>NC_136428.1:298129897-298497397 GCF_052849685.1 Lactuca virosa | reverse complement strand
GAATACAAAATAAATGCAACACCTCTTAGGCATTCTCTGCACCAAAAAGTTATGTCCATATGGTATAAGTCCTAGTTTATACATATGAAGAGGAAACGTGTTGCACGACAATAGCCAGCACCGTTGGACAATCTTTTAGTAGCTACCAGACATAGTCTATATAAAGAGCGATATGCTTCGTTGTTGTTTGCTCACTGTTTTGTGACCGGTATTACGCAGATTTAGTTTTGGACACGCTTATATGCGGATAGTCACGCAAGCTGGTTAGAATGTGATGTAAGTTATATAATTATGTGCTCATTACATACTACGATTCTAATAACAATAGTTACTTCACTACAAGATTTTTTTTCACAACGTCTCATGTTGTGGATCTCATTATGGATAGAGCATAGACGAGATGATGCTCGATGGACGGTTGTGCCGTCAGCTTTCAACACTCATTCATTTGAATGGAGTGATATGGCTAATGGATCCGTTTACCCATCTTGATCAGAGTATGATACGGTATATTTGTGTTTGGGTTACATTACATAACTAATAGTTGTTAATAATATAATGTTATTTGATGATTAATTAATTCTATCTTTTTGTGTAGCTTTACATACCAATCAATATACTAACTACTTACTTTTTTCGGTGTTTTGAATTTGATGACATTAAGAATAACTATATACTATAGTCCCTAGAAGAACGACTATTGTTCAGAAGATGAAGGTTGGATGATAGGTATGCAAGCTCGCATCCACAAACTACTAGTAGGTACCAACTACTAGGTACCGAAGCAACTGATGCAACCTCGGACACACCACATTAGATTGATAGTATAGGGGATTGTGGGGTGTTGTGACAACCCGAAATTTTTTGCCTTGTAAGGCCAGCCATTCAATTCAACTGTGTGTCAGACTCATTTCTGCTATCTTTTAGCCCTGTTAAGGGTCTATTTGGGTGTTTTAAGCCTAGTACATCCAAGGAATGAGTGTTAGGAAGTATCTGCTGAAGCTCAAAACCACCAATTAAGCCATAAACTCCTTCATGAGGAGTTTACGTCCACATCACATGAGTTTACGGTCGTAAACTCAAGGTGGCCGTAAACTCTTGGCCTTAAGGATGACATTCCTTTACTTTTTCTCATTATTCACCATTTCAAGTCAAGAAACCCGAATTCTCTCTCAAGTATCATAAGGATCTTCATTTTTATCTTTAAAAATGTAAGTGTTTCATCCTTTGATTTGTTGATACATCTCCTTAACTAGTATCATCCTTTGATTTCATCCATGAACTTCATCTTTTGGGTTAGATTTTCTAGAACACCAAGAACACCAAGAACACACACTAGTTCTTTGGGCCGAAATCAACCCTTTTTTCTTCCATATCATAAGTATCCTTTCCATATACTTGTTATCTAGTAGAAGCTCCTGATTTACATCCTTGAAATCAACCAATTTCCAAGAACAATGAGAGTTTACGGCCAGGAGCATCTCCCTTGGCCGTAAACCCTTGTTAAGGCTACTGGTTTGGCCATGAACTCTTCTTAAGGCTAGGAATGGGTCTAGAACACTTCCTTGATGCTTGAAAGACCTTAAAAACACCCTTTGGCACAAGACCTCATGAGTTTATGGCCGTAAACACATAGGACCGTAAACCCTATGGCCGTAAACACATAGGGCCGTGGACACCCATGGCCGCACACTCCATTTAGTGGCCTTACACGCCCCTTAGATGAATCACATGTGATTCTAACACTTGGTCCAAGTGTTTCCTAGTCCCTAACGGTGTTTCCTTGCATGTTGTTGCTTCTAAACACTATATTCATGCCATTATATGTCATTTAGGACTCGTTTGTGTCTCAGGACTTCATTCGTGGAACTTCTCATCCTTACGCACATATTCGTTTGAATCACCCACATAAGGTGAGTTCATACCCCTATAATCAATCTTTTAAACTGTTTTAAATGCTTTGAAGGGGGGGGGGGAATACAAGTTGAACACAATGATAATTGTGTAGATGTTTGTTATAAACATCTTTCAAAAGATTTCTTATGTCTTTTATAAGTGATCAAAAATTTCAAAAACTCTTTTTAAGTTATGTTACTTTATAGTTTATAAAACTCCGTTTTTAAAGTACAATCATAACTTAGTAAATAAATGAGTCTTTTCAGTAACAGCTCAAGTAAAATACTAGTAAACTATAATAGGTATAGTTTAGGGGTTCAGGTCATACTAGATGCTAGAACATACTATAAAGAGAAACAGGGAGGTAGATACAATACACGATAACATAGAGAACATACTATAAAGAGAAACAGGGAGGTAGATACAATACACGATAACATAGAGAACATACTATAAAGAGAAACAAGGAGGAAGATATAATACAACAGAGAGACATACCATACACTATAACAGAACGAACATACTAAATGCTATAGCAGAAGAACACTACATGATCTAATTATACCAATAATCACTAACTCATTGTTCTAAACAAAAGGTGATAGTAAATTGGGTATACATGATCATATAACTTTAATGTGAATTTACACGACCTAGCAATTTGTTTGTGGAAGTCGCGTTTGGTCCCCAAAATCTCTTGCAGGGAGAGTGTATAGTATGGGTACTATTCATCACACTATGACCTTAATAAAAAAACATGTTTTAAAGGTAATCAATACTTCAGTATGTCAATTCAAAAGACCACTATGTACTTACATTTTCCCATTACTTTCATATTGTGACAGTTCCACTTGCAAGTTAATGCAAACTATTTTCACGTTAAGATAGTTATAAACTAGGGAAAACTTACATCTTTTCAAACGAAAAAACATAATAGTTGAGTCTAGTACATTCATTAGTAAGGGGCCTATAATGCTAACTTTATGATCCCTTAGTGTATGCATTCAGGGATATATATTAATCGGATCCGACGGGTAGTAGGATGTGTGCTTTCCGCTTCATTTCAGTTCCTTGTTTGGTTGTAGATTTAGAGCAGATTCACCCAGCCTACTATCTATCCGGTCTTAGCTATATATATGTTCTGTATACACTAAGTAATCATAAGGGGTACTAGGTATGGGCCAGGTCATAGGATACTAATTCAATGCACCGTTTTCTAGTACAAAACATACTTTTCAAATAGAACATTAGGTATACAAAACTAGAAACTTACCAGTAAAGGGTTTAATCCATTTTATTAAACCAGTATAAACTTAAAGGATTTTAGGTGGTTAATTCTATAATACCTTAGTTTATACATCAGGGCTATATATAATTAATACTCGATAGGTAGTTAGATGTGTGCTTTCCACCTCATTTCTTGTTCCTTGTTTGGTTGTGGGCTTAGGGCGAACTCACACAATTAACTATCTGTTCGATATTAGATTATATATAGCTAGTATAAACTAAGTGATTATAGAAGGAACCACTGTGGTTACCATTATTACTAAAAGAAATAAGGGTTTTCTTAAAGAATGCTTACATCAAATTAAAGGAACTATTACAGTTAACTCCGTGAGTACCAAGTGAATACACCAGGGTTATATACAACAAGGATCTAATAAACAATGGGATGTGTGCCTTCCGCCTCATTTCCTGTTCCTTGTTTGGTTGTGGGCTTAGGGCAGATACATACAACCGATTGTTTGTTTACACTGGGTTTTATATAACTTGTATCCATTTAGTACTCATAGAAAGGATTTTAGAGTCATTTTTATTTATCTTCATCGAAACAGGAAATATATGATTATCTGGAGGAACAGGCGAACTTTTCTAAAACAGAACTTACAACTTACTACAACTTCTTACAACTTACTTACATCACTAAAATCTTATGAACTCACCAGCTTAAATGCTGATCTACGCTTTCAAAATAACTTGTATTCTTAGGAGACCAGTAGATAGGCACGCACACCGGGATTCAGAAGATGGAGCAGTATAGCTTCATGTCTTTTTGTTATTTAATTTTCTTCTATGTTATGTGAACCACATACTTTGTAAACACTTTCTTTCTAATGAAATGGTTGTTTATTACTTTTCTTACTATGATGCATGACTTGTGATACTAAACATGACGTCCTCCACCCCAGAACGTTTCCGCCGTTCCGGTTTTCGGGTGTGACAGGTGTTTCTATATTGATACCTGGAGATGTTGATCATTGGTAAATCATATTTTATAGAGGGTAAAAACAGTTCATGGGCCATGTCATATTTATGAATTTATTGGTTTTGTTTTAGATTTAAGATTCCATGCACTATATTTTATAAAAAAATATTATAAAAAATCACCAAACACACACACACACACACATACACACACACACATATATATATATATATATATATATATATATATATACACACACACTCACACATATATTAATTCCCATAGGCCTTAGGAACAATAACCTTTTTTTCACTCAAGACTTTTCCCTAAATATTTTGTTTAGTTTGATAACTTTGGACTTTTTCTTTGTTGGGTGGTATTAGCGATTCACGGGTTAATGGAGTGGATAGGCTTCAATTGACATTGTCATCACCTTTGTTCACCGTTTGCTGCCATGTGTTTTATAAAGAGGCACATTCAATTATGTTCCCACTAATACTCACCATTTTTCTCACCCACCTCCACTATATCTCTTGAAAACTATTTGTCGAGTTTTAGTTTCCTCCTGTTGTTGTTGAAAACTGTGACCAATTCATGTCTGAACTTCACTAATTTCACCTCTAGTTCATTTTTGTAACACCTTGTTTCGAATTGTTTCCATGTTGGGGATGGTGATCAGGGATTGGGTATTAGTAGGCTTCAGATCCTTGAGGAATTGAGTTTTCGACCCAGTTGGAGTTGGATAATGTAATTCGGATGTTTCTGGTATTCGGTTTGTGTTTTGGAATCAAAGGGCATTTTGGTAATTTTTAACTCGGGCTTTTATGGAAAGTGGAGGTATGTTTGAGATATCTTATGGGAAGTGGAGGTAATTTTCGGATGTTTTTGGTAGAGTGTCTCGATACTTTCTCATGCATATAATGATGGTCGAAATCGGAGTTTTATCGAGAGAGTTATGGCCTTCGGAATGAATTTGGGTTTGCGTGAAAACCCTAGTACGCGGGGCGTACCAAAGGTGTACGTGGGGCATACTGATGCGCGAGGTTCTACGCCATGCATAATGAGAGGTACGCTTCGCGTACTAAAAGATTGGAAGCGGGTTGCGAGACCTTATATGCTGGGTGTACGAGGAGTACGCTGGCATACGAGAGTTGTGAGAAAACCCTAATTTTATGTGTTGTACCCTATATAAGCATAATGTTATCCACTTTCCTTCATTTCTAAGGCAGCCCCCACCCTCTAAAAATCCTAAATCGATCTTGTAGCCCCTTGATGGTGTTATTGAGCTCTTAGATGGTTTTTGGTGCACATTTTGCCCTTGGGAAGTAAAAAAGAGAAACTTGAAGTTGTTTGGCTTGGTGGAAAGGCTTTGGATCTAGAATCATCACCTTGTGGGGAAGCTTTTTGAGGTAACAAGTTTGCATCTTGGATTATGTGTGATTAGATCTCTTCATGGCTAGTTTATTGTTGTTTTGGTCTTCTTTTTGGGTTTATGGATGAGTTAGTTTGCTTATGGGTTTATCCATTCAGATCTAAGTTCATTTTGGTATCTTTGGGCATAAAGGTGCAAGCTTTATGTGTTTTATAGTGTCTTGTATGCAATAAGTCAACCATTAAGTCTCTTTTTAGCTTAAGAGCTTTATTTAGCCATGTATGGACATAAAGTTGGCAAGTTTATGAGTTGGTCCAACTCAAGAAGGTCCGATCTGTGTTGTGGAGCTTTGTCTTAATGGATTACGTTGGAAATTCAAGTTGGGGCTGACTAAGTGAGTACGTTGGACGTACAAGTAGGTACGCACAACGTACAAGCCTCTAAGCGAGTACCCAACATGTACATGTTTGTACACCCCGCGTACTCGGTCTGAATGGGTTTGTGTATTTGGGCTTCGGTTTGGGCTACCTTTTTGAGCTTGTTTGTTTGGGGCTTTGTTGGGCTATCTGAGAAGGTTTGTTTTGGATTAGGGATAAGTAGTGGGATTTAGGGTAAGGTCCAAGTAAGGGTTGTTGGATTAGGTGTCTAAGCGCATAACTATAATTGGGATATAACACCCATAAAAATAAAGCCAATTTAAAACTTTTTCAAACATCCAAAGCCATTAGTTATTACAAAAAGTTTTTTTAATACTTTAATATCAGAGTATCCCAGAAACCATAAGTCCATATCACGAGGATGTGTAAGGTTACGCCTTCGCCTTGCGAAAATCATCTGAAGTACCTGAAACAATAAACTAAAACCGTAAGCACAAAGCTTAATGAGTTTCCTCCAAAATACCCCCACACAAAACAAGCATAAACACAAATACTCATGCCTTGCCCAATCAGCCTCGGGCTGGAATACTAGTATGTCGGGTCCAATCAACCATCGGGTTGGAATACCCAGGGTTTTTTGGCCTACCGCCTCAACCCTACTGCTCCTCCCGAGCCTCCGTGCCTAGGGCTTACAGCAGGCCCGCACTGGGTATCTTGGCCTTCCGCATAAAGCAGGACCACCTTAACCCAACCAAACACAATATGTCGACATGTAAACAATCATGATCAAGTAGGCACATAATACATGCAACAACAATCATACATCTCACTACTATCTACTAATCCTCTCACCACATACAGTCCCGCCACCAGCTACCCACATAGAATGCATAACCATAAGTAACCAGAGGTGAGATAGCCACCCGAACAGATAGTCCTACTCTAGAGCCACAACCAAACAAGGAACATGCAAGAGAGCCAATACCAAGAGTTCTCAGGCTATCCTACATAACCACCGACAGTCCCTAAGGGCACTCTATAGATGATAACCAGCAAGCCCATATAACATACAGTTCTACAGGTTGTTACCACAAAGCAACATACTTAATACCAGGAGACATATCTAACTGATCACTACAACATATCAGCATACTCAATACCAGGAGACAGATCTAACTGATCACTAAAACATATCAGCATACTCAATACCGAAACACAGATCTAGAAAATCACTACAGCATAACGGTATACTCAATACCAGAAGACGAATCTACTAGATTACTACAGCATAACATCATACTAAATATCATCAATCCAAAGAATGCATAACCGTATATATTCAGAGATGAGATAGTCACCCGGACAGATGACCCTACTCTAAAAGCACAACCAGACAAGGAACAGGTAAGAGAGCTTAGATCAAGAGTCCTCAATATATCCTACATGACTATATACGGTCCAGAGGGCATCCCTCTACTAGCAGATAATGAATACTAGTGGGCCGACCTTGGTGTGACACCAGTCAAATTTTGGTCAAAAATAAATTGATCAATAATCGTAATTGGGATGAACCAAGTGGCAGAGTTTGTAACAAGGTTTCCAAAAACATAAAGAACACTTAAATCCGAGTTATAACTAAGAAGTTATGACCAATCGAAAATCCGAGGTAAAACCGGCAAAACACTGTTCAGTGTAAAAAAGTGAATTTTCGATAAAAGGATTTTTAGCCTTAACAATCTAAATGAAAGTTGTAGAATATGTTAAACCGAGAACGTTCATAAAAAGAACGTCAAAATCCGACTTCGTATGAGGAAGTTATGATTTTTCGAAGTTTCGGTTTAGCATTAGACAGCTACAAATTCGAAATATAAATCGATCGATATTTAGCCAACGCAACTTAAACAAGAATCGAAGGTCTCATCAAAAGTAGCACAACGGTAAAAAGATAGACGAAAATGGACGTCGGATGAAGAAGTTATGAATTGTTAACGGATTCCCGTCCCGGTCTGTTTAAAATAATAATATTAAAAAGAAATTCAAAATCAGCCGATGAAGCCTAAACGAAAGTCGTAGAGTATGATTTTACCTACGCGTGCATATAAAGAACGTCAAAAACGGAGCTCGTATGCGAAAGTTATGATTTTCGCAAGTTTTTGGCACAAAAATCAAGAAAATATTGAAAACCGGGAAAACCTTCGCATGCGAGGCTTCCACGTGTCACCCGCTGATAGGTCCAAACCTTCGCGTGGCACTTGCTGATACGACCAAGTCCGCAGTCCAATCCCTCTCGGCCACCTTCGCAGGAGACACCCCGCACCTCACCCTCGGACACCCCCTTCGCATCGTGGCACTCTCCTATTGGACCGCAGCCTAGCCAATCCGAAGACGCCATCAGTCAGAAGCTTCGCACGTGGCCTTCGCAGAAGCTGCCACTTCGGACCGCACCCTCGTACCCCTATATAAAGGGTGCGAGACTCCTCGGCTAAGAAGGGTTTTTCACCCCATTTTTCACCCAAATTCACATTTTAACCCCCTCGACTTTCTCACGACCCCCGAAGGCCCCGGTATCGAGTCTAAAGCCCGAAGCAAGCCCCGGAGCCCCGGAATTCTCGAGAATTCATCCTCTCTCCTATCGAAACTCTGCCCGGTTTGAACCGGTTTCTCGTTAAATAAACTCTTTACGGGAAACGAAACGCTGCCCGAATCACCGCTTATCAAAGTGAGTTCATACCCCTATAATTTACCTTTTCAATGGTTTTAAATACTTTTTAGGGGGGGGGGGAATACAAGTTTAACATAATATTAAATTGTGTTAATAACTGTATGTGATAATAATCACTCAAAGAATTTATGTATGCTTTTAAGAATTACCAAATACTTTCAAAATAACGTGAAGCCATGCTAAATCTTTAAAGTCATGTAAAAACTCCGTTAAATTCTTTGAAAAATGTTTTATAAGCTATTTCAAAGTATAAATGCCAAAATCATGTTTATATATGTATAAATATATAAATAAGATTTGAAGGGCTTAGGACTAATGAATTATCCTATATCCTTTTCCTTGTTTGGATGTGGAATTAGGGTTGTATTATTTGTCCGAAGGTCGTTTCCTTCTTAATTATATATATATATATATATATATATATATATATATATATATATATATATATATATATTATACATATATGAGTCTAAAAGGTTACTCCTTTTAGTATCATTACCTTTGTATCAGGCTGAGCAAAGGTGATATTCCATGAGAATTCATGCTAATCAGATAGAACATATAAATTATAATAGGTATAATTTATGATTCAAAACAAAATATACAAGTATGATTCATGACTGTATACTTTCCAAGGAAATTATCAAAATACATTCAACTATACCAAAATATGTATAATACCTTTAATATAAAAACAACATATTAAATAAGTAAAGATACATCATACCTAGTTTGCATTAACAAAGGTACTATACAGAGTACCAGGGTTAGCAAACACGTGGTAATGCCGGGTTTGCTTTAGCAAAGGTACTATACAGAGTACCCGAGTTAGCAAACACGAGGTAATAATACATTTTGCCGGGTTTGCATTAGCAAAGGTACTATACAGAGTACCCGAGTTAGCAAACACGAGGTAATAATTCATAATTCAAGTATACTAGAATAGACTGTTTTACAAGAAACCAGGGTTTTGATTCAAAACAAATCAAGGGTTTACACTTATCAAATACATGTTTGGAAAACTAAGAATATACTGTCAATCATTATTTCAGAATGATTGGGTTTTCAAAACTAATATACATGTAACGTTTAATATGCTTTTTATGAGACTCTATATTTAGGTTGTTTAATTCATTTTAGACAACATAGGAAAGTCCTGACATTATAACCAGAATCTCCAGCCGGGGATCGAAACAAGTGTGTGTAGATCTATATCGGGATTGACAACCCCGCACTTAGGCTGCTAGCTACAGTCCGACATACACGCCGATGAGTGACAATTGTTATCACCAGTTTAAACGCCCACAAAGCGTTTGTTTCAGGCCATCCGTCATAGTATGGTTATAATAACAACTACTCATTAAAAAGGTATTAACAATACGTTAGTGTATAAACAAATAAACGAAAGTACACCTTCAAAGTACCAGTTTATAGAATACAAAAATACAATGGTTTAATACAGTTTTCATTAACACCTGGTGGAGCCAGGCACACTCTCATTTTCAAGTTTTCAAAAAGGAATACAAATACAAAACAGTAATACAAAGAGAACAGTTTATGGATTAAACCACTTATCCGATGGAACTTAGTCACTCAATCTCTGTAAACTAGTATAACATAAAAGACCTTTGGTGGTTAATTCTATAATTCCTTAGTCATTACATCATAGTTATACATAAGTAATATCCGATTGACAGTGAAACGTGTGACTTCCGCCTTACTTCCTGTTCCTTGTTTGGTTGTGGGCTTAGGGCAGATGCACCCAATTGACTGTCCATTCGATATTGTGTCATGTATAATCAGTATAAACTAAGTAATTACGGAGGGAAACTATTGAGGTTATCAATCTAGCACCTCAGGAAATATAGGATTTTCTGGAGAAAACAGTGAACTTATCCAAAGAACTTAGGGTATAGTTAATAGAACTAAAATACTTATGAACTCACCAGTTTAAATGCTGATCTACTCTTTCCAAATAACTTGTATTCTCAGGAATCCAGTAGACAGGTACACTCCCGAAGCTTTTGAGAAGACTACCTGGTACCGTACTGCGACTCTTGTCTTCTCCTGTACCTACTTCAGTGTTGAATATGTAATGTTTAAACGCTTATGTAAAACTTATACTAATTAATGCAATGGTTGTTTGTACTTTGATTACTATGTTACATGTGTTGTGATACTTACCTAAAGTCCTCCGCCCCCGAACGTTTCCGCCGTTCTGGTTTGGGGTGCGACACTTGGTGCCTTAGATCCACGGGTATAGTGAGGCGAAACTCACCTCACACTGCTGACGTCCCGCAGATGAAACTCCAGCTGCTGGTTGACAAATTCCCGAGCTGTCAACATCAAAACAACACCCAATTAATAATTGGGTTCCAAGCCCAAGGTCCAACTCACACTCCATAAGCCCAATAGTCAAGCAATGGACCAAAGCCCATCATATGGCCCAATTTTCCAAATTGGGCCCAGACATCTACTTGGTCTTACCCTAAGGCCCAACCACTTAGTCTAGTCCAAACATTTGGCAATTCAATTGGTCCAACCTCTCATAATCCTTAAGGCCCAGTTATGGCCCATTTATGGCCCAATTTTCCAAATTGGGCCCAAACCCTCACATGGGCCTTACCCTAAAGCCCATCCAAATATTTTAGTCCATTTACTTGTTCTTGGATATCCCATCAGTAGCCCAATCACCAAAGCCCAATAGAAATGCCCAACTCAAGGCCCACGTGAAATTAGGGTTTTCACAAGAAATGACGATTAGGGTTAAGTGTTTTTTACTTAACCCATTAAAGACTTAATCCATTAAGTCCAATTTTGCCTTAGGTTAAATTGTCAATGATTATTAATTAATATTTTAAGTTTATTAAATAATTCTCGTGCGTGTCCCGATAAATCCCCAAAATTAAGGTTTCATGACATTAGGGTTTTCCAAACCCTAATTAGGGTTTCCAACCCACATACTAGCCCATTAGTTAAATGGTTGGGCTTTTAGGTCAATTAGGGCTTCATTGGGCCCATTAGGGTTTCATTAGGCCCATTAGGGTTTTGTTAGTTGGGCACCACCCACTAGCACCTTGGGTAGTGGTGGTTAACGACGGCTCACGACGGCGGCCATCACCTCGTGGTGGCGGTTATGATTTTTGACGAGAAAATTTCCAAGCATCGCAAACGAATCCAAACACAAAAAGCACACCGCCACCCAACACGACGGTTGGTGGTGGCAGGATGCAGCAGCCACCACCTCACGGTGGTGGTTTTGAGTTTCTTTATTATACTAGTCTCTAATTACATTTTACAATACTTAACCCAAAAATAACACATCAAAATAAAACACACACACACACACACAACCACCTTCTGGTCGTCGGCAGTGGCGCATGGTGGCAGCCACCACCTCACGGTGGTGGTGGCTATTCTCGTGAGTTCCGGTCAAATGAAGCCTCATACAATACATACAAAGAACACATACACAAATACTCAACAACAGCAGCGAGCGGTTGCAGCTAGGCGGTGGTCGGAGTGCGAAATGGTGACAACCATGTGGCAACGACTGCAATGCCCGGACAAGCTTTAGAAGGGATGGAGAGGTGTAAGGGAAATCGTAGCAGCAAAACACGCACACACGAACACGAGTTCCACGCAGCGTCGACGACTGCGGTGTCGTGCCGCTGAGGATGGCGACGAAAAAGAAAGAGAACGAGCGGAGAAGGCAGCGGTCGCTCACATCGTCACCGGCGGCTAGGGTTTCGATGATTCACAGCGGTAACTAATCCCTGACTTTCGTGCTCTCATCCCGACATAGAAAAGATTTTCTCCGGCGGCTGGCTTCAGCGGTCCGATGGACGCAATGTCGGCAACGGTTGATGTGGCTTGGTGGTTTCCAAACTCCACAATGGAGGTGACGGCGGACGGAGGTTGGGGAGGTATAAGGGTGGCGGCCAAAGCATAAAATCAGGGTTAGGGTTTTTAGGGGTAACCATTTAAATGAGAAGGCACAAGGGAGGGGTGAGGGGTTTCAGCTCCGCCTCCTCCAATTCAAACTTTTCCCCCTTTTTACCAAGTTCAGTCCCTCCATCCCCTTTTCTTTTCAACTTAAGCCCATTAATTACCAAACAACCCCTTGCTTCTAGATTTCATCACAATTCAAGTCCCAATGTTACAATATAGCCCCCATTTTCATGAAATTATAACATTTAACTCCCCCGCTAACACTGATAAATTAATACGGACTTAAGGCTAAAATAAAATAAAATATAAAACGTATCTCGAGACTTTAGGCTTATTTATTTATTTATTTATTTATCTACTTATTTTATTTATCATTATTATTATCTTTATTTATTTTATTACTTATTTTATTTATTTATTTATTTATTTTTAAACGAAATGTTACAATTCTCCCCCACTTAAAATAGATTTCGTCCTCGAAATCAGTTCTCGCTTCTACTTCATGATGCACTCCCCCACAACGACGAAGATGAATGAAAATCCATGGAATTAGTCGGTCTCCGAGCATTTCGGCCAGACGCCGACTCTCTAATCTTTCACAAAAAGGACATCATTATAATTAACTAATCCCATGTTGAAATGAACCACACTCTTACTCTGCTTCGACAGTCCAACTTAGCTACGCCCTGCCACCATTGGGGCTCACCTCCAACTAGACGACAACAAACAAGCAAACCCTCAGCCTGAGCTCCTAACACCCTAGGGTCTAAGCACAAGCACGCCCTGCATATGTCATCACCACCAAGACTAATATGAATCGAAGGGGAAGTCCAACAGTTGACGATGATCTTGTTGTGAAACCGGATGACTTAGCAGAAGTCTGAAACTCGGAGAAATCTGGCTGAAACCGAATCTTGGCACAAGGCCTTCCTGCTGCGAGGTTCCACTCTCCCCCACTTGAAATATGCTAGAATCCGAGAGCTTTGTATTTCTTCAATACTCAAACTAACTCAGACTTTTTTACTTGATCCCAACCACTGATATCCACATACATAAGGGAATCTGAAGCCACGCGACATTCACAATTTCCGGTACACATATGATCACGGACAAAGAAATTTAATCCACACATAACAAGAGATCAATTGAAACAAAGCTAGATAAGATAATTCCATTTAACTGATCATCCAAAATTACAACTGAACCTTGAACACAAACAAAACTATAGATAATTACCTATACTACAACAATTGCTAAATAGAAGAACTCACAATCTCAAATATAGGTCCTCGGAACCCCGTCGGTCCCCTGACGACCATCGGGTAACTGCCAAGCTTAGGGTGTAGGAACCAGCACCTCACCGAGAAGCGGGCAATCAGCCTTGATGTGGCCTTCCTGACCGCAATGAAAACAAGCTCGCACACTCCGCCTGCAATCTCTTCCAAAATGACCCTCCTCGCCACACCGACGACATGTAATAGCTCTGTGCCTCATTCCAACTGGTCCTGAACTCTGGCCGGCGGACTTGAACCGCTTTGCTGCAGGCTGGGACTGAGCCGGAGCCTAACATTGTTCCTTCACCTGGGTCTCTATCTCAATCTCTCGCCTCCTCGCGACTTCCTGTAACTCCAGTAAGGTATCACATTGCTGAGTAGCAACAAACTGTCTGATGTCAGACTTCAACATGCGTAGATAACGAGTCATCTGAGCCTGCTCGGACGCAAACTCCGGGAAAAACATCGCCCTCTTAGTGAACATGCGGGTGATCTCCGTCACCGACTCTGTACCCTGTCTCAGATCTAAAAACTCCTATGACAACCGCTTGTGCTCGACCCATGGAATGTAGAGAGCGTGGAACGTGTCCATGAACTGCTCCTAAGTAACCGCAGCTCTCTGATCATCCGTATATTACACCGTCATCAGCCTCCACCAGTCCTTTGCCCCAGACCTCAGCAAGTTTAGGGCACATCTGACCTTCTGGTCAGCAGGACATGAGCACGTGAAGAAACATCCCTCCACGTTAGACAGCCACCTCATGGCTATTATCGGATCCTGAGTCCCATCAAAAGTCGGGGGCTTTGTGATATCGAAGTCCCGATATTGAAAAGCCCGACTGGCTCCTCTCCCTGCCGCTGTTACAGCTGCTATAGCTGCTGCGACACCCGTCTCTGCAAGGGCTACATATTTGTCATCAAAATATTCCATCATGGCGGTCTTAATAGACCCAAACATCTCCGGAATCTGACCCCGGACAATCTCGAGCACCTCCTCACGGATGATCTCCCTGACACGATCCTTTGTCAATACTGGCCTATCTTGGCTGATAGTCTCGAGTACTATCGGGGTACCCTGACTGCCCTGTCCTAATCCCGATTCGGATCCAGTTACAAAACCCTTCGTAACCACCATACTGAAAATACACCAGGAAGATATCAGATAATCTGCATAAATAACAGAGAACCAACTCTCGACTAAACCCTAGGGGTTGTGACTTCCTTGATACACATATGGGTCCTGTGCTTTCAGTAGTATGGGTCCATACTACCTTCAACACCTACCCATATTTGTCTCAATGATCATCACAACGCCCTAACAATACATATAAGCATAGGAGAGCACTCAATCCTCACTCTAGAGGAAGGCTAAACATCTCACACTGGCCGACTGACCCCACACGACTCATCCATGAAACTTCCACCAACCCTGCAGCGCTCGTGTATGCTAGTCATACATAACGTTGGATCCTATAGACAGTCGAATACTCGGCCCTACTCTAAGCCCTCAACCAGACAAGGAACGGGAAATAAAGCTAAACCAAATATTCTCAGGCTATAGAATCTTAATTATGTACAACTATGATGCATACACTAAGCAACTACAGTAATGATGTCAATTCCTCATATAAAGAAGAACCTTAGGCTATCAGGCATCATACAATCAAGAAATTCTATCATGCAATTCCTGAATATCTCTAGCCTATTACTAGCATCCTGTTCTAACATATCACAATATCAAATAGTAGTGTGGTATTTTGGGGTCTACTTACTGGCTCCGGCTGATAGTACACATCGCATCCTCCTTTAGTATTTTGAAAACCGTTTGGAAATCATTTGAAAATCTTTTCCTTAGTTTGAGACTGGATTCACATGAGTGTTCCTCCAATTCACTCAAACCAAGGCTCTGATACCAACTTATAACACCCATAAAAATCAAGCCAATTTAAAACTTTTTCAAACATCCAAAGCCATTAGTTATTAGAAAAAGTTTTTTTAATAGTTTAATATCAGAGTATCCCAGAAACCATAAGTCCAAATCACGAAGATGTGTACGGTCACGCATTTACCTTTCGAAAATCATCGGGAGTAGCTGCAACAATAAACTAAAACCGTAAGCACAAAGCTTAGTGAGTTTCCCCCAAAATACCCCCACATCAAACAAGCATAAACACGAATACTCATGCCTGGCCCACTCAGCCTCGGGCTGGAATACCAGTATGTCGGGTCCAATCAACCATCGGGTTGGAATACCCAGGGTTTGTTGGCCTACCGCCTCAACCCTACCGCTCTTCCCGAGCCTCCGTGCCTACGGCTTACAGCCGGCCCACACCAGGTATCTTGGCCTACCGCACAAAACAGGAACGCCTCAACCCAACCAAACACAATATGTCGACATATAAACAATCATGATCAAGTAGGCACACAATACATGCAGCAACAATCATACAACTCACTACTGCCTAGTAATCCTCTCACCACATACAGTCCCGCCAGTAGCTACCCCCATAGAATGCATAACCATAAGTAACCAGAGGTGACATAGCCACCCGAACAGATAGTCCTACTCTAGAGCCACAACCAAACAAGGAACATGCAAGAGAGCCTAGACCAAGAGTTCTCAGGCTATCCTACATAACCACCAAACAGCCACCGCTTCACCTCTTGCCGTGAAGACAAAGGCTACCACCGGGCGTCGTGGCAGTGGACGATCGGAAGAAGCACGTTCGTGGTTGTCGTGGTTGTTGTTTCCGGTAGGAGTCGCTCACATTCTCTCTTCCATAATCTTCTGTTATTCTGACGATGGCGTTGCCACCGCTCTGAGCGACTACCGTGGGTTGCTGCCAATTACCCCGACCACCGCATGCCACTGTGAAGGGTGGTTGTGCTTGCATTTCAGATCATATCGATGTGCTTATACGGGTTTCAGTCGATATTGTGGTGTGGATGTGTTGTTTGGCCGGAAACCACAAGGGCCACCATGACAGCCAACCATGGTGGCTGCCGCCATTTATCCTCTTCTGCCGCCACCAGCCACCGTGTGGGGTGGCCGTGTGTGTGTGAAATGGTGTGTAAGTGTTTGTTATTTCAGTTGTATGTTGTTATTTGCTTGACTGGAAACTCAAGGAAAGCCACCACCACCACCGTGAGGTGGTGGCTGCCACCTCCTGCCGCCGCCGGCCACCGTTTTTGGTGGTTGTGTTGGGCCTTTGCTTATTTTTTTGATACTAGTGTGTGTGTGTTGTAATAAATTGTATGTGTGTTGGATTGTGGAATTATTACTCAACCATCGCCATGTGCGGGTGGCTGCCGCCTCCTGTCGCCATGAACCGCTGCTGACCACCACTGTCCGAGGTGGCAGTGGGTGGTGCCCAATTTATTAACTATATATTTATTTATTTAATTATATAATCAATTAAATTTATGGGTTGGAAATCCTAATTAGGGTTTAGAAAACCCTAATATGAAGAAACCCTAATTTTAGAATTGGTCGGGACCCACGTTGAAACTATTAATTGAACCTAAAATAATAACTTAATAATTCCCTACAATTAACTCAATACAATATTGGACTTAATGGATTATGTCCTCAATTGGTTAAGTGAGGAACACTAACCCTAGTTATCATTTTATGTAAAAACCCTAGAATCGATGAGCACTATTTTGGGCAATAATCGGGCGCGTACTTGGGCTGTTGACTAGATTATTATTTCAACCGAAAACGACTAAGTCCAACCTAAATCAATCATACCCTTTAGTGATTAAGTCCTTAATGGGTTAAGTGTTCTTACTTAACCCTAATCGTCATTTCATGTGAAACCCTAATCGTCATTTCATGAGAAGTGGTCACTGTTGCATGTGATTACGACCTGTGAATGGGTATTGACTCAAGTATCTTCCTGTAGGTGATTGGGAGTGAGTTGAAGCTGGTAGAGCCCTTCATTGCTATAGTGGTTTCTGCACGCACATCCATGTAAGTTTCGCCTCACTATACTCGTAGGTCTAAGGCACCAAGGCCGGCCTGCTAGTATTGATTATCTACTAGCAGAGGGATGCCCTAGGAACCGCGTATAGTCATGTAGGATAGACTGAGGACTCTTGATCTAAGCTTTCTTACATGTTCCTTGTTTTGTTGTGGTTTTAGAGTAGGGTCACCTGTCCGGGTGACTATCTCACCTCTGAGTATATACGGTTATGCATTCCTTCGATTATTTATATTTAAGTATGCTGTTATGTTGTAGTGATCTAGTAGATCTGTGTTCTGGTATTGAGTATATTGTAATGCTACAGTGATATGCTAGATCTGTGTTCTGGTATTGAGTATGATGATATGTTGTAGTGATCAGTTAGATCTGTCCCCTGAGCCGCCGCTGTGCCGCTGTTGCTGCCCCGTACGCCACCGTGAGGTGGGTGGTGACGTTTATTTCTGAGTAAGCGTGATTAGTGTGTGTTTCCGTCAGGAGGGCGTGTGTATATGTTCTGATGATAATGTGTTTCGTGTGTGAGGTTATCATGGCCGCATTTCTTGATAAAAGCCACCACCACCACCGTGAGGTGGTGGCTGCCACCATCTACCACCACAGGCCAGCACAAGGTGGCTGTGTGTGTATCATTTTATGAGTGTGTGTGTTGTTTAGACATTATTGTAAATTGCATTGTAATTCGTATGGGAATAAGGAAAGAAAATTCTAAACCACCACCGTAGGGTGGTGGCTGCCGCCTCCTGCCGTCACCGGCCGCCGTGTCGGGTGGCGGTGTGCTTTGCCTTGTTGTGTTTGATTCGTTTGGGATGCATGAAACCATAGTGGGCCTAAAGAGACCCTAATGGGCCCAAGGAAATTCTAATTGACCTAATAAAACCCTAATGGGCCCAATGAGACCCAAAGTGATCTAAAAGCCCAACCAATTGAATAATGGGATAGTATTGGGTAGGAAACCCTGATTAGGGTTTGGAAAACCCTAATGGCTTAAAAACCTAATTTTTGGGAATTGATCGGGACACACACACATGAATTATTTAATAAGCTGAAAATAATAAATTATAATCATTTTCAAATAAACCTAAGGCAATAATGGACTTAATGGATTAAGCCCTTAATGGATTAAGTACTTAACGGGTTAAGTAGGAACACTTAACCCCAATTGTCATTTCATGTTAAAACCCTATGTTTCACTTGGGCCTTGAGTTGGGCCTTCCTATAGGGTTTTGGTGGTTGGACTATAGATTGGCTATCGAAGAACACGTTAATGGACCGAAATAATTAGATGGGCTTTAGGATAAGGCCCATGTGAGGACTGGGGCCCAATTTGGAAAATTGGGCGATAGATGGGCCATAACTGGGCCTTTATGATTATGAGAGATTGGACCATTAGTATGCCAAGTGTTTGGACCAGGAGAGATGGTTGGGCCTAAGGGGTAAGGCCCATGTGAAGGGTAGGGCCAAATTTGGAAAATTAGGCCATGTGTTGGGCTTTGGCCCGTTACTTGACTATCGGGTTTTTGGAGTGTGAGTTGGACCTTGGGCTTGGAACCCAATTATTAATTGGGTGTTGTTTGATGTTGACAGCTTGGGAATAAATAAAATAAGTAATAAAATAAATAAAGATAATAATAATGATAAATAAAATAAGTAGATAAACCAGCACTAATACACTAGATCCCATAAGAACTCTGCAGTTAAGCGTGCTAGGGTGGGAGTAGTACCGGGATGGGTGACCCCCTGGGAAGTCCTCGTGCCGAGTGGCATAAAGCGGACAATATTGTGATATGTGCCACAGGGGGATGTTATAAATGGTATCGGAGCTGGGGCACAAGTCGATGTGTTCGACGGGGACATCGAACCCTATAATGGGGGGTGAAGGTGGGTAGCACCTGATCCCACATCGGCTTGGAAGGAGAACGAAACATTTCCTTATAAGGGGTGTGGATACCTTCTTTGACACAACGCGTTTTAAAGCCGTAAGGGCAGCAGATTCCAAAAGAACTCTGCAGTTAAGGGTGCTCGGGTGGGAGTAGTACCGGTATGGGTGACCTCCTAGGAAGTCCTCGTGCCGAGTGGCCCAAAGCGGACAATATTGTGTTACGTGCCAGAGGGAGATGTTACATGGGATGTACTTGACCCGATAGTAGATGGTCCTTCTGGGTTGCCTTCACCAGTGCAATTTGATAGGATTGACTTTTGAGAATAAGGTTATTTATGATTTATTAATATATTATAAGTATAATATATTAATTGAGAAATCATATTATTTAATTAGTATTGATCAAGAATGAATTTGGAATTAATTTTGTGATCAAAAGAGACTAATTAAATATATGGGGATTGATTATGTAAATCAATGATTCTTATAGTCTGAGCTAATGATCCATGGTTATTTAGGATGGGCTAAACCAATGAGATAGTCCATGGATAGTCCATGGAGGTTTAACCCATGTAGCCTAAGTAATATGAAAGGTCATTAGGGTTTGCAATGTGTAGCCCTAGCATTTGCTACACTATAAAAGGAACTCTAGAACCAAAATTGGTTACACCATCATTCTAGGAGAGTGAGATAGATTTTGTGGTAAGTAACTTATTCTCTCAAGCCTCCTCTTTCATTTGGTGTTTGTGACACATTAGAGGCATCACACTTGAGGTGCTCAAGCTTTCAAAGGTCAAGAACTACAAATCCTACTAAGAGGTAAGTTATCTAACTATTTGAATTGTTCAATTGTTAATTTATATGCTAGTTAGGATGTATGCTTTGGAAAATTGAAAAAAATGCATGTATAACTAGAGAAAACATAGATCCAAAGCATCTAGGGTTGTATGTGCACCAAGAGTGTTATAGTGCTCAAAACCCAACAGTGGTATCAGAGCCTATGATTGTTTTCTGTTATACTTGATGCTTATAGCTTTCTAAAGTTGAAAAAATCGATTTTCTGGCCTCTGACTAATGAACTCGCCGAGTCCATTGGCTGACTCGACGAATCCACTCAGTAAATGACCAACTCGATGAGTCATGTTCTTGCACTCGCCGAGTTGATGGCTCTGGGTGCAAAATTTCATGTTTTTTGCCAGAATTGTATTAGGATCATTACCACAAACTGTTTTTTGAAACATATAATCTGTTTTCTTGATATGGTAGTGATCATGCTCATCCAATTAAAAGATAGTTGTCAAAATTTCTATATTTGTATTAGTTTATATGATTAGGCTAATCTCTTGCAATTGTTGATATGAATTATCTTGACTTATGTGTTTACTAGATCATAGATAAATTACTTGATAATTAATGTTAGTTAAAATGTTGATCTTAATGCTTTTAATGACCTCCATAACTTGTCATCAAGTTATGGAAAATGAAAGGTCTCATCCATTATAATGCAATTAAACTCATAAGTTATAGAAATGAAGAGTTTTAACAAGTTTCAAAACTTTCCCTCAAGTTTTGGAATTTGTAAAGTCTCACTAATGTAACTTTAATTCTAAACCCTAAAGTTTTAAAAGTTAAAATTCAACCCTTATACTTTATAATATTATAAGTTTAATAATATACATATATGTATAGGACAAGTCAGTCTTATTGTTAGTAGGCCTCATTCACGAAGCCGGTCTATAAAGGGGGTATAAGGTTACTGCCTATAAATTGGTGGTTTAATGGGTGTCCACTCTCACCCACCCCTTCCTTGACTGGTGGAGGGTCGTTAGCCGAACGGGTAGGATAGGACATTAATTCTCATTAAAAGTATAATGATAAATATAAAGTAACTAAACTTTTATTAAATTCCCAATCTTAATTACTTTAGGAAAAAATGTGAAAATGGTGCTAATCCATGAAATTAAACTTTGCACCTTGTTAAATCTTTAGTGGAGCGTGTGTGGTTAACCGACACACTAATATGGGACCGAAAATGTGTGACAAAGGGTAGCTTGATGTTAATCATAGATCTATGGAGCGTGTGTGGTTAACCGAAACATTAATTAGGTGATTTGTAACATTGAGTGTACCAAGCTAATTTGCAAGGTTATTCACACCTTGTTTGTGATCCTCGACATCCCAGTCACAAACCTGGAGGGAACAATCGAGATTTAAACATGCCATTGAAAAGTTCAATGACTCAAAGGATCTAGGAATTTCAATCCAATTAAAACTTAATAATCTATTTTGTTTTTCATGGTGGAAAATGGTAAATCGTCATTTACCTACCTTCAAATATTTTACAATTGGATTACGGCATCCCTTTTCGCAATTGTAGAATATTGTGTTGGGTCCTAGCCTTAATATTTCATTTGGGTGTAATATTAAGGATTATCATCTAATCTAAACTTTCTTCTTCTTCTTTTTCAGATGTCTATCCCAAACAATGCTTCCAACCCAATCCCTTCAGGCTCTTTCTCCCTCATGAACCTATGTGGGAGGGTCATTTTCGATGGCTCAAACTTCAATGACTGGATTCGAAACATCCGAATGGCTATTCACTATGAGGTCAAAGAATATGTCCTAGATAAAGAGCTTAAAGAGATTGATGTCACCACTGCTACTCCCGAACAGATCGCTGAACATACTACTCATGAAAGGGATGCGGCAAAGGTGTCATGTCTAATGATTGCTACTATGACTGCTGAGCTGTAGAAGTCCTATGAGGACTACTATCCTTTTGAAATGTATCAAGATTTTATGGAAAGATACCATCAAAGTGCTCAGCAGGAGAGGTATGAGATCATTGCCTCCATGATCACAACCAAAATGAAGGATGGAGAACCCATCACGGCCTACTTGCAAAAGATGCAGAGATTTGTGGACCGCGTGCCTAAATTGAATGTCAATTTTGATGAAGAGTTGGCCATAGATATTATTCTACACGCTTTACCTTCTTGTTATGATCAGTTTCGTATGACCTATCATATGAACAAGGAGGAGGTCACTCTTAGCAAGCTTCAATGCCTTCAAAGAACTGCAGAAAGCAACCTGAAATGCAAGTCAGGTGTGTCTACTCCTACTACTACTACTTCTGCCCCTGTTCTAGGAATTGGACATGGGAAGGGAAAGAAGAGGAAGGCTGCCTACAAGAGCTGCAAGGGAAAGTCTCTCGATGGATCCTCCTCCAGTAGGACCAAAGCTGGTTCTGCTAATCCCTCTTCTAATCCGAAGGATGCAGAGTGCTTCCACTGTCATGAAAAGGGCACTGGACACGAAGCTGCCCCAAGTACTTACAGGACATAAAGGATGGCAAGATGAAGCCCTCCTTTGCAGGTATTTACACTTTACAATCTAATAAATCATCACATGCTAATTCTTGGGTCCTTGATATAGGTTGTGGATTTCACATTTGTTCTGATTTGGAGGGACTAAAAAGAAGCAGGGATGTGGAGCACGGGAAGATAAACTTAATCATGGGAAATAGGAAAGTGTCACTTGTAACCAATATTGGAGTTTATTCTTTATTGCTTAGTAATGGTTTAAATTTAGTTTTGAATAATTGTTGTTACTCGGCCAATATGGCGAGAAATATTATTTCCTTTCACAGTTTGAATAAACAAGGTTTTACCTTTTCTTTTAATAATGAAGTTGGTAGTATTAATGCTTATTATAATGGTGTATTTTATTTTGAAGCATTACCTTGCAATGGTATATATGAAACTGTGATGGTTGTAGATAACTTAGGAAATAATGTGTTGAATATTGATTCGTCCAATGTTTTGGACAAGGCATGCTTGTGGCATTGTCGTCTTAGACATGTCAACAAGAAGCGCATAGCCCAACTCCAAAAGGATGGAGTCTTGGAGTCATTCGACTTGAAGTGGGATGACACTTGCGGATCTTGTTTACTTGGAAAGATGACCAAGTCACCCTTCACTGGTACTTGTGAAAGGGGTGAAGGTCTGTTGGATCTCATACATACTGATGTATGTGGACCATTCAGAACGGCCACTAGGGATGCTAACCGCTTCAATGTGACTGTCACTGATGATTACAATAGGTATGACTATATCTGCTTAATCAAGCATAAGTCGGAAACTTTTGAAAAGTTTAAGGAGTTTAAGCAAGAAGTGGAGAATCAATTGGGCAGGAAAATAATGATGCTACGATCCGATCGAGGAGGAGAGTATCTTAGTATCTAGTTTATAGACTATCTTAAGGAATGTGGAATTTTTTCACAATTGACGCCACCTAGGACAACACAGCTTAATGGTGTGGTTGAAAGGCCAATCGAACCTTGCTAGACATGGTTCGTTCCATGATGAGTCGAGTTTCGTTACCTATATTATTCTGGGGGTATGCCTTAGAGACTGGAGCCCATACCCTTAATCTAGTCCCTACCAAAAAGGTTTCGAAAACACCTCACGAGATGTGGACAGAGGAGGTTCCCTCGTTAGACCACATCAAAGTTTGTGGCTGCGAGGATTTCATGAGACGCGAGACTCACGACAAGCTCGAACCTCGGAGTGAGCGATGTATTTTCATCGGCTACTCACAAAAATCCTTTGGATATCTCTTCATGGACAGAGTGACAATGTTGTCTTCGTTGCAAGGAGAGGAGTCTTTCGCGAGAGAGAACTCATAGGCCAAGGGGACAGTGGGAGGCAAATTGACCTTGAAGAGCTTCAAGAGTCAAGCGGTGAAGGAACCTCAAACACTAGTGATCAACCTTTAGAGGAAACTCCGGTTGAACCGATTGACCAGTCCGTACCTCTGAGACGTTCTAGTAGAGTTAGCGTAACACCTGTGTTATATGGTTTTCATATAACAGCTGAATGTGATACATTTATCAGTGATAACACACTGGTAAATCTTGATGAACCTAACAACTACAAGGAAGACATGACAGGCCCCGAGTCTGCAAAATTGAAAGAGGCTATGGATAGCGAGATTCAGTCAATGTATGACAATCAAGTTTGGAACTTGGTTGGCAATGTACCGGGTCGTAAGACAGTCGGGTGCAAATGGATCTTCAAGTAGAAGACCGACATGGATGGGAAAATGCACACATATAAGGCGCGACTGGTTGCGAAGGGCTTTACATAAAATCATGGAGTTGACTATGATGAGACCTTCTCACCAGTACCGAAGATTAAATCTATAAGGGTTATGCTAGCTATAGTTGCATTTCATGATTATGAAATATGGCAAATTGATGTCAAAACCGCTTTCCTTAATGAAAAGTTGGCTGAAGATGTTTACATGAGTCAGCCAGAGGGGTTTGTCAATGCAAAGTACCCTAACAGAGTATGTAAGCTTGAAAAACTCATTTACGGATGGAAACAAGCATCTCACAGATGGAATCTTTGTTTCGATGAGAAAGTCAAAGAGTTTGGATTTTCGAGAAGCGAGGATGAGTCCTGTGTGTATGTCAAGGCTAGTGGGAGTACAGTTAGCTTTCTGGTGTTGTATGTGGATGACATACTACTCATAGTAAATGACATCCCAGCCTTGCAGGAGGTTAAGTCCTAGCTTGGGAAGTGTTTCGCTATGAAGGACCTTAGGGAGGCTACTTATATCCTAGGGATAAGGACATTGAGAAATAGGAGTAAAAGACTAATAGGACATAGTCAAAGTACCTACTTGGATAAGGTGTTGAAGCGTTTCAGCATGGAGAACTCCAAGAAAGGTGACTTACCTATCCAAGGTAGTTCCAAACTGAGTAAGACTCATAGTTCGAGTACAGAGTCCGAGATAGCCGAGATGATTCGAATACCATATGATTCCGCAGTTGGCTCGATCATGTATGCTATGACTTGTACTCGCCCTGATGTGGTCTTTTCTTTGAGCATGGTTAGCAGATATCAAGGGAATCCTTGTAAAGCTCATTGGACTACGGTTAAGAACATTCTTACGTACCTGCGTAGGACTAAGGACTGGGTCCTTTCCCTCGGTGGGAGTGATGATTTGAGAGTGACATGGTATAGTGACGCCGACTTTCCAACCGACAGAGATAATTTTCGCTCTCAGTCGGGCTGGGTGTTTACCATGAATGGAGGAGCAGTAACATGGAAAAGTTACAAGAAGGAGAGTGTAGCCGATTCAACGTGCGAATCAGAGTACACAGCAGCAAGCGAAGCATTGAAGGAGGCAACATGGTGGAAAAAATTCATTGGATACCTTGGAGTCATACCATCCATAAAGGAGCCTATGGAGATTTCTTGTGATAATGAAAGGGGAGGTTTCCTTAACCAAGGAACCGAGAGATCATGGTAGATCCAGAAATATCGACAGAAAGTACCACTTCATAAGACATCAAGTAGAAGAAGGACACCTTGTGGTTAAGAGGATATCGTCAGAGGACAACCCAACATATCCCCTTACAAAGGCACTGACTAGGGTTAAGCACTTGCAGCATGCAAGGGGAATTGGGCTAACAGACAATATTAGTTTTAGTATTTAGATAAATAGAAACTTGTAATAGCTAAATTTTAATTGAAATTTGATGATTAAATAAAAGGAGTTTTATTTATAAGTAAAGCTATTGTCTTGTGTCAATTATTTACTATTGTTTCCCTTTGCATGTTTTGACTTCCAGAATAATAAGATTATTCAAACCATCCAAAGTCGATCATACTTTCGAAGTAGGTAATGAGGCTAGACTGTCATGAGTTGTCTTGTAGATTGTCAGGGGCGTTAGACATATCAAAAGTTTGCTACACCATTCATGAGTGCTCCTGAAATAAGATTTGAGTATTGGATTCAACCTGCGCTCACCTGAATTACTTCATGGAATTTATCACGAGTAATTGTGAGACGATAATATCATATAATCTTAAAACTAAGATATATGAGTTGTTGACTATGAGTTGGTTGTGCATTGATGGCATGAAAATGCATCAATAACTTGATGTTATAAAACGTGTCGTTGTGCATGATTTAATGAGTAGTTAGTACAAACATATATTGTCAAATTTTATCTGTTCCTTTTATCCTAAGAGGATTAAAAGCGATATCTTGGGCCCCTCGATGATTCTGTTTTGACTATGTGTCGGGCCCGGTCAGAACTAAATTGATGTGTTCAGTTATGTTCTATGTCAGACGAATCGGAAATCGGGAAACAAATTGCAGGACAATAAGTATGACTATTTTCCATGTATTTGTCCGCATAGATATCTTGAGAACAGAGGAATATATGATCCCTTATCTAAAGGACGCGTCAATGACTGGGTCAGAGTTCGACAGCGGAGTTTGAGAGCTACGATTGCTAATCGGATTTTAAAGTTGCATTGGTAATTATAGTTATTAGAATTATCCAAGTAGGAGACTGTTGGATTAGGTGTCTAAGCCCATAACTATAATTGGTATGTACTTGACCCGATAGTAGCATGGTCCTTTTGGGTTGCCTTCACCAATGCAATTTGATAGGATGAACTTTTGAGAATAAGGTTATTTATGATTTATTAATATATTATAAGTATAATATATTAATTGAGAAATCATATTATTTAATTAGTATTGACCAATAATTAATTTGGAATTAATTTTGTGATCAAAAGAGACTAATTAAATATGTGGGGATTGATTATGTAAATCAATGATTCTTATAGTGTGGGCTAATGATCCATGGTTATTTAGAATGGGCTAAACCAATGAGATAGTCCATGGAGATTTAACCCATGGAGCCTAAGTAATATGAAAGGTCATTTGGGTTTGCAAGGTGTAACCCTAGCATTTGCTACACTATGAAAGGACCTCCTTAGAACCAAAATCGGTTACACCATCATTCTAGGAGAGTGATATAGATTTTGTGCTAAGTGACTTATTCTCTCAAGTCTCCTCTTGCATTTGGTGTTTGTGACACATTAGAGGCATCACACTTGAGGTGCCCAAGCTTTCAAAGGTCAAGAACTACAAGTCCTACTAAAAGGTAAGTTATCTAACTAGTTGAATTGTTTAATTGTTAATTTGTAAGCTAGTTAGGATGGATGCTTTGTAAAATTCAAAAATGCATGTATAATTAGAGAAAACGTAGATCCAAAGCATCTAGGGTTGTATGTGCACTGTAAGAGTGTTATAGTGCTCAAAACCCAACAAGGGTTTGGGCCCAATTTGGAAAATTAAGCCATAAATGGGCTTTGGATAATTATTGGTTGGTGGGTCTTTATGTTAAGAATTTGGGGCCTTAGTCTTAGACTAAACTAAGTAAGGGATAAAATGGCCTTTTTACCCCATGAATGGACTATTAGATTAGGTGTGGGCCCTAATTGTTAATTGGGTGTTATTTGTTTGATAGCGCAGGGATATTAGCGGATCTGCTGTCAGAGAGTATCTATGGGATTCAGTTGTCCGAGGAGAGTCTTCTCACTATATCCATGTCGGCCCATTATGTGATATGTGGTATGCTTGTTGTCTCTATGATACTTGCATGGAAGTCCCCGAGGGGGAGCCCGTGGCAATTGGATATCAGACCATGGGAGGAGCCCATGGCATTCCAGGTAAAGATCATGGGGGGAGCCCATGGCATACCAAATACAGACCATGGGAGGAGCCCATGGCAACTATATGTATGTTGCATGATAATCAGTGGCTGTATATTGTATGGTATTTTGGGGAACTCACTAAGCTTTATGCTTATGGTGTTTAGTTTATGTTTTAGGTACTCCGTTTCAAATGGAAGGGCTTGGGATGATTGTAGAGCACACACACCACATGTTTCCGCTTTCTGTGAATTACTCTGATTTGTCGATGTTTTGCTAAAACTTAGTAACTATGGTTTTATGGGAAAGATATGTATTAACTATTTATTAATCTAAAAACAAAAATTTTTATGTCATGATTTTTGAGGCGTTACAGGTTGGTATTAGAGCCTTGGTTTGAGGGATTCAGACATACTATCGGTAGTGTCTGAACTCAAACTGAGGATTGGTAAAGTTTTCAAAAGAAAAGTATTTTCAAGAAAATAGTTTTCTAAGATAAGAGAAGGTTGTGGTGCATGCAATCAGCCGAGCTCAAGTAAGTTTTCACATAATACCCATACATGTTATCTGTTATGATTTGATTTATGAATTTGTGAAATGCATGCTAGTTAGGGCTAAGGATATGCTCAGTTCTTGCGTGATAGAATGCTGAGAGAGATGCCTTTGTATGTATATCATATGAGCTGGTAGACTTGCCTGCTAGTGCTGATTAGTTAGTGGTAGATTGGCCTGTTATGTGATACCTTGTTGCATTGGGTGTATTGGATGCTATGATGAGATGGGAATATCTGTTGGAATCAATAATTGCTAAGTGTATGCTTTACAAATTATACATGGTTAGGATCTTATAGCCCTAGAATAATTGATTTGGCCTTATTTCCTATTCCTTATCTGGTTGTGGCTCTAGGGTAGAGTCTGTTATTCGACAGTCTATTTGATCATGTTCTGTGTATAATTTGCATGCACAAGGCAACCAGCAGTAAGGGTTGAATGTTCTGTGATAGTTCTATGGATTAGAGTGTTATTGCATGAATGTTGCTTGCTTTGTGCTTTGTGGAACTCCTAGATGATGGGAGTCAGCTACTAAGTGAATATGATGGTATTCATGAGGTGGGTGACTTGCATTATGGGGAGTTCTTCAGCAGTGGATGGCAGGGTGAGGTCAGGAATGCAGGTGAGCCTAGGGAGTACTACAGCGGTTGTAGTCGCGTTGTTTAGTGAGCTTTGGTGCATCAGTTTGAGAAGGTGACTTAGTAGATGTTTTGATCATTGGCATGTGGTATTTCAGTTTGGTGATGAGCACTCAGGGAGGAGGTTCCGGCTCAGGTGCAGGTACTGAACCGATTAGTAAACAGATGCGGGACTTCATCTCGTTGGCGATTACCTGCGATATTTTGGAACAGACTCCTATAATTTTTGGTGTGGTCAAAGAGTAGATCTTAGAGATCTTGGATGAGTGATTAGGCGCGATCCGTGCTGAGGTTATCGCTATTGTTGAAGCTCGCACACTATCATTCTGTGAGCGGGAGATTGATTTAGAGCACCTAGGAAGAAGGGGGCCAGATCAGGTGCATTTGGTGGAGGGTCCCGGGAAGAGACCCAAGACTTCTGATTAGTGTTTGAGAGGTCAGCAGGGCCGGAGTCAATACAACACGTGTGGGAAACTGCGTGATGGAGCTTGTCCTTCCGGAGATATGGGTTGCTACGAGTGTAGTAGGATTGATCATGTCAGTAGGGATTGTCCTCAGGGGGCAAGCCCGCTATGTTTTCTCTTCAACCAAGTGGGCCACAAGAGGGCTGTCTGTCCGATGAGAAGGAGAAGAGCAGTGAGTGCATCTGTTCCAGCTACCTTGTGGATCTCTGAGAGTCGTGAGGGTTAGGGAAGGAGCCTATAGTTACAGTGTCGGTTAGGGGAGGCTGTGCTCCGGCAGGTGCTTTTGCGGGCATGTTATCTTTTATGTTCTTTTCGGTTGTTATCAATTTTCATGTTCCTTGGAATTTTATATTGATTTCGGTAAGCGTTATCTTCAGATTATTGCTCTGTTATCATTGGTTTATATCTTCGAGAATTGTTTTATGTCTTTTGCATGCCACGAATCAATAGTGGGTATTCGAGGGGTTGTATCTTGTGTAGCAGGTTCCAATGTGTTCAGTTATTATTCTTGTTTTGATCGAGATCGGTTAAGGGGTATGTGTGGCGGGTCTATGGTCGGGATTCAGCGAGTTGGTTCTCCAGTAATCTTTAGGGTTTAGCGGTTTTAATATTTGTTCCGCTAAGAGCGGCGGTTGCCTGTGGAAGAACTGTTGGGTTCAAGTACTGTTGTTGCTAGGAGGAGAGCGGTAACAGGAAGATGGTAGTTTCAGCTGCATGAGTTGTTTTAGTCATCGGAAATGTCACGAGAGTTTTATATTCGCATGGGTAGTAGTCAGTTAGAATTCAATAATTCTTTGAGAATAGAAGTTGGGATAAAGATTCGTTGGTTCAGGGCAAGGGTTATAGTATTAGTCTCCAACATAAGAACTCAGGAATGGTGTCATGGGAGGTGATTTGGATTATAAGGTTGGTTAAGATTTCAAGAGTATCCTTCAGGGTTTCAGGAGTTCGGTAATTATGGAGTTGGCTAGCAATGGAACGCTAGTATTATTTAGCGTAGGGTATGGGCGGTTCATACTGTTTGAGGGAGATTGGTCGAAGATCTATAAGGATTTAGAGGTGAGAGACCTTCGTCAAGTCCAAGTGGGGGAGAACTAAGTGACTGTTTAGATTGAGGTTTTGTTAGTGGGAGTTCAGGAAACTCCAGACCGCAGGTCAGCATCTCCACTGTTATTCATAGTAGGCTGTGGGATTCGAATGCGTGACCCAAAATCTTAATTGGTTGTAGGATTCGGCTCAGGATGTGTGGTATTGTGATGGTTTGAGTGTGGTAAGACCATGGGTGGTAACCATTGTTGATTGGAAGTGTTGTAAGACTGCGATGGGATCGTAGCATTCATCAGTTCGAGGTAGACTATTATGGAAATGGTCACGAGCGTGGAAGAGGAATCAGTTCGTGCCATTGGCACGCCGGCCAAGATTGTCGAGAAATATTCTTTGTTCTAGGTTGAGGACCATTAGGGTCCGAGGCAGAGTCGGGCCTGAGTGGATTTTGATGGGTGGGGCCCGTGGGCGAGGCCCGTGTGATTATGGCAATTCAGGTTGGACATGGTAGAGACTGTTGGGTCAAGGTATTGGATCTTGAGTTGCAGGATCATATGGGTGATCAAGGTATGACACAGAGGGGTTTTTAGTCTAGGTAGCCTTGTTGTTTGGACTTTTGGAGACCTAGTGGTTGGACCAGGTGCGAGATTGGTAGTCTCGGAGATGATTTGGGAGTATTTATTAATTGGTCAGGTGAGGGATCGTCGGGAGTTAGAAGGTTGTGGTGTGAAATGCAAGTGCAGATTCGTGGATCTCGGGTTGAGTGGAGTATCAAATTCGTTGTGGGTAAGATCTCGAGTCAGGTATCGCGCGTGTATTATGAAGGATTTTTGTTCCAGTGGAATAAGAATTGGGGTATCTATATGCCAAGGACAACAATCACAAGGTTCAAGGGTAATGAATGGGTTTAGTTTTGTTGGAAAATTGAGCCATTGTGTCGTGTCTTCGGTTGGTTCTGTATGTGGAAGGGCCACAACGTGTTTAGAATCAGGAGAAGGTAGGTCGTTAGAGACCTGGTATGATATGAGACTCCAGTTGGTCTTGTGGCATTCTTTTAGCAGTAGGTTTGGTGACGAGGTGGTTTGGGCTATTATCGCCATATAAGGTTTCTCTCGGGAGTCGCGTGGGGCTACTGTATGTTTGTATGTCTTCTAGCTCAGTAATCGGGTAGGAGTTCGGTGTTTCAGATAGTTGGCAGACAAATTGGGACTAGGGAGGTCTCGACTGCTTTTGGAAAGCAGCTAGGTGGCAGCAAAATGAGTCAGAGTGGTTTCAATGATTTGGGATTCGTGTGTGGAGTCTCTTGTGATTCAGGGCATATGCTAAGTCGCTTGCAGTGGGATTAAATAATCTCAGAGTGGTTGATTGCACCAGGTTGTGCAGCTCTTGTATGAGGCTAACCGTTCCTGGGTGGAATCTTCTACTCGAAGGATTATCTGAGCCTTCTGTCAAATGTAGTGTTCTGCACCTGTTCATGATCAGTAATTTTGTTCCTATGGAAGCATCAAGAGAATTAGGTTGGAAGTATTTTGTTTAGTCTAATATTCATGAGGAAATGGTATGATAGTGGTTTAGTGTGGGCATTCTGTCGGGAAGTAAGATCAATTTGAGGTTTCTGATTTCGGGAAAAGTAGAGGTGGTTTTCTGCAAGGGTATAAGGTTCATTCTTCTTTAGGTTTGTAGAGCCATGTGAGGTTCGGTTTCGGTTCCCTTGGGAAGGCAGGAATATGCGCAGGGATGTGTTCGTGTTGATCAAATTATAGGGCGTACTGGAGATGGCATGGAAGGATTTCGAGGACGAAATCTAATTTAAGTGGGGGAGAGTTGTAACACCTTGTTTCGAATTGTTTCCATGTTGGGGATGGTGATCAGGGATTGGGTATTATAGGCTTTGGATCCTTGAGGATTTGAGTTTTAGATCCAGCTGGAGTTGGATAATGTAATTCGGATGTTTCGGGTATTTGGTTTGTGTTTTGGAATCAAAGGGCATTTCGGTAAATTTTCAACTCGGGCTTTGATGGAAAGTGGAGGTTCAATTGGGATATTTTATGGCGAGTATGAGTTGATAATAGTGTAGAGCTTCTCGATACCTTTTCATGGATATAAGGATGGTCGAAATCAGAGTTGTATCGAGAATGTTATGGCCTTCGGAATGAATTAGGGTTTGGGGGAAAACCCTAGTACGCGGGGCGTACTAATGCGAGAGGCTCTATGCCACACGTAATGAGAGGTACGCTTAGCGTATTGCAAGATTGGAAGCGGGGTGCGAGACCTCGTATGTTGGGCGTACGAGGGTTGTGAGAAAACCCTAATTTTATGTGTTGTACCCTATATAAGCATAATGTTAGCCCCTTTCCTTCATTTCTAAGTCAGTCCCCACCCTCTAAAAACCATAAATCGATCTTGTTGCCTCTTTGTGGTGTTATTGAGATCTTAGAGGGTTTTTGGTGCACATTTTTCCCTTGGGAAGGAAAGAAGAGAAACTTGTAGTTGTTTGGCGTGGTGGGAAGGCCTTGGATCTAGAATCATCACCTTGTGGGGAATTATTTAGAGGTAACAAGTTTTCATCTTGGATTATGTGTGATTAGATCTCTTCACGACTAGTTTATTGTGGTTTTGGTCTTCTTTTTGGGTTTATGGATGAGTTAGTTTGCTTATGGGTTTGTCCATTCAGATCTAAGTTCATTTTGGTATCCTTAGGCATAAAGGTGCAAGATTTATGTGTTTTACGGTGTCTTGTATGCATTAATTCAACAATTAAGTCCCTTTTTAGCTTAAGAGCTTCATTTAGCCATGTTTTAACATAAAGTTGGCAACTTTATGTGTTGGTCCAACTCAAGAAGGTCAGATTTGTGTTATGGAGCTTTGTCATAATGGATTAAGTGGGAAATTCAAGTTGGGGAAGATTAAGTGAGTATGTTGGGCGTACAAGCATGTACGCGCAACGTACAAGCCTCCAAGAGGGTACGCTGCGCGCATATGCTTTTACGCCCCGCGTACTCAGTCAGAGTGGGTTTGTGTATTTGTGCTTCGGTTTGGGCTACCTTATTGGGTATAGTTGCTTGGGACTTTGTTGGGCCATCTGAGAAGGTGTGTTTTGTTTTAGGGATATGTAGTGGGCTTTAGGGTAAGGTCCAAGTAAGGGTTTGGGCCCAATTTGGAAAATTGGGCCATAAATGGGCTTTGGAAAATTATTGGTTGGTAGGCCTTTATGTTAAGAAGTTTGGGGCCTTAGTTTTGGACTAAACTAAGTGAGCCGTACAATGGTATTTTTACCCCATGAATGTATTATTGGATTAGGTGTGGTCCCCAATTTTTAATTGGGTGTTATTTGTTTGATAGCGCGGGGATATTAGCGGATCTGCAGTCAGAGAGTATCCGTAGGATTCAGCTGTCTGAGGTGAGTATTCTCACTATATCCATGGGTCGAAGGCACCAATGCCGATCCATACGTGTTATGTGGTATGCTTGTTGTCTTTATGATACTTGCATGGAAGACCCCGAGGGGGAGCCTGTGGCAATTGGAAATCAGACCATAGGGGAAGCCCATGGTATTCCAGGTAAAGACCATAGGAGGAGCCCATGACATACCAGATTAAGACAATGGGGGAAGCCCATGGCAACAATATGTATGTTGCATGATAATATGTGGTTGTATGTTATATGGTATTTTGAGGAACTCACTAAGTTTTGTGCTTACTGTTTTTAGTTTATGTTTCAGGTACTCCGATTTTCAAATGGAAGGGCTCGGGATGATTTCAGAGTACACATCACATATTTCCTCTTTTTGTGAAGTACTCTGATTTTTCGATATTTTGCTAATACTTAGTAACTCTGGTTTTATGGGAAAGATATGTATTAACGATTTATTAATCTAAAAATAAAAAATTTTATGTCATGGGGCGTTACAATTTTCTTCAGTTTCCCACCTTTCGATGTTTGCTGAAAACTATCACTAATTCATGTCGAAACTTATGCAATTTACCTCCAATTTGTTTTCTTCATTTTACCACCTTCTGATGTTTTTTGAAAATGAGGGTTGGCGATTTCGGTTTTCGACAATGGGAGTATCATCATCTAATTTGATTTTGGGGGATTTTAAACAAAATCAAGAAAGAAATTGGCAGTTATGTTGTATCGATGGTTTCGATTGGTTTCCAGGTCTGAAAATCCACTTTAGGTATCGACATTTTGGGTTTTTCCCTCCGTTTCGTGATTTCTAAGTTCATCAAAAGAGTATACTCCTCTCACATTTTTCAATCTTTTCTTCAAATCTTTGAACTTTTAACTTATGATTCATAGATTACTCCGTAGAAGCAATCGACTTGAAAATATCCCTTATGCATCGTTGATTTCAACCATCCTGCAACATACATAAATTAAAGGCCACAAAAATTGTTCATCTGCTCAGTTTTCCTTTCTCTAATCTGAAGTTGTGTGTCGATTGTTTAAACCAATGAAGGACTAATGGTTTGATTTTTGGGGGTTTAAATTTTGAACTTCTATTGGTTCACCATCCGAGGCTCTGACTCTGTGGCTATCACTGAAGCCAAAACTTACTGAAGCCTTGTATGAATCTGCCAACGCGAAATAGTGGTTGTCGCCATCTAGTTAAGATTTCACGAAGCTCTCGATCACCTTCTTTCTCTGTCTTCTTTTCATTTTTCTGCAAATCCTTCATATTGATCTTGGTTTGTTGTTAGTTTTGACAGATGTTACTGTGAATGCAGGTATTTGTTATCTGAGATTTTGGTTAGTTGGGTATAGTCCGACATGAACATTTTTCTGCTGTCCAGTGGCTCTTTGTTTCGTATTGTTATGTGTGGTTTTCCATGCTTATTTTCTCTGGTACACCAATAAAACAACCACCTTCTTCATGAGTTAACTTTTAAACATCAGAATATCACAAAGATCTACTATTGTCATGTATGGTAGTATCTAAAATAAGGTCTAAGATGTTTAGAATAGGTTGAGCTATTGAGATAAATAAAATAATCTATGGTTACCACTACCTGTGACTGATTTCCCATTTTCTATTTGTTGATGTCTTATTCTTCCATTAATATAATCCTTACTTGGTGTTTAATTATATGTAAAAGTATTGTTTTGCCTTTCATTGCAGTCACTATCATGTGTTGTTGATACTCGTTAATCCAGTGTGTCAGGAACCTCCAACACCTGATTTACATCTAGTAAATCCATGGTCTGCATCAAAACAATTCAACAAGTATGCTCAACGGTTTATTCAATGTTGAAATCTTAATAGGATAACTTAAGACAACATGCAAAAGATTAGGGTATGCCAATTAGGAATTTGTAGTTTAGAGTCATTGGTAAAAGGTCTTACACACATTTACTGGAAGAAGGTATGTGCTTATTCTTTCGATATGGTGACACTACACTCAACTTTCTTACATTCTTTAACTTACTTTTGATGGAACTTGTAAGGTCAAGTCTTATGATCTGATGAGTCAAGATTCAGACTCCTCTTCCATGTATCAGGTTAAATAAATCGAATTGAAATCCCTGGAAGCTATTTTTTTAAAAGAAATCAAACTTCAAGAAAACAATTTTTTGGAATCAGGGTATTTTATCAATATGGAGACTTCACTTTTAATCTGTAAATATTTTCTTAATAAGAACACCAATCATGCTGATAATATCATCGATCGAAATAATAAATGAATGAAAAGGGATAATTTTCTTATTTGTCTCCTTGATGAATGTCATAATATCTGTTCCTTTAGGAGACCAATTGAGAAATGGGACGGTGAGCACTAATTGTGTGTTCGAAGCACTGTAAAGTGAGGAGCACATTTGGTACTTAGAGAGTGGATGCTCAAGGCATATGTAATTCTCTCCTGGATGATTATGTTAAAAAATGTGGCCCTTCAGTTACTTATGGAAACAAAAACAAAGGATCAAGAAAAGGCTATGGTACAATCAAGTGTAGATTAGTTGTTTTCAAGAATGTGTCTTTCGTCCAAGGTCTTCAACACAATTTCACCTCAATAAGTCAATTGTGCGACCCTGATTATGAAGTTCACTTTAATAAGAAGGAAGGAAAAGTGATTGGTCAAAAAAAGTTGTTGTTCTTACAGAAAGATTGTCAAAACGACATCTATGTCCTAGATAGGTTCCCTGCTGACAATTCTCTTACACACTGCTTCTTTTCTCATTCACAATCTCATCTAAATTGGTTGTGGAACAAGAGACTCTCTCACTTAAACTTCAAGAATATCTCCATCATCTCTAGAGACAAACTAATGGGAGGTATTCCTAAGATGAAGTTCGAAAAGGATAACTTGTGCTCAACTTGTGAAAAATGGAGACAGAAAAAATCTTCTTTTAAGCCAAAATCCTACTCTTCCATCTCAAAAGATGATCTGGGAAGAAATTCACTCTTGTTATTGTTGACAAATTCTCTTGATTCACCTGGGTAATCATTTTGAGAAAGAAAAGTCATGTTGCTGATCAGATTATCTCTATTACTAAGAAGAACAAAGTTTGTTAATGATCTTAAAGATAGACATCTTCAAAGTGATCATGGCACTCAGTTTCAAAACTTCACCCTTGAAAAATTCTATGATGCTGAAAGAATAACTATGAAATTTTCCGATGTCTGGAAACCATGACAAAATGGTGTCGTTGAGAGACAAATATGGATGCTTATTGAAGCTGGACAAACTACGGTAGTAGAACCTGGTCTCCCTCTATCCATCTGTGTTGAAGCTGTCAATACAGCCTATTACATAATTGGTGTAACAACCTATTATTTCAAGTCAATAAAACTCAATAAAAGCCACAGTTGTTCAAATAAAAGTCTAAATCTTAACCAAGTATAAGTGAAACCACATTGCAACTTTGTTGCATTGTATCATCAATGGCCATAAGGGCATAATTATAAGTTAATACTTATGTGTAGATTGAAACCCATGTTAATTTATGTTAATATAAGTCAACACAAGTCAACATGTTAAAGCTAAAACCATAAAATAAGACTACATTTCAGTTTTTCGGTTATAGGAATCTTGGATAAAGGACATTTCGGTTTAGGGAATCAAAGATAAATGGAGTTTTCGGTGGTTGAATCAAGGAACATTAGGTATTCGGTCATGTATAACCGAAATCACTACTTATAGGACCGAAATCACATGGCTAAGGCCCATTAAGGCCGAAATCTATTTCATATATATATATATATATATATATATATATATATATATATATATATATATATATATATATATATATATATATATATATATATAACCAAAACAAACACCTCATTTTCATTTCCAAGACCGAAATCCTTCCCATTTTGCTTCAAAGCTCATCCGTAAACAACATATCTTCAAAAGATTTTACCCAGATTCCTTAAAATCTCCTTATTTTCCTCAATAACATTCGTACCCATCTTCAAATCTTCAAGATTTCACCCAAATCTTCAAGATTTCACCCAAGAACACCAAGAACACCAAAAACACCAAGAACACCTAAGCACACCTTCAAATAATTCCTAAGAATTTTTGTAAGTATTTCTTACATAATTTAGTGTTGTCTAACACTTTAAATTATTACTTTAATTATTATTATTAATTTAAATTCAATATAGTGTATAATTATTACTAGGATACGAGTATTCACACGGGTTCTCATCCGAGGATCATCGCTACCACTTCGTATCCAAACAAGAACACACATTCGAGGTGAGTTCATACCCTTACGTTTTCACTATTTTTCAAAATTTTAGGGGGGAATACAAGTAAAACACAAGAAATCTTGTGTTAACATTCAAACGATTTCAAACTATTTTAAACAGTTTCAAGCTATTCTAAATTATTTTAACTGTTTCAACTATTGTTTTTACCAAAACATATATATATATATATATATATATATATATATATATATATATATATATATATATATATATATATATATATATATATATATATATATAAGATTCAACAGACTTAGGACTGGTGTTTTCACCTTAACTCCTATTCCTTGTTTAGTTGTGGGCTTAGGGTAACATCACTTGTCCGACTTTCTTTTTAATATCAATTATATATGCCATATATATATATATATATATATATATATATATATATATATATATATATATATATATATATATATATATATATATATATATATATATATATATATATATATATATAACTTTAACCCTTTTGTAACATGCCGAGCAAAGGGGTATTTTCATAAATATTTTCATTACATACAAAACATACATATAAACTATAATAGGTATAGTTTATGGAACACTTACACTATTTTTACTAAATTCAAAGATACAATACAAAAATAATTATTTTACACTACGAGTACACTACAAAGAGGAATACATACATTTACAAGAACAAGAGCGCATTTACACACTATATGTGAACAAGTTAACACATGATTGTGAGCCACCACTTCATTGTACCTACTAGAGTACACAGTAAAGTCCTGAATTATAACCAGTCTCTTGGAGGGAGAGCGTGAATTTGTGTATAGATCTATACGGGACTGAAAATCCTGCACCTAAACTGTTAGCTACAGTTAGACCAACAGGTTTGGGGTGACAAATGCCATAACATTCCAATGCCTAAAAAACGTCGTGCATGCCACTATTCATTTTAGCATGGTTATAATATCACTCACAATAAGCATTAACTAAACATTTTTGTTTACGGGACAAACGTAACTTCAAAGGTTTTATTTTAATAATAGAACTGCATTACACTACTAAACAGTAGAGTTGGGGGATTCCAGGCACATACATACAAAGGGTTTTAATACAAATGCAATACAGTACACTATTTTCCAAATACAGTACAACATACATTTTTGGGAAGCATTCATTTATGTAGTTTTAATTGATAATAAGACTATAGTATACTATTTTAGAGTATCATAACTCACATACATTTTAGTCTTAAGGCCTAAGACTACATTTCAATTACAAAAGAAAATATTGGATTTTCTGGAGGAACACACTAACATTTTCAAAGAACGAAGACAGACCTCTAATACTAAAATGCTTATGAACTCACCAACTTATATGTTGATATACTTTCAAAATAACTTGTATTCTCAGGGAACCAGTAGACAGGTACACTTATAGGTTTTGAGGAGACGGAGCATCATAGTGTCACGTATTATAGTTTTTGCTATACAAACAATGTTACGAACACAATGTAAAACTCTATATTATTAATACCATGGTTGTTTCTTTGATTACTATTATTCAATTGTTGTAATACTGTACGTGACGTCATCCGCCCCCGAACGTTTCCGTCGTTTTGGTTTGGGGGTGTGACAGATTGGTATCAGAGCATTGTTTATAGCGAAGTAAGTGTATCAAACCATACAAAATATACAACTATAAATACAATGGGGCTGAAGCGCTCTGACTAAAAGTATACTTTTAAAATCTAAGTATTTTATAAGAAGTATACGAATACGCATACAAACCGGAAACAGTACCACAAAAAGAACTACATAAACGTATTTGGATGTTGGACACTGCAGTTAAGCCTAGACAGTTATGTAATCATATATGGCATAAATATAGCCTGATCAACTATATTTTTTGAGATACGACCAATATGTGATAACCGTCAAAATTCGAGTCAGTTCTAGATTTGACTAGACTTAGTTGCACATATAGGCACAACACATATTAGACTTAGTAACTAGAAGCTAAGTTATAACCTTGTAGAAACTTGGAAACAGATAGAAACAATGGATGGTGTATTTAGATTTCACATTGATATGTGAATTCTATAACTACTTAATTGTAGAGACTATGTGATTTCATGAATCATATACACACATTATGTACTTGACCTAGTAGTAGAAATTAGGTTGGAGCCTCATAGAAACTTAAGTCAAAGTTGAAAACTAGGAGTAGTATACTTGATTCCTCAATTTCGCTTGAATCTCGAAACCACTACATAGAATGCCAATAAACCGATAAAATAAGTTAGAAATATTATTTATAACTATGAAAAGAGTTATAATACCATAAGATAAATTTAAGTCTCAAATATTCTATTGATTTTGATATCCAAAGATTTACAAATCTCAAAAACCCTAAATGCCCTAAAAACCTAAATTTATGAAATTTAACCTTAAAAATTTTATAAAAATAGTTATGAGCCTCATAATATGATCTTATAATAATTAAAATTATAAAAATTCATTCAAGGAAAATAAAATTCAACTCATTGACATTACCCTTAATTTATAAATCAAAAATCAAGGTTTTATGAATAAAAACTTGATTTTAGTGCACATTTATATAAAATTTAGATATTTTATAAAAGAACTTAAATTTTATAAAACAAAATGAATGAGAAAGGGGTATTATACTCAAAATTTTGGACCCCTCTCTTCCCATATCTCTCTCTCACACTCTCATTCTCCAACACACAGACATCTCTCTTCTTTCTCTCTCTAGAAAACTCTCTCTACCTTCTCTCTAATTTTTTTTCTCCAAACAACACAACCACAGCCTCTTAACCACGAAATTATGGAGATTCATAAGGGTTTTTCAAGCCACAAATAAATTTAAGGTAAAGAACATACATTTCTTGAAGATCCACAACAATGATTTAAGCCATGCATGTGCATTTTACTTCAAAAACCGACTTCTACTTCTTCATCTTCTTCAAACTTGTTTTCTTTTTTGTTAAAATGGTTTTTAGAGCATCATGGATGTGTTTTAACACCATGCATGTATGATAAACAAGGTTGCATGTTCATGATCTGAGTGCAAAACTCGATTTTAAGGATTAAAACATCAAACTCAAGTTAAGAGTTTTTGAGAAACAAAATTTTGTTCATAAATTCATGTATACATTTTGATAAGTTTTAATCTTTTGATCTTTGGAAATATGACTAGAATATAAGTTTATCATGATATCTTTAAAATATTTCAAAAGATTTACTCAAAGAAATGATGAAAACTCACTTTTCTAACCAATCATCATGCATGTAATCTGCCAGATTTCTTTACCTGACTTTAAACTGCCATATCTCACTCATTTCGTAACCAAAATTCGAGATTCTTTTTCTGAAATATAATATATTGAGTTAGCTTTCAAACCCATCTTACCACACTGGAAAATTCCAATATTTTGATTTTTTAGCAATTTTTACAAAACGGTTGCTCAATCAGCACCTTTTTGTGAATACTAGTTTTGTATTGCATGTTCAGAGGTCTTATTCATCACTAAAAATCAAGGAAAAATTAATTTGACCACTTAACATCATGTATTAAGAGGTATAAAAAGATCTTGATTCGAAAGTCTTTGGAACATGTTGCAAAAATTCTCAAAGTAACATCAATAATCTTTACCAAAATCACAAGAATCAAGTTTTCTCTATAACTGTTTGAGCCTTTAGGCATGTTTTTCGACATCAAAAATAATAAATCAAATTTTCATTGTTATTAAATTGTTTGAAGATGCATTGTTGAAATTTTCAGCTCAATATATATTTTCTTTATTTTTACATGAAAATAATAAGAAAATGGAGTGTTAAAGCATATAAAATACTTACACTTGTAAATAAATTCTAGAAATATTTGTGGATGACCCTTAAAGTTGTTAATAAACATCTCTCATGAAGTTTCATCGATTTTTGTTACTGTTTAGTATGGTTTTGAATTTTCTTTTTATTTAGCTCCAATAAATCATAAAACCACTTTAGGGAATGTAAAAATATTATTTCTTATTTTTTGCAGCTTTTAACTTATATTTAAGACTCAGAAAAATATTTTAGGAATTTTCCAAAATGTATATCTATTTTTCTTGAATTTTTGTGTTTATAATGGACTAAAAACAGGAAAAATAATTTTACTAATCCAAAATTCATGAAAATTTACCAGAAACTCTTATAATATGTTAGGATCATATACAAAATTTTTAATGATTTTTATCTTATGTGTGCTATTTTTCTTCTATTTTCCGAAGATTTAATACACTTAAATGTACAAAAATCATAAAATAGGGTTAAACAGTTTATAAATCCATTTTTATATTTTCCCAGCTTAAGTATGTGTAATAACACTTGTAAAAAAGGTTTTGTGAATTGTTGAAACAATTAACTATTTATTTCTATTTTTATAGAATAAATATACAAAAATCAGAAAAATTATGTTAAACTTTTTGAAAACACATATTAATATTTTTCCCAGATTATGTACACTGTAAAACAGTTACACAAAAATTATAAGAATTGTTCATGATAATTTACTATATTTCTATGATTTTATGATTATTCAAGGAATTAAATGGTGAAAAACAGTTAGACAAATAAAAAATTCAAGAAAATTTATCTTAAGGTCTTTGACTTCAATTAAACAGAAATACAAAGTTTGGGAAATTTAGAACTAAATTGATTTAGTTTTTGAATATTTAATCATTAGAACACCTCTTAAAATGTTAAATATTAACATTTCAATAATGAGAATTTTCCACTCAAATTGTTATATAACAATTGATTCATTGAAATTTAATTTTCACAGAAAAATGTTTGTAACTTATCAATATTAAATTTTGACACAATATTGATATAATTCTATTGTAGTAGTAAGTATACTAGTGTTAGATTTCGATTAGAGACTCACTAGCGAATACCATTATTGTAGGAATCGGTAGTGGTACACGTGGAACGTAGTTCAAGGCACCATTTGCATCATATCAATGCATTGTGAGTATTCACCACTCCCCTATTTTCGGTTTTTAAATGTTTTGGGGTGGAAAAGCATGTCCTAAACTATTTATGTTCGTTGTATTTATTTTGACTCGTATGAAACTTGGTTGTTATACTTTGTATGTATGTGTATGTTACTTTAATTCATGAGGACTGTATCGCGGTTAAGTCCCTGGAATCTCTAGACACAACACATTAACTCTTTTGAGCCTATGGTTATTATGGATATCGCTATCAGGAGGTAGACAACTCCTCACTCGAACGATTCGCTTGAGTGCATTTTACCATTTTATACACTATGTTTGCGATACACATAGTAGTCAATAGGGCACAATTCGCTCATTAGGCTTGGGTTGTGAACTCATGAATGGAATCTTTATGCACATACGAAACTTGTATTCTCATGTTAGCAACGACACTTGTATACTTATTTTAGCAATGAAACTTGTATTCCCATGTTAGCAATGACACTTGTATACTTATTTTAGCAATGAAACTTGTATACTTATTTTAGCAACGAGACATTTATGCTTATTATAGCAACGAACTTTTTTTTCTCATTATAGTAACGAACTTTTATTACCGGAAACTTATATACATATTTTAGCAATGAAATTGTTTGCTCCTTGTAACAACGAATATTATTTCGATTCTTAAAACCAATATTATTTTTAATCTGTGAGTACTCACCAACTATTTTTATAGTTGACGCTCGTTTTACATGCTTTTTCAGGAATCATCGAGTAAGTGTCACTTAGGGACATATCACTTTTAGGAGCATTCACATGTGTTGTATTTCAATTTTCATTGTAATTTCTTTTAAAAGTTGTTCAAACCCATTGTAAATTTGTAATGATTTTTAATACTATGGTTGATGTTGTCTTTTAACATTTGCTATGAAACCCTTTATACTGCCACGCCTCGTGTTTCCGCTTTAGCGGGGTGTGACACAATATGTGTTTGGGAGTGATCATGGTGTTGCAACAAGTCTAAAACTTACCAACTACTACATACAAAAGGAACTCTAGAACCAAACATGAATTTAAAATACTGTTGGAGTATTTTATGACACTATAACACTAGAACAACAACATTTAGGCTTTGATACTTATACAAAATAATAGTTAAGAAAGGCCTTCTTATCAGAATCAATCATGTGAAAACAAAGGACCCTTGCTGGTAGGTCTATAATTGCTAAGTGTGTATGTTGGGGTTATTAAGATTTCATAGACTTAGAATTCGTGATTTCGTTTTACTTGCTCTTCCTTGTTTGGTTGTGGATTTAGGGTAGGATCACTTATTCAAATGTCTATTTGATCTTGGTTATATATAATTTGTATACACTATGTGATTATAAGGGGACCCGATATGAGTCACACTATACAAATTCATTACAAGTGTTGCTATAAATGTCATAAAGTGAAATTGCGATTGTTTAAATTAAGTAGACTTCTATTGTAAATTGCTGATAGAACACTATAAAAGTCAGGATATAATGTGTTTAGAAGTAAGATATATCTTGTTCAATATCACCTGACTCTTAACTACTATAGAGGACTTATTGGCACTTCCTCTTTAAACCTTATAGAAAAAGATGCTGCCACGTAAATCAAACAATCGTTTCAACAGCACACAATCAACTCCACCATCGCCACCACCTCCACAGTATGACCCTGCTATTTTCCAAGCAACAATAACAACAGTCATGGCAGCCGCCATGACGCAAATTAACGCAAGTGGTGCTAGTGGGGCGGGTAGTGGTGCCAACAATTATAACCAAGGAGAAAGCCACGGACACCCAAAGGAGTGTTCATACAAAGATTTCACGAATGACAAACCTAAATCTTTTGATGGCACTGGAGGTGTCATTGCTCTCACACGCTGGTTCGAAAATATTGAATCAATTTTTGAAATCTATGTGTGCCCCAAAGCTAGCAAAGTCAAATTTGCGGCATGCACATTCCTTGATAGAGCCTCTCTTGGTGGAACGACTATGTCAAATCGTTGACTCTCCCAGTAGCTAACTCCATGAGCTGGGAAGACTTAAAAGTGCTGATGCTGGCAGAATACTGCCCAAGAGGCGAAGTGCAAAAACTAGAGCAAGAACTCTAGGGTCTGACAATGAAGGACTCCGATATTGCTGCTTACACTTCCAGATTCAGTGACCTGGCCATTCTATGCCCCGGGATGGTCACCCCGAAAACTAAGAAAGTGGAAACGTATATCTGGGGACTATCTTCTCAGATCCAAGGAAACGTGATAGCTACAAATCCACTTACTTTTAACAGTGCCAAGCGTCTGGCACAAACACTCGTGGATCATAGAGTACGCCAAGGATTCATGATAGCTATCCATGAGCAACCCAAAGAAAGTGGTAACAAAAACAAATTTTGGAACAAAAGAAAGGGCCAATCGTCACAAGAGTCCTCAAAGAAGCAGCAAATTGTGGCAGTCCACGCTGCTACTGTTCTTGCTGTTGTTCCTGCTGCTCCAGCACCTCCCAGTTGATATGCTGGAAACCTTCTGAAGTGCAACAAGTGCAATTTCCAGCACCACGGACCCTGCCGGGAGATGCATTGCAATAACTGCAATAGGAAGGGGCATACTTCCCGTTTCTGTAAGGCACCGACACAACCAATCTCCCAGGTCCCTGATGTTGGAGTATGCCAGGCTTGTTATAGGTGCGGTGAAATTGGGAACTTCAAGAGGGACTTCCCGAAAGGAAATAATGCTGGCGGTGTGGGAAGAGTGCTAGCAATAGCGCAGGAAGAAGCAATAGCAGATCCCACGGTGGTCACTGGTATGTTTCTTCTCGATAACTCTTATGCATGCATACTCTTTGATAGTGGTGCGGAGTGGAGTTTCGTTAGCCATAAATTCAAACACCTACTCAAACAAAAACCACAATCACTAAATGAAACATTCACCGTCGAGATGGAAAGCAGGAATCCAGAGAGTACTAACGACGTATTCATAGGCTGTACGCTCACTCTAAACGACTATTCTTTTAAAATCGACCTTATGTCGGTCTCAATAAAAAGCTTTGACATCATCATCGACATGGATTGGTTAAGTCCTCACCGTGCTGATATTCTATGCTACGAAAAGGCCGTTCGCCTTAATCTTCGAAGTGGCGAAACCCTCGTCATCTAAGGCGAGAAAACCCGGTTCGAACCTTCGCATCATCTCTTGTGTCAAAGCCTAAAAATACCTATGCAAGGAGTATCACGCATTCTTAGCACATGTAGTGAATGAGAAGCAAGAAGTAAAAGACATCGAGAGCATTCCCGAAGTCAGTAATTTTCCCAATATTTTTCTCAAAGATCTTCCAGGAGTTCCTCTTGAACGCCAGGTCGAGTTCCGAATTGACTTGATCCCTGCAGCTACCCCCGTAGCCAAATCACCGTATCGTCTAGCACCAGCAGAGATGCATGAATTATCCAGCCAACTAAATGAAATGCTCACCAAAGGATTCATCAGACCCAGCTTCTTACCCTGGGGAGCACCGGTCCTGTTCGTGAAGAAGAAGTATGGATCTTTCGGCATGTGTATAGATTAACTAAACAAGCTCACCATTATGAACCGATACCCTCTACCGCGAATAGATGACCTGTTCGACCAACTCCAAGGAGCAAGCTATTTTTCAAAGATCGAATTGAGATCGGGACATCACCAACTACGAGTCCAGGAGAATGATGTTCCCAAACCAGCATTCCGAACACGTTATGGTCACTACGAGTTTGTAGTGATGCCTTTCGGACTAACAAATGCACCCGCAGTGTTCATGGACTTAATGAATCGGGTATGCCGTCCTTTCCTAGACAAATTCGTGATAGTATTCAGAGATGATATACGTATCTACTCACGAAGTAAGGAAGAACATAGTCAGCACCTGAGACAAGTTATAGAAACATTAAGGGCGGAGAAGCTATAGGCGAAGTTCTCAAAGTGCGAGTTTTAGATTAGGAAGGTAAATTTCCTTGGTCACGTGGTCAGTAGAGAAGGAATACACGTGGATCCCTCCAAAACTAAGGCAATCGAGAACTGGTCAGCACCAAGATAGCCAACAGAAATCCATCAAATCTTAGGCCTTGCTGGCTACTACCGCAGGTTCATACAAAACTTCTCCAGAATCACTAAGCCACTTACCACCCTGAATCAGAAGGGTGTAACCTTCAGCTGGGGAAAGAAACAAGACACTGCATTCCAAATGCTGAAGCAAGACCTGTGTAGTGCACCTATCTTGTCTCTTCCAGAAGGGACAGAAGACTTTTAAGTATAGTGCGATGCATCTAATCAGGGACTAGGCTGTATACTTATGCAACGAGGAAATGTTATTTCATATGCCTCGAGAAAAATAAAAACACACGAGGTCAACTATACCACTCATGACCTGGTGTTGGGAGCAGTAGTGTTTGCTCTGAAGATCTGGAGGTACTACCTTTATGGTACAAAGTGCACTATATTCACCGACCAAAAAATCCTAAGGTACATCTTCCATCAGAAAGAACTCAACATGAGACAACGACGATGGGTAGAACTACTCAATGATTACGAATGAGAAATTCGCTATCATCCCGACAAAGCTAATGTAGTAGCAGATGCCCTTAGTCGAAAAAAATACTTAGGCTGGTGAGTAAAGTCTCTAACTATGACAATCCATTCACATCTGTCCACACAGATCAAAGAGGCTCAGCTAGAAGCCTTGAAACCAGATAATGTGGCAGGTGAAGCCTTAAGAGGAATGGAGAAGAACTTGGAAATCAAGGGTGACATATTTCGTTATCTCATGAATCGGATCTGGACACCGAAGTTTGGTGGCTACATAAATGTTGTCATGAACAAAGCCCACAAGACTCGATAATCCGTTCATACAGGTTCAGATAAGATGTATCTGGACCTCAAGAAACTCTATTGGTGGCCGAACATGAAAGCATAAATTCGTACCTATGTGGGCAAGTGCCTAACTTGCGCCAAAGTCAAGGTACAATACTAGAAGCCCTCAGGTTTACTACAATAACCAGAGATACCTTAGTGGAAGTGGGAACGGATTACAATGGATGTCATAACCAAGTTGCCCAAGACCATGGGTGGTCATGACACCATTTGGGTAATCGTCGACATATTAACCAAATCTGCACACTTCCTACCAATAAAGGAAACAGACAAGATGGAGAATTTGACCAGAACTTACATTCGAGAGATTGTACGACTGCATGGTGTGCCGATATCTATTATCTCTGATAGAGACAGTAGATTCACCTCACGGTTCAGGCAGTCACTACAAAAATCTCTGGGAACTAGGATAGACATGAGTATAGCCTACCACCCACAAACCGACGGATAGAGTGAGATAACTATTCACATCTTAGAAGACATGATAAGAGCTTGTGTGATCGACTTTGGTAAAGCATGGGAAACCCATTTGCCACTTGTCAAATTCTCATACAACAATAGCTATAAATCTAGCATCAAGGTTGCCCCGTTCAAAGCCCTCTATGGCCGCAAGTGCAGATCACATATGTTGTGGGCTGAAGTGGGTGACATGCAACTAGCTTGAGGGCAAGTTCCTGACAGCACTCTCATCGGCCCGGAGATCATCTGGGAAACAACAGAGAAGATCGTTCAAATCCGAGAACGACTGAAAGCTTCTAGAGACAGACAAAAGAGCTATGCTGATAAGCGACGAAACCCTTGGAATTGTAGGTTGGTGACCGCGTTCTGCTGAAGGTCTCACCCTGGAAGGGCATGATACATCTCAGATAACGTGGAAAACTAAATCCAAGATACATTGGGCCGTTCGAGATCCTTGCTAGAATTGGCCCAGTAGCTTCAAACTCCAACTACCTCAAGAACTTAATAACGTAAACCCTACCTTCCACGTGTCTAACCTAAAGAAGTGTCTTTCTGACGAGACTCTTGTGGTTCCACTCGATGAAATTGTGATAAACGAGAGTGTACACTTCGTGGAAGAACCAATAGAAATCATGGATAGGGAAGTCAAGAGAACGAAACAAAGTCACATACCGATAGTGAAGGTCCGCTGGAACGCCAAGCGCGGACTCGAATTCACTTGGGAGCGAGAAGACCAGATACAACGAAAGTACCCACATTTTTTCCCAAGTCCATGAGTACTCACTATAGAAATAATTTAGGGACGAAATTCCCTCTAACGGGGGGATAATGTAACAACCAGTTATTTCAAGTCAATAAAAGTTAATAAAAGTCACACTTGTTCCAATAAAAGTCTAAATTTTAACCAAGTATAAGTGAAACCACATTGCAAGTTTGTTGCATTGTATCATCTATGGCCATGAGGGCATAATTATAAGTTGATAATTATGTGTAGATTGAAACCCATGTTAATTTATGTTATTATAAGTCAACACAAGTCAACATGTTAAAGCAAAAACCATAAAATAACAATACATTTAAGTTTTTCGGTTTTAGGAATCTTGTATAAAGGAGATTTCGGTTTAAGGAATCAAAGATAAATGGATTTTTCGGTGGTTGAATCAAGGAGCATTGAGTTTTCGGTCATGTATGACCGAAATCACCACTTATAGGACCGAAATCACATGGCTAAGGCCCATTAAGGCCGAAATCTATTTCCTATATATATATATATATATATATATATATATATATATATATATATATATATATATATATATATATATATGTATAACCGCAAACACACCTCATTTCTCATTGCCAAGGCCGAAATCCTTCCCATTTTGCTATCAAAACTCATCCGTAAACTACATATCTTCATAAGATTTTACCCAGATTTCATCAAATCTCCTTATTTTTCTCAAGAACACTCAGACCCATCTTCAAATCTTCAAGCTTTCACCTAAGAACACCAAGAACACCCAAGAACACCTTCAAATAATTCCTAAGAATTTTTGTAAGTATTTCTTACATAATTTAGTGATCTCTAAAACTTTAAATTATTATTTAAATTATTATTATTAATTTAAATATGATATCGTGTATAATTATTATTAGGATACGACTATTCACACGGGTTCTAATCCGAGGATCATCGCTACCACTTCGTATCCAAATAAGAACACACATTCGAGGTGAGTTCATACCCCTACGTTTTCACTATTTTTCAATGTTTTAGGGGGGAATAAAAGTAAAACACAAGAAATCTTGTGTTAACATTCAAACGATTTCAAATGATTTCAAAAGTTTCAAACTATTTTAAACTGTTCCAAGCTATTCTAAATTATTTCAACTGTTTTAACTATTGTGTTTACTAAAACATATGTATATATATATATATATATATATATATACACATATATATATATATATATATATATATATATATATATGTATGTATAAAACTTTAACCCTTTTGTAACATGCCGAGCAAATGGGTATTTTCATATATATTTTCATTACATATAAAACATACATATAAACTATAATATGTATATTATATATATATATATATATATATATATATATATATATATATATATATATATATATATATATATATATATATATATATATATATATATATATATATATAAAACTTTAACCCTTTTGTAACATGCCGAGCAAAGGGGTATTTTCATATATATTTTCATTACATATAAAACATACATATAAACTATAATAGGTATATTTTTATGAACATACATACTATTCTACTAGTTCAAGAAACAATACAAGAACATATATATTAAACTATAAAAGGTATTGTTTATGGAACACTTACACTATTTTTACTAAATTCAAAGATACAATACAAAAATAATTATTTAAGTATAATTATTTTACACTACGAGTACACTACAAATAGGAATACATACATTTACAAGAAGAAGAGAACATTTACAGACTATACGTAAACAAGTTAATACAAGATTGTGAGCCACTACTTCATTGTACCTACTAGAGTACACGCTAAAGTCCTGAATTATAACCAGAGTCTCTTGAAGGGAGAGCATGAATTTCTGGATAGATCTATATGGGACTGACAATCCCGCACTTAAACTGGTAGCTACAGTTAGACCGGCAGGTCTAGGGTGACAAATGGCATAACATTCCGACGCCTGAATAACGTCGTGCAGGCCACTAGTCATTTTAGCATGGTTATAATATCACTCACAGTAAGTATTAACTAAACATTTTTGTTTACGGGACAAACATAACTTTAAAGGTTTTATTTTAAATATATAACTACATTCCACTACTAAACAGTACAGATGGGGGATTCCAGGCACATACATACAAATGTTTTTCAAACAAATGCAATAGAGTACACTATTTTCGAAATACAGTACAACATGCATTTTTGGGAAGCATTCATTTATATAGTTTTAATTGATAATAAGACTATAGTATACTATTTTAGAGTATCATCACTCACGTATAATTTGGTCTTAAGGCCAAATATGACATTTCAATTACAAAAGAAAATATTGGATTTTCTGGAGGAGCACACTAACATTTTCAAAGAACGCAGACAGACCTTTAATACTAAAATGCTTATGAACTCACCAAATTAAATGTTGATACACTTTCAAAATCATTTGTATTCTCAGGGAACCAGTAGACAGGTACACTTACATGTTTTGAGGAGACGGAGCATCATAGCGTCACATCTTATAGTTTTTGCTATACACTTTTGGTGTCATACAAACAATGTTACGAACACAATGTAAAACTCTATATTATTAATACCATGGTTGTTGCTTTGATTACTATTATTCGATTGTTGTGATACTATACATGACGCCATCCACCCCCGAACATTTCCGGCGTTCTGGTTTAGGGTGTGACGATTGGTCTATCTGATGCTAGTGCAAAAGGTGATTTTAGTGAAAAAGATGATTTGAGTGAAAAAGGTGATTTGAATGAAAAGAGTAGTGGATGCGAAATCGGATATGGATGCCAAAAGGGAGCACGTTATGATTGGATGCGACTGCATGCGATCGATCGCAAGCCATCGTTGTCCCAAGTCTTTAGATGTGAACGAGGATGGAAATAATTTTTTAATGCAATTGAATGCAATGCGTTGCGACTGGTTCCGAACTTTCGGAAGGCCTCGAAACTCCTTGTGACTAGTTGCGATCCACGAAGTCGATGCGAACAACATCAGAATGTGGTTAGTGTAACAATCGGTAAAAATTGGTCAGAGTTTGGCGATCAAACAACCGCGAACCGCTACATATTCAGGACCAATTGTGTGTAATTTTATGTTTATAATGTATATTAAAGATATTACATCTCAAATTGCTCAAACCATCTATCACTGAAGATCGAATATAAAATCACCAAAACTTAATTGTGTTTGTGAAATAAAAAAATCAAATTTTGCATTAAGTATATTTGAGAGTTATGGATAATAAATTTGAATAGATTATGTTCTTTTGATTCCACGGATATAAAGAACATCCAAAACGGAGATCGTATGAAGAAGTTACGCCTCATTCAAATTATAAAAATCAGTATTTATCTGATTTTCCTAAAACGAACCGTACATTGCTTCATTTGGAATAGCTATGAACCTCGTAAATTGATTTTGAGCCTGTTCTTTAACTTAGATTATGGTATATTATTTTATTACATGTTTATCACATTTTTAATCTTGACCACAATCAGATTCGTAAAATTTGTCGAATTCAGATCCAATTAATCGTGAAACATTTAACCCTATTTCACGGAGTTCTTTTAATCCGAATTGAATTCCATTTGTGTTTTGGGGATCACCACGACCGGAATATTAACCGGACACTTTAAAAAAAATAAAAATAGGTGAACGATTTGTAGGTTAATCACCGTAAATAGTGCTATAAATTTGACATATTGTACAATACATTAATGTTTTTGAGCAAGTCTAAGTGGTATTATACTTAATTGATATTTAAATGGAACTCAAAGACTAACGATTTCCATACATGCTCATTTTTCCAACGATGAGTAGTATGAGATTAATATACAAATCTAATTCGATTGATGTGAATTTTAACAATGGAAATAATCTTATAATTTTTTTATTCATGTGTAACTACATACATACGTGTATAGAACATAATTTATATAATCTATAAGTGTATAGAACATAATTACAAGTGTTGTTACTATAGCTTTTCTAAAATATATATAATCTATAAAATACGTAAATGACATTATATGTACACGAAATTGTTACCAAAAGACCCAAACATATACACATGGATATGTACCTTAAGCATAGAACCAACAATGCATGGAAATCATTCATAAATTCTACCTAACACTGGGGTGAATCAGCTTCTACTTCCATCCATATCAAAAATCTCGATCACGCTTCACACACATAATCAACCAGAAGTCCAATGAAAGATCATTAGTGTGTTGTACTCTCAAGATCACTCCTAGATCTTTTGGTACACAAAAATCTCTCAAAAGTCTGCACAAGATCAAATTTGGACGCAATGAATCACCAAAATCTTCCTCACCAATCTTTCTCTCGATATCCCTCTTTCCCTCTTTTGTTTTTTTTCTCTCTTTTATTTCCACCGATTGATGTTTCCAAGAACTCCCCCTCATCTGCGTTAATTAATCAAGAACGGCAGACTCTTGACTTTCTTTATTTTTCCTACCAGTTGAAGCTGCAAGCACACCCCCTGAAATAATCATGTAGGTCTATTTCTCCCATCCCTCTTTCTTCTCCAGGTTCGGTTAAGAAAACCTCCACCGGAGGTGGGGTTTTCCGAAAGTCAAGAGGGCAACAACCCTCTATTTCTCTCTCTCTCTCTCTCTCTCTCTCTCTCTCTCTCTCTCTCTCTCGTTTTCCTTCATTCTTATCGATTTCCCAGCAAGCCAAACACCCCACCTGCTGTAGATTGTAGGGTTTTGTATACTACAACATCATATGGTGCACAAACAACCCTAAATACCTTGGATCTATGTTTTCACTAATTATACACGCAATGATGTTTCCAAGGTATTAAGCCTATAACTAGCATGCAATTAACATATACCATACAAGATACTAGTTAGGGTAACATACCTTTTATGTAGCTTGAAGTATTGATGTATTTGGCCTTAAGAGCTTAGCCCCAATAGTCTGGAAGCCTCAAATGAAGTCACAACACATCATGAACAAAGGTGGCTCTTGAGAGAGAATCTTCATGCACCAAAAAACACCTCCGTATTTCTCTAAGAACTAGTCTAGGCGTTTTTGGCTACATATGGACATATTTATATGTAGGATTCCAAGGGTCATGGGTATAACCCAAATCCATACCCATGGGTGTTATGATTCATGGTTCATGTGGACCAACTCTTTATGTATCCATACATAAACTTGGTCCAACATGGATCATAAGCCCAACACATATAAATATAACTAATTACCATAATTAGTCCCCATAGATTTAATTAGTCTCTTTTGATCACTAAATTAATTCCAAATTAATTCTTCATCAATACTAACTAAAACATATGATTTCATATTAATATATTATAACTTATAATATATTAATAAATCATATATAACCTTTCTCTCAAGAATCCATCCTAACAAATTGTCCTGATGATATGTAACCCAAATGGACCATGCTACTCTCGGGTCAAGTACGTACCAATAAGAGTTATGGTCTTTGACATCTAATCCAACAGTCTCCTACTTGGATAAGTCTAAAACTATTATTACAAGTACGACTCCAAAACCCGACTAGCAATCGTAGCTCTTAAAAGACGCTGTCGAACTCTGACCTGGTCAATGACGCGTCCATTAGATAAGGGATCATATATTCGTCCATTCTAGATATCATATAGACTGAGACATGGATTATAATCATGCTCTCTGTCCATCTGTTGTTTCCTGATTTTCGATATATGACGACCGACTAATTGAACAAATCAAATCAGTCCAGGCCCGGCCGAGCACTTACGTTTGCCATCACTAAATCATCGAGGGGCCCACATATATCACTTTTATTCCTCCAAGGGTAAAAGGAATGGATAAAATTCGACTCATATGCTTGTAATAACTACTTGTTGAATCATACACAAAGGAACGTTTTATAACATCAAGTTACTGATGAGTTTTTGTACAATCAATGTACAACCAACTCATAGTCAACAACTCATATCTCTAGGTTTGAAGACTTATATAATATTACCATCTCACGATCACTCGAGATAAAATCTATGAAGTGATACAAGTGAGCGTGGGTTTAATTCAATACTCAGAACTTATGAGTACTCATGAATGTTGCAGAAACTTTTGCTATGTCTAAACACCTTAGACATCTACAAGCCCAATTCATGTCAGTCTTGATTCATACCTACTTCCAAAGTATGATTGACTGTGGAGGGTGTGAATAACCTAGTTATTCGGGAAGTCAAAACATGCAAAGTGAAAAACAAGAATAATACTAATCCTATATGGCTCCAAATACTTGTGAGAGTAAATAAAACACCTTTTTTTAATCACCATATTGATTACTCATTATTCATTGTATAATGTTTCGAATAATCAACTTTATACTTGAATCAAAACAATAGTTGTCCCATGCTCCATGCATGCACACTATGTTTACCTATGGTCCTTTGTTTGTGGAATAGATCAATTGGCAACATTTCAAATGATACTCATTTCACAATTCCAAATCCTTATCGCAAATGTAAGAATACATGATTTTTTTTTCCATTTACTGAAATTCGTTAGATTCTAAACTTATATGCATTGATCCTTTTGTAATGACTATGCACAAAAGTCACAAAGACTCGACAACATACATTACAAAGTATTCCATGGAGAGCAATTCCATGGAAACGAAGTCTCACATTCAAAGTACATTCCTTTGAACATCCTTCTTGCATTAAGTTTTCTAATCTTACATAGATTTAATGAATAACTTCCACCTCCGGAAACATTTCCATATTCCCATTTTGATTATCACTTCTGAACAAGAGTTGCCTCTTTCAGAATATGTCAATATGGTCCTTCCAAAATTTACACCATACTTCCAACTTCCATGAGCAACCAATATTTGGTAAATCTCAGATTGTCCTCAACAATTGCTTAATCATTTTAGTCATATCCAGTTCTATTCCTTTTTCCCTCTTAATTCCCTAGGCATTTGAAAAAATTAGAACGGATGAATATTATAGCACATGTAATCGATACTATATCCAAAGCATATGGGACATGATTCATGATGCCTCACATAAAGACATGATTGTAGACCAGTCTTTTGCTATAATATCACTATTTCTATTTGCCTTGTTCTCATAATTCAAATTATGAAAAGGGATGCCGTAATCATAATCGAATTTTAGAACGCAAATAATGTAATCATGACTAAATTTAATTAAAGACTCACAATCTAAGCTTTTAGAATTGGAATGAAGTATAATTTCCTCTCCCTTAATTATAGCAAAACAACTTTCCAAACCCTGCAACGTTGCAACTTGAAACTTTTGTTTTCTATAACTAACATTGCTAACTTGCAACACTTACCATAATCATTATGCTCCTACTAGTATAATAACCATTATTAGAATAACACTTATGCTCCCACTAGCTTTGACATGTATCCAGAAATCAGCTGGACTTCTAGAAATCAATACTTATTGACTTTCTTACCAAAGTTCAGATTTCTGATACGAGATGCTTTGATAAAACTTTATCTAAGCTTCCCGATTTCATACACCTTTCCTTAGATAGCTCACATGTGTGTCTAAAGAATTACGAAGAGACCTTTTGCCATTCTCACTAGTCCATGTTAGTGTGCCGGTTAACCACACACGCTCCACTAACGACTTTGAGAATGCAATTATCACAATTGCTATCTACTTAAAATCTACTTAGTGAAAGCGTTTCCTCACCATCATTTTCATGAATCGAAGAGAAACCTTATGACACTTAGATTTTTATGGTGTATTTGTTCCTATCTATGTAAATTTGTCATAACCATAATCACAAGAGAAGGTTAATGACAAACCAAACTAATAAGGACTGAACTTGTTTAATCTTAGCTTTCTTGCCACCCGGCAGCACAAGGGTATACCATTGCTTCCAGGTTGTTATGCAATCAATTGAGAACTCATAGAACTCATATGCATAGTCAACTTTAACTGTAATGGGCACAAAAGCAAGAATATGTCAACACGATAGGTTACAAATCTCAAGTCGCGTGCTAGTGAGAAACAACAAGATTTTATTCTTCATTAGTTCTTGAAAATTTTCAAGATCTTTAAAACTCCCACTGACCTCTTGACATATATGTTTCTCATGTCAAGAACCATTCCTTGACAAAACAAATATTCAAGAGTTAGTGCGGATTCTTATCAAGACAAACACTTCACACAATTGGCCTTAGTTGGTCTTTGTTTTATCCAAAACATCACAACTCACCAATTTCAAATGTACAAGACTAGAAAACATTTTACTCTACATTTGATAAGTGTTTTAAACCTTCTTAACATTATGTCACTCAAGGTTCGATCTTGGAGTATTACTCTATGACTCAATTTTGGAATGAAGTATGATTCGTCTTTTGATTTAACCATTTCAACAATTCACGATTCCTCTTCTTAGTCAAACAAATGCACTAAGACGCCCTTAGAGGATCAATTGTGATATGGTTTTTCATAATCATTAAGATGATCATAAAACATGATACTGAAGTATTCTCCCATCTTTTCAGATTGGAGAAATTTTTATCTTTCTGCCTAATTTGATTCTTCTCATTCGTCCTCCCATACATTGAAACTTTTCCAATGTTTTTGAATTATAGTTAAACTTATAAGCACAACCATATGTACTAAACTTTAGTAAATCATGACGGATAGCCTTATCGTTCTTTGTGGTGGACCTGACCAGCACACAACCAAGTGTACCCGATCTCCTAGTCCTTCACTTGACTCACATATACATGTGAACAAGGAATTAGTCTTAATTTCCCGAAGATGAAAATTCTCATTCATCATACAATACAAGTTGCATTGTTCCAAGTTTCTATCCAACTGAAACTTGGGTGATGAGAATCTTTCCTTATTTGGTAACTTATGACACTACCACAAACAAAAGAATCAAATCTATTTTCCAATATTTATATCAATGGAATCATATAACCAACAATTTTCACAAATCCCATTATAAGGATACTTAAAATAAATAAAATAAAAAATTTTCTTTTTATTTTAAAATTGAAGAAAAACTTATCCTTACAATGCAAATACATATGAAAACTATGTTGTTATCTATTCCTAAGCAATCTGTCATAACTCTTAAACAGCAACTCAAAATTCTGATCTTCGAATCATGCGATCGAAATCCATCTTCGCGATCAGAATCAACTTACTATTCCTTTAAGCTCCCTTTCATTTCTTCGATTCTACAAAACATTAGAATGCGACCTAGTCACATCATGTATTAAGAATCTCCAAATAGGAATTTAATAGAGTTGGACAGTGGTCTTTACCTGAAGTATAGTCAAATTTTTGACTTTTACCATCCTAGTGAACTTCCAGGTAAACAGGCAGCTTCGCAACCAATGCCCCTTCCTTTGACAATAGAAACATATGGACTCTTTAGTAATGGTACACGGGACTATCTCAGACTTAACCTTTCTCTTTACCATTTGGTCAACCGGATTGACTATGCCTGATCCCTTTCCATTGGGAAGAGAAGACTTTTCTCGACTTCCAATGTTTCCATTGTCAATTTCCATGAAAGTTTGGGAAGTAGATCTTCCAACCAGTGCTCCAAATCATTGCTGATTCAGCAGCAACAAGCAAATAGGTAAGATAATTAAGGGTCATGTCGTGGTCTGTCACATAGTAGTCCTTAATGAACTCACTATATGACTCGGAAAGTGATTGAAGAAACCAGTCAACAGTCAGCTTCCTTGAGACTTTGACACCCAACTCTCCCAACTTGTCAATATGAGACTTCATCTCCAAGATGTGAGTACATATAGACACTGCTTGCCAATAGGGATTAAGTGACTTTGAACTTTTCAAGAACTTGTGGGTTAGGGAAAATAATTGGAGAAGGTGAAGGAAGTGAAGTATGATTTCCAATCCCATTAATGCACAACAAACGAATTAATCTTTCCCCTTAATCGCCATTTGGGATATCATCTTCATAAGGATATCTTTATCCAAAAGGATAAGGATGAACATAGTTGTCATAACTAGACATCTATGAGGGAGAAATTCAGGTTTTGTTGATTTAAGTCGTTAACATAACACCCAATTTGAAATATTAAGGCTAGGACCCAACGCAATATTTTATAACTTCGAAGAGGGATGCGGTAATCCAAGCTAAAAAAATATTTGAAGGTAGGTAAATGACGATTTACCAATTTCCACCATGAAAAACGAAATTTAACATTATGTTTTAAATGAATTGAAACTCCTAGATATTTTGAGATTCATTGAACTATTCAATGGCATGTTTAAATATCGATTGTGCCCTTCATGTTTGTGACTGGGATGCCGAGGATCACAAACAAGCACTGAATAACTATGCAAATTAACTTGGTACACTTAATGTTACAACCACCTAATCAATGTGCCGGTTAACCATACACACTCCATTGATCTATGATTAACATCAAGCTACGCTTTTCCACACATTGCCAGTCCCATATTAGTGTGCTGGTTAACCACACACGCTCCACTAACGACTTAACAAGGTCAAAAATGCAATTTCATGGGTTAGCACCAAATTCACATTTTCCTAAGTAACTAAGATTGGGAATTTATAAGAGTTTAGTTACTTAGTATTTATCATTATACTTTTAACGAAGGGAAAATTAATGTCTTGTCCTACCCGTTCGGATAACGACCCTCCACCAGTCAAGGATGTCACACCCCCAAACCAGAACGGCGGAAACGTTTGGGGGCGGAGGACGTCATGTACAGTATGATAACAATGCATAATAGTAAACAAGCAACAACATCATCCATTGCATTAATAATATAATTTAATACAAGTGTGTTCTGTGTAGTTTGAAAGACACCAAAATATGAATCAAAAATAAAAGACGAGTCTTGAATATGCTCCGTCTTCTCAAAACCTTGTCATCGGTACCTGTCTACTGGTGACCTGAGAATAGAAGTTATTTTAAAAGCGTAGATCAGCAATAAAGCTGGTGAGTTCATAAGTATTTTAGTGTCATTGTTTGTATAAGTTTGAAGAAAGTGTTTGTAAATGTTTGATGTAAATGTTTGTAAGTGTTTGATTTAAATGTTTGTATACTTCCTAGAAAATCCTATATTTTCTACTAAAGTAGTCTTCTACCAAGACCCGACTGTTTTGTAAGTTTGTTTCTTTTGTAAAAGTGAGGATTTTTTTCCCAAAAACTAACTATCATTTACCAAAAATATAGTTTACATTACCGATTATGTGAGAAGATCACAATTTGAATGTAATGGGAAAATAAAGATGTACTAGCAGTATTGTATATAGCAACTACCGTTGTACTAACTGCCTTAAACCAATTTGTTTAATTAAGGTAAAATGTGATATGATTGTAACCATACTTCATTGACTAGTAAAACATGACCATCAAAGACGTCGAAATAGTATGACATTCGTCACCCGTAGACCTGCAGGTCCCACTGTAGCTAGCAGCAAGGTGTAGGATGGTCAATCCCATATAGATCTATACACCAACTCACGATCTCCCTCCAGGAGACTCTGGTTACAAAACGTGACACAGCAGTATATTGTCGCGCCATGAAGTAGTGGCTCACATTAATGTTATCTTTGTTATTGTATTAGTATAGTATGTTCTCTCTGTACTAGTGTGTAGTATGTTCTCTCTGTTTCTCATTATAGTATGTTTGAACTGACTCTTCTAAGTTTCATTGTTCTAGAAAGAGTAAGTAGTGACTGCCTAAACTATACATATTATAGTTTACTAGTAATGTTGTTTGAATGACTGATTATGTTTGAACACTCTTGCTACCCAAGGGTATTGAACTGAAAGGGAGAACTTTTATATCTATATACATATACATAATATATAACTAAGATTCAAACGACATTTGGACAAACAACCGATACCCTAAGTCCACAATCAAACAAGGAACAGGAAATAAGGCGAGTTATCAGTCCTAAGCCCTTTCAACCTTATTTATATAACTATATCCATATAGACATGATTTTTGACAATATATAAGTTTAAAAGAGTTTAATAAAGAATTTAACATATAAAAGAGTTTTAACCATTTGAATGGCTATAGATGACTTGATGTCAGTTTATAAAATGGTTTTTCAAACAGTTTGATAACACAGTTTTGAAGAATAAGAAATCTACTTGATTGACAGTTATTAATCACATGTGATTTATATAATAACTATAATGTTTTCTACTTGTATTCTCCCCCCCCCCCCATAAAACCATTTAAAATCATTTAAAAGATAAGTTAGGCATATGAACTCACGTGATTGTGAGTAATCTGGAAGATAAGATAGATATAGGATGCTTGAATTCACAAATGAAGTCTGAAGCATAGATGGATCCTATAAGGCATATAATCACATATATGTGTATTCAAATAGTGGTTATAACTACTAACAAGTATAGTAAACCACCTAAGATTGTAGGAAACACTTGGAAAGAAGTGTTATAATCACATATGATTGTTGTAAAGGGGTTTACGGCTACACACAAGGGTGTGTTTACGGCCTAGGGTGTTCACAGCCATGGTGTTTATGGCCATGGTGTGTTCATGGTCAAAGAGGTTCACGGTCTCATGGAGTTCACATCCAATGATGTTCTTTATAGGGGTTTACGTCCAAAGGAGATGCTATGGTCGTAAACTCTTATTGCTCTTGGATAAAGGGTTGATTTCTAGTGTGTGTTTCAAGAGCTTCTAATAGATAAATAGCATATGGAAAGATACTTACGTTTTTGAAGCTTGAAGGGGGGTTCACGGCCCAAATAAATAGTGGGTGATCTTGGTGTTCTTGTTGTTCTTGAAGATCTAACCCAAAAAGATGAATTCATGGATGAAATCAAGGTACTTTACTAGATTATGAAAGGTATCGACTAATAAAGGGAAGAATCACTTACAAATTTGTCGGAAAATGGAAGTGATCTTGATGATACTTGAGAGAGAAATGAGTGTTCTTGAGTTAGAAGTGTGAAAAGTGAAGGAATATCATATTTAGGGAAGGAGTTCACGGCCAGCCAATAGATTACGTCTGTAATATCTAGTTACGGCCGTAAAATCCAAGTGTTGGAGTTTTCCGGCATCAATGTTGCACACTGAACACTAGTAGATACTTCCTAACAGCCAATCCCTGAATGTACTAGGCTTAGAACACTCAAACATACTCTAAAAAATGCTAAAAGATAGCAGAAACACGTCTGACTTTTGATTGAATTGAATGGCTTTACAAGATAGAAATTTCGGGTTGTCACATCATCCCCCCTTTGGAGATCATTTCGTCCCGAAATTAGATTTTAAGCAATTAAGAGATTACAAATAACTAAGTAAAAAGATGAGGATATGTTAGTTTCATTTGATCCTCACGCTCCCAAGTGAATTCAGGTCCTCGCTTGGCATTCCCGCGAACCTTCACTATCGGGATACGACCTTACTTCGTTTGCTTTACCTCTTGGTCCATGATCTCTATTGGTTCTTCCATGAATTTGAGGCTCTCGTTGATCTCGATCGCGTCGAGTGGGATTACAAGAGTCTCGCTGGACAGACACTTTTTCAAGTTCGAGACGTAGAAAGTAGGGTGTGTTGGATTAGATGTCTAAGCCCATAACTATTATTGGTATGTACTTGACCGGAGAGTAGCATGGTCCATTTGGCTTGCATATCATCAGGACAATTTGTTAGGATGGACTCTTGAGAGAAGGTTATATATGATTTATCAATATATTATAAGTACTAATATATTAATATGAAATCATATGGTTTTAATTAGTATTGATCAAGAATTAATTTAGAATTGATTTAGTGATCAAAAGGAGACTAATTAAATCTATGGGGACTAATTATGTTAATTAGTTATATTTATGTGTGTTGGGATTATGATCCACGTTGGACCAAGTTTATGTATGGATACATAAAGAGTTAGGCCACATGAACCATGTATCATAAGACCCATGGGTATGGATTTGGGTTATATCCATGACCCAAGATATCCCACATATAAATACATACTTCATTGCCAAAAATCGACACAAGTGTAATTCTTGGAGTTCATGGTCGTTTTGGGTGCATGGAGATTCTCTCTTGAGTTCCTCCTTTGTACATGATGTGTTGTGATTCCACTTGAGGCTTCCACACTATTGGGGATAAGCTCTTAAGGCTAGATACATCAAGACTTCAATCTCAACTATAAGGTATGTTATCTTAACTAGATGCTTGTGTGGTATATGATGATTTTATGCTAGTTATAGGTTTAATACCTTGAAACCATTTGCACGTATGATTTGTAAAAACATAGATCCAAAGTATTTAGGGTTGTATGTGCATCATAGGATGTTGTAGTATACTAAAACCCAACAGTGGTATTAGAGCATAGGCTTTTTTTCTGGTTATACATGCTGAAATGGCTTAGAAATCGAAAATTTTGGCTTCCTGGGCATTGGACTCGCCGAGTCCACTGATGGACTCGCCGAGTCCATGAAGAAATTCATCCTACTCGTCGAGTAGGTTCATACACTCGACGAGTAGAAGCCTCTAACAGCATATTTTTGACTTTTAAGGTTGGAATTGGTCTAGAATCATTACCTTAAACTGTTTTGGACTTATAAAGCCTGTTTTTGATGTGGTGATGATTATGGTAAACCAAATTCAAAGTTATTATCAAAGTTTCAAGTTTTATATATGTTTATATGATTCTTGAAAATTCTTGATATGGATTGTTCATGCTTATGAGTTTTGGTAGATCATAGGAATTATGTGCAAATTATTTGTTAGTGAAATTTTTGATCTCAACGACATTGGATGAACTCCATAACTTGTCCTCAAGTTATGGAACACAAAAAGTTTTCATGTTACCTTGTTTTATGAGTTAATTTAGATTAATGGAAAAAAATATGTGTTAGTTGTTTTCAATCTAAATTGATCTAGAAGTAGTTCATAAAATGTGTTTTTGTAACTTGTCCTCAAGGTTATATGAAAATTCACACTTATGACTCTTAAAACTCATAAAAAATTGCCATATGTTACAAAATGCAGAGTCTTTTTGTCATAAATAGTTTTATGAACTCCATAACTTGTCCTCAAGTAATGGATGTTTAAGTGTCTCCTCTCAAAAGTTTTTAAAAAACCTTAATTAAACTCATAAGTTATGAAAATCTAAGAGTTTTGAAAAGTTTCAAACCTTCCCCTCAAGTTTTGGAATTTGCAAAGTTACCTCCCCATGTATACTTTAATTCCAAATTAAACCTTAGAATTTTAAAAGTTTAAAAGTTCAACCATATACTATTATAATATTAAAAGTTAATGATTATGTATATATGTATAAGAGTAAAGTCAATCTTACCGTTAGTAGGCCTTATTCAAGAAGCCAATCTCTAAGGGGGGGGGGGGGTATAAGGTTATTGCCTATAAAATGGAAGTTTAATGGGTGTCCACTCTCACCCACCACTTCCTTGACTGGTGGAAGGTCGTTAGCCAAACGGGTAGGATAGGACTCTAATTCTCCTTTCATTAAAAGTATAATGATAAATACTAAGTAACTAAACACTTCTAAATTTCCAATCTTAGTTACTTAGGAAAATGTGAATTTGGTGCTAACCCATGAAATTACACTTTGCACCCTTGTTAAGTCGTTAGTGGAGCGTGTGTGGTTAACCGACACACTAACATGGGACTGACAATGTGTGGCAAAGGGTGACTTAAGTTTTATCATAGATCAGTGGAGCGCGTGTGGTTAACGGCACAACGATTGGGTGATAAAATTAAGGGTACCAAGTGAATTTACATGGTTATTCACACCTTGTTTGTGATCCTCGGCATCCCAGTCACAAACTTGAGAGGGCACACTCGAGATTTAAACATGCCATTGAAAGTTCAATGAATCTCAAAAGATCTAGGAGTTCCAATCCAATTAAAACTTAATAAATTATTTTGTTTTTCATGGTGGAAATTGGTAAATCGTCATTTACCTACCTTCAAATATTTTGTAGCTTGGATTACGGCATCCCTCTTCCAAGTTATAAAATAGTTTGTTGGGTCCTAGCCTTAATATTTAATATTGGGTGTTATGTTAAAGACTTAAATCAACTAAAACTTCAATTTCTCCCTCATAGATGTCTAAGTTCAGACAACTATGGTCTTCCTCATCCTTTTGAATAGAGCTTCACTTCCTCCAGCTCCTCCAATAATTCTCCCTGACCCACAAGTTCAAGGTCACTCAATCCCTAGTTGGCAAGCAAAGTCTATATGTGCTTACATCTTGGAGATTAAGTCACATATTGGCAAGCCGGGAGAGTTGGGTGTCAAAGTCTTTAGGAAGTTGACTGTTGACTGGGTTCTTTAATTACTTCCCAAGTCCTATAGTGAGTTAATAAGGACTGCTATGTGACAGACCATGACATGACCCTTAATGATCTTACATATTTGCTCGATGCTACTGAATCAGCAATGATTTGGAGCAATGGTAAAACAAATTTGATTGGAAGATCTACTTCCCATGCTTCCATGGACATTGGTAATGGTAAAGAGAAAGGCTAATTCTGAGATAGTCTCGTGCACCATTTCCAAAGATTCCATATGTTTCTATTGCCAAGAGAAGGGACATTGGTTGCGAAGCTGCCCATTTTACCTGAAAGATCATAAGGATGGTAAAGTCAAAAAGGGGTTTGACTCTACTTCAGGTAAAGTCCACTATCTAACTCTATTAAGTTCTTATTTGGAGATTATTAATACATGATGTAATGTAATTACATTTTGATGTTTTGTAGAATCAAAGAAAAGTAAGGAAGCTTAAAGAAAGAGTAAGCTGATTGTGATGGCAAAGATGGATTTCGATCGCATGGTTCGGTGATATGAATTTTTGAGTTGCTGCTTAAGAGTGTGATAGATTGCTTAGGAATAGATAACAACATTGTTTTCATATGTATTTGCATTGTAAGGATAAGTTTTCCGCAAGTTTTAAAATAAAAGAAAAATTTTGATTTTATTTATTTTAAGTATCCTTACGATGGCATTTGTGAAAAAATTGTTGTTTATATGATTTCATTGATAGCAATATTCGAAAATGTATTTTATTCTTTCGTCTGTGGTAGTGTCACAATTTTCCAAATAAGGAAAGATCGTCATCACAAAAGTTTCAGTTGGATAGAAACTTGGATTCATGCAACTTGTATTGTATGATGAATAAGAATTTTTCCATATTTGGGAAATTAAGACTAACTCGTTGCTCACATGCAAGTGTGATTCAAGTGAGGGACTAAAGGATTGGGTAAACTTGGTTGTGCGCTGGTCAGGTCCACCACAAAGATCGATAAGATTATTCGTTATGATTTACTAAAGTTTAGTATATATGGTTATCCTTACAAGTTTAAGTGTAATTCTGAAACATTGGAAAAGTTTCAATATATGGTAGGACGGATAAAAGCATATCACATGAGAGTACTTGAGTATCTTGTTTTATGATTATCTTAGTGATTATAAAACCATATCACAATTGATCCTCTAAAGACACCTTAGTGCATTTGTATGGCTAAGGAGAGGAATCATGAACTATTGAAATGGTTAAATCAAAAGATAAATCATACTTCGTTCCAAAAAAAAAACCAAGTCTGAGAGTCATACTCTAAGATTGTAACTTGAGTGACATAATTCTAAGAAAGGTTTATCACACTTATCAAATGTAGAGTAACATGTTTATTACTCTTGTACATCTGAAATTTGTAAGTTGTGATGCTTTGGATAGAACAGAGACCAACTAAGACCAATTGTGAGAAGTGTTTATCTTGATAAGAATCCACACTAACTCTTGAATATTTTTTTTTGTCAAGGAATGGTTCTTGACAAGAGAATCTTATATGTCAAGAGGTCAGTGGGAGTCTTAAAATATCTTGAGATAGTTTCAAGAACTAATCAAGAGTATTGTTAATCACTAGCCCACGACTTTAGGTTTGTAACCTATCGTGTTGACATATTCTTATTTCTGTGTCTATTCCAGTTAAAAGTTGACTATGCTTGTGAGTTCTATGAGTTCTCAATTGTTTGCATAACAACCTGGAAGTAATGGTGGGGCCTATGCTACTAAGTGGCAAGAAAATGAGATCGGGGAAGTTCAGTCCATATGAATTTGGATATGTCACTAACCTTGTCTTATGATTATGGTTTTGACAAATTAGCATGGATAGGAACAATTATACCATAAAAAAAATCTAAGTGTCATAAGGTTTCTCTTCGATTCATCAAAATGATGGTGAGGAAACTCTTTCACTAAGTAGATTTTAAGTAGATAGCAATTGTGATATTTGCGTTCTCAAAGTCATTAGTGGAGCGTGTGTGGTTAATCGGCACACTAGCACGGACTTGTGAGAATGGTAGAAGGTCTAAACATTATGATTACATCACACCTCTTCATAATTGTTTAGACACACATGTGAGCTATCTAAGGAAAGGTGTATGATTTTGATAAAGTCTTATCAAAGCATCTCGTATTAGAAAACTGAACTTTGGTAAGAAAGTCAATAAAGTATTGATTTCTAGAAGTCCAGCTGATTTCTGAGTACATGTAAAAGCTAGTGGGAACATAAGTGTTATGCTAATGATCATAATGTTAGTGGGAGCATGATAATTATGATAAGTGTTGCAAGTTAGCAATGTTAATTATAGAAAACAAAACTTTTAATTCTCTTTGAAAAGTTGTTTTGCTATAATTAAGGGAGAAGATTTTATACTTCATTCCAATTCTACAAGCTTAGATTGAGATTTTAATCAACTTTAGTCAACGATATATACGAATGTTATGATCGAATTGTGAGAACATGGCAAATAAAATTTTTATAGCATGAATCGTGTCGCAAATGCTTCGGGTATAGGATCAATTACATCCATTCTAAATTTTCCAAATGCTTAGGGCATTAAGAGGGAAAAGGAATAGAACTAGATATGACTAAAATGATTAAGTAATTGTCGAGGACAATCTAAGGTTTACCAATGATTGGTTTCTCGTGGACAATTGGAAGTATAATGTAAACTTTGGAAAGGACCATATTGACACATTTTGAAAAGAGGCAACTCTTGTTCAGAAGTGATGGTCAAAATGGAAATGTGGAATTGTTTCCTTAGGTGGATTTTTTTCTCTGAATCTGTGTAAGATTAGAAAACTTAATGCAAAGAAGGATGTTCAAAGGAATGTGCTTTGAATATGAGACTTCGTTTCCATAGAATTGCTCTCCATTGGAATACTTTGTAATGTCTGTTGCCAAGTCTTTGTGACTTGTGTGCATATTCATTGCAAGGGGATCATTGCATATAAGTTTAAATCTAATATAATATAGTAAATGGAAAGAGTTTGGTATTCTTACATTTACAATAACGATTGGGATTGTGAAATGAGCATCATTGAAATATTGCCAATTGATATGTTTCACAAAAATAAGGATCATAAGACAAACATAGTGTGCATATTTGGAGTATGGCATAAATATTGTTTAGACAAACATTGTGTGCATGCTTGGAGCATGGCATGGTTATTATTTTTATTCAAGTATTAAGTTGATAAATCGAAACATTATGCAATGAATAATGTGTAATCAATATGGTGATAAATAAAAGGTGTTATATTTGTATTCATAAGTTCTGAGACCATATTAGATTCAATTATTCTTATGTTTCACTTTGCATGTTTTGACTTCCAGCATAACTAGGTCATTCTTCCTGAATGACTAAGTTATTCAAACCATCCACAGTCGGTCATATGTTGGAAGTAGATATGAATCAAGACTGTCATGAAGCTGGTTTGTAGATGTCCAAGGTAGTGGACATAGCAAGAGTTGCTACAACATTCATGAGTGTTCATAAGTTCTGAGTATTGGATTAAACCCATGCTCATTTGACTCACTTCATGGATTTTATCACGAGTGATCATGAGACGATAATATCTTATATTCTTCAAAACTAGATATATGAGTTGTTTCCTATGAGTTGGTTATACATTCATTGTACGAAAATGCATTGGTAACTCGATGTTATAAAACGTGCCTTTGTGTATGATTCAACAAGTAGTAGAACAAGCATATGAGTCGAAGTTTCTCCATTTCTTTTACCCTTAAAGGGATAAAAGCGATATCTGTGGGCCATTCGATGATTTAGTGATGACACCCCGAAGTGCTTGGCCAAGCCTGGACTGATGTGATTTGTTCAATTAGTCAGTCGTCATAAATAGGAAATCGGGAAACAACAAATGCACACAGAGAATGATTATAATCCATTTCTCAGTCCATATGATATCTATAATGGAGGAATATCTGATCACTTATCTAATGGACACGTCATTGATTTGTTCAGAGTACGACAACGGCTTTAAGAGCTACGATTGCTAGTCGGATTATGAAGTCATACTTGAAATAATAGTTTTAGACTTATCCAAGTGGGAGACTGTTGGATTAGATGTCTAAGCCCATAGCTATTATTGGTATGTACTTGACCCGAGAGTAGCATGGTCCATTTGGGTTGCATATCATCAGGACAATTTGTTAGGATAGACTCTTGAGAGAAAGTTACATATGATTTATTAATATATTCTAAGTACTAATATATTAATATGAAATCATATGGTTTTAATTAGTATTGATCAAGAGTTAATTTAGAATTGATTTAGTTATGAAAATGAGACTAATTAAATCTATGAGGACTAATTATGTTAATTAGTTATATTTATGTGTGTTGGGCTTATGATCCATGTTGGACCAAGTTTATGTATGGATACATAAAGAGTGGGGCCACATGAACCATGGATCATAAGACCCATGGGTATGGATTTTGGTTATATCCATGACCCTAGAAATCCCACATATAAATACATACTTCATTGCCCAAAATTGACACAAGTGTAATTCTTGGAGTTCATGGTGGTTTTGGGTGCATGGAGATTCTATATTAAGTTCCTCCTTTGTCCATGATGTGTTGTGATTCCACTTGAGGCTTCCACACTATTGGCGCTAAGCTCTTAAGGCTAGATACATCAAGACTTCAATCTCCACTATAAGTTATGTTATCTTAACTATATGCTTGTGTGGTATATGATGATTCTATGCTAGTTATAGGTTTAATACCTTGGAAACCATTTCCATGTATAATTAGTGAAAACATAGATCCAAGGTATTTAGGGTTGTATGTGCACCATAGGATGTTGTAGTATACTAAAACCCAATAGGGTGTACGTTACTAAGTTCGTCAGGTAGTTTCTGTTTGTAAGCTACAGGGCCGATTCTAGAGATAATCTCAAAAGGCCCTATGTATCTTGGATTTAGCTTTCCATGCTTTCCGAAGCGTATCAAGCCCTTAGAGGGTGAGACCTTCAGTAGAACACTGTCACCAACCTAGAATTCCAAAGGTTTCCTTCTATTGTCTGCGTAGCTTTTCTATCGGTCTCTAGAGGCTTTTAATCGTTCATGAATCTGAACGATATTCTCTATCGTTTACCGAATGATCTCCGGACCTATGAGAGTGCTGTTAGGAACTCGTCCTTTTAGCTAACTGTGTGTCACCCACTTCAGCCCAGCATAGAGGGGATCTGCACTTTCGGCCATAGGGAGCTTCAAATGGATCAGCCTTTATGCTTGCGTGATAACTGTTATTGTAGGAGAACTCAACAAGGGATAAATGAGTATCCCATGCCTTCCCAAAGTCTATCACACAGGCTCGCAAAATAGCTTCCAAAGTTTGAAGAGTCCTCTCACTTTGTTCGTCTGTCTGCGGATGATAGGTTGTACTTATGTCCAGCCTAGTTCCTAAGGAACTTTGTAGTGACTACCAGAACCTAGAAGTGAATCTACTATCTCTATCGTAGATAATGGATATGGGGACACCATGTAGTCGTACGGTCTCCCTGATGTAGGTTCTTGTTAGTTTCACCATCTTGTCATTTTCCTTGATAGGCAGGAAGTGTACGGACTTTGTTAACCTGTCTACGATCACACAATGGTATCGAGACCACCCGTTGTCTTGGGAAACTTGGTTATGAGGTCCATCGTGATCCGCTCCCACTTCCATTCAGGTATCTCCGGTTGCTGAAGTAAACTTGAGGGTTTCTGGTATTCGACCTTAACCTTGGTGCAAGTAAGGCACTTGCTCACAAAGGTAGCAATCTCTGCTTTCATGTTAGGACACCAGTATAACTTTTTAAGATCCAGATACATCTTATCTGAACCTGGGTGGACGGAATATCGAGTTTTGTGCGCTTCGGTCATGACCAAGTCTCAGAAATCACCGTGCTTCGGTGTCCAGATCCGATCCATGAGATATAAGGCTCCGCCACCCTTGACTTCCAAGTTTTTATCCATCCCTCTCAGGGATTCACCTGCCACATTTTTAGGCTTCAAGGCTTGTAGCTGAGCCTTCTTAATCTGTGTGGACAGATGTGAATGGATAGTCATAGTCAATGATTTTACTCTACGACCAGAGTATTCTTTCCGACTTAGGGCGTCAGCTACTACGTTGGCTTTGCCGGGATGATAACGAATTTCACATTCGTAGTCACTGAGTAGCTCAACCCACCGTCGTTGTCTCATATTGATCTCCTTCTGGTCGAATATATGTTGAAGGCTTTTGTGGTCTTTAAAGATAGTGCTTTTTGTACCATACAGGTAGTGTCACCAGATCTTCAGAGCAAATACCACTGCTCCCAGCTCAAGATAATGTGTGGTGTAGTTGACTTCATGTGTCTTTAGTTGTCTTGAGGCATAGGCGATGACCTTACCTCGTTGCATAAGAACACAACCGAGCCCTTGGTTGGATGCATCGCAATAAATCACGAAGTCTTCTATCCCTTCGGGGAGGGATAGTATCGGTACGTTGCATAAGGCTCGCTTTAGCGTTTGGAACGCCTTTTCTTGTTTCTCTTCCCAGTCAAAGGCCACGCCCTTCTGGGTCAATGTTGTAAGCAGTTTCGCAATCCGAGAGAAGTTCTGAATGAACCTGCGATAGTAACTAGCGAGGCCTAGAAATTGACGAATTTCTATAGGCATCTTCAGTGCCGACCAGTTCTCAATGGCCTTAATTTTGGAAGGGTCCACGTGAATTCCCTCTTCGCTAACCACGTGACCCAAGAATTCGACCCTTCGAATCCAAAATTCGCATTTAGAGAACTTCGCATAAATCTTCTCGGATCGCAGTGTTTCTAAGACCTGACGTAAATGTTGACTATGCTCCTCCTTACTACGAGAGTAGATAAGTATGTCATCGATGAATACAATCACAAACTGATCCAAGTAAGGACAGAACACCCTATTCATTAAGTTCATGAATACTGTGGGCGCATTGGTCAATCCAAATGGCATCACTACAAACTCGTAGTGTCCATAACGAGTTCGGAAGGCTGTCTTCAGAACATCCTCCTCTAGCACTCGTAACTGGTGATACCTGGATCTCAGGTCAATATTTGAGAAGTAATTCGTCCCTTGCAGTTAGTCAAACAAATCGTCTATGCGAGGCAGAGGGTAACGATTCTTGATGGTCAGTTTGTTTAGTTCTCTGTACTTGACACACATACGGAACGATCCGTCTTTCTTCTTGACGAACAAAACCGGTGCTCCCCAGGGTGAGAAGCTTGGTCTAATGAAGACCTTGCTGAGCAATTCGCTAAGTTGACTGGATAGCTCCTGCATCTCAGCTGGTTCTAGAGGATAGGGTAATTTGGCTACTGGGGTAGCCCCTGGAACTAAGTCGATCCTGAACTCGACTTGACGATGTGGAGGTAATCCTGGTAGTTCTTCTGGAAAAATGTCGGGAAGGTGGCATACTTCTGGGATGTTCGTTATGTCCTTCGTCTCTTGGCTCATATCAACAACATGAGCAAGGAATACGTGACATTCCTTTCGTAAGTACTTTTGGGCTTTTATGCTCGAGATGATACGAAGGTGCGTGCCTAGTTTGTCGCCGTAGATCACTAGGGTTTTGTTCCGGGATAACACATGATGTCGGGATGATGAGAACTCAACCAGTCCATGCCAACAATGACGTCGAAACTTTTAATTGATACCGGCATGAGGTCGATTGGAAATGAATGGCTATCTAGAGTTAGAGTACATCCTATGTATATACAGCTAGTGCTCTCTGTCTTTCCGTTAGCCGTTTCTACAGTGAACGGTTCTTTAAGTGCATGTGATTTTTGTTTAAGTAGATGATCAAATTTCTGGTTCACGAAACTCCTCTCCGCTCCACTATCAAACAATATACATGCATATGAGTTATCGAGGAGAAACGTACTAGTGACTACTGTAGGGTGGGCAACTGCTTCCTCATGGCCTATTGCCAAAACTCTTCCCACTCCGCCCGCGTTCCCTGCCTTCGGGCAGTTTCTCTTGTAGTGGCCTACCTCGTCACATCCGTAGCAAGCCTGGCCCACACAAACGCCGGGGACCTGGGTGATTGGCCTTGCCGGAGCCTTGCAGAATCGGGCAGTGTGCCCTTTCCTGTTCCAGTCAAAGCAGTGCATTTCCCGGCAGGGTCCATTATGGTGGAAGCTGCATTTGTTGCACTTAGACAAGCTTCGAACATACTGCTTCATTGGTACAGTATCAGTAGGTGTTATTGCAGCATGAACAGCTACAACCTGCTGCTTTTTGGCAGCGTTCTGCGCTGCGTTCTTCTTCTTGTTATCCCAGAACTTCCGCTTGTTGTCAGCGGCTTTGGAGGGTTTTGGGATGGCTAAGGTTGTTGTCGTTGTCGGGGTGCGGACTCCATGATCAATGAGCTGTTGTGCTAATCGCTTGGCACTGTCGAAGGTAGTGGGGTTTGAAGCGAATACATTCCCCTGAAATGGAGGCACCAGCCCCCAGATATACCTCTCTATCTTCTTTACCTCAGTAGGGACAATTCCCGGACATTGTGCCACCAGATCGTTGAATCTGGCAATGTAAGAGACTATGTCGAAGCCCTTCATGGTTATGCTCCACAGTTCATGTTCAAGTTTCTAAAACTCGCCCCTCGAGCAGTATTCCTCGACCATGAGCTCCTTCAGAGCTTCCCAGCCCATAGCATTAGCCACTATTAGAGTTAGTGACTTGACATGGGTATTCCACCACGTCAGGAGCAGATCTCGAAGATCGACTCCGTTTTCTCGAACCATTACGAGAGGGTAATGATTCCGCCAGCCCCATTAAAGGTCCTAGGTTTGCAGTTGGTGAAGTCCTTATACGAGCACTCTCTAGAGCGCGCTGGAGCATCACCTTGAGTGGAATGAACAGTTGTTCCACTCCCGCTAGTTCCACTAGCACTGAACCGAGCTAGGGCTGCCGTAATAGCCACATTTACTACAGCTTGGATAGCTGTTGGATTGTATTGTGGAGGAGGTGGTCGTGGTTGTTGATTCGGAGTTATCGGAGGTGTGTGCCTTTTCGGTCTACGAGGAGGCATCTTGTAGCTATAAGATCTCAAAGATGAAGATATCGGTAACAATTCAATAGTGATTAAAATGATAGTGAATCATGGACTAACTCTCCATAGCCCAACAAAACAGATGAAAGTATGATTGAAATAGAGATCTGGTAATAGAAATATGAAAGCATTTGGATAAAGATTTCCCACGAGATTAGATATATGTCAATAATATTGGTATTAAAGGTGTAACAAGTTCGGGAAAATGACCTAGGAGTAGGTCTTACATCAAACCAGAATAAGAAAATTTTGATAGTATAAATACCTAATAGGCTGAGAGTTCAAGGTCTTAAGGTAAACAGGAATTTACAGGGAAAAGTGCTACTTAGAGTATAGATAAGAAGGTAAGTGCGGAATGTATTAATTCCCGTATGGGCATCAACTTCCATGATTCGGTTGATGGCTGTCCTACCCTGCACTTCATTTCGAGCAACCCTGCGGACCAGAATTGGCAGGACTCTGTCTACTGAGCCTCCTTCGATCAGGTTGTAAAAGCTTCTATCTCCGTTGTATGACATGGGTTGACCCTGCTCTTGACTCCATGTTAACAAGGTTTCCGCCCAAAGAGGCGTCGGGCCTTGAAAAGCCGGACGAGGGTTAGGATTTGGGATTGGAGCTACCAGGGGTAGATCATTGACTTTTGGTTCGGAGTCAGAATCCTCCGGGAAGTTCTCTGGGAAGTCATCATCTAAGGGAATTGCATGATTCTCTTCTGGCTCTTCATCGAGCCATCCTCCATTGCCTTGGTTGGGGAAGTACGGGTCGCCGTGGGGATAGAATCCAACCATGTTATCTACGCGAGAATAGGGGTAAAAGAAATAGTTAATAGACGTACTACTTAAGATAATTATAAGATGATCCTTACTAGTTACTCCAATATTTTCATAGTGCATACCAGTCATACGTAACCAAAATAGGATAGACCTTCGAATAAGTGATTGTAACTCATAGTCCACAACAAAACAAGGGACATGAACTAAAGCAAAGATCACAGATTCGAAGTCTATGACACCTTAGTCACATATAACCATAGCGTATCCACTCTCCAACTATTGACATACTAGTAAAGACCTTTTTAGTTTGCACGTAAGTAATTATAGTAACATAAAATACTCCTATAGTATTTTAAGTTTAGGTTTTGTTCTAAAGTTTTCATTGTAGTAGTGTTGGTAAGTTTTTAGACTTGCTGCAACAATACAACCATTCCTAGGAACATGCTAATCACTTCTTGGAAAAATATAGTTGATCAGGCTATATCACTCCCAGATCTAATGATATGTCCCCAAGCCTAATTGTATGTCCAACAATCGTAATACTTTTTTTCTGTGCTAGTATGACCCAATTCCTAGTATGAATGCTTGTAAGTATACTTTTAGTTAAATATTTTATTATTTAGAAGTATAAACTCTTGGTCAGAGTATTTTAATCCCGTTGTGTTTATAGTTGTATATCTTTTATGGGTTGATATACTCAATTCACTATAAACAATGCTCTGATACCAATCTGTCACACCCCCAAACCATAACGGCGGAAACGTTCGGGGGCGGAAGACGTCATGTACTACTAAAATACGAATCAAAAATAAAAGTTGAGTCTTGAACATGCTTCGTCTTCTCAAAACCTGGTCATCGGTACCTGTCTACTGGTAACCTGAGAATACAAGTTATTTTGAAAGCGTAGATCAACAATAAAGCTGGTGAGTTCATAAGTAATTTAGTCTCATTGTTTGTATAAGTTTGAAGAAAGTGTTTGTAAATGTTAGCTGTAAATGTTTATACGTGTTTGATGTAATGTTTGTATACTTCCTAGAAAATCCTATATTTTCTACTAAAGTAGACTTCTACCAAGACCCGACTGTTTTGTAAGTTTGTTTCTTTTGTAAAAGTGAGGGTTTTTCCCAAAGACTGACTATCATTTACCAAAAATATAGTTTACATTACCGATTATGTGAGAAGATCACAATTTGAATGTAATGGGAAAATAAAGATGTAATAGAGGTATTGTGTATAGCAAATACCGTTGTACTAACTTGATTGACTAGTAAAACACGATGATTAAAGACGTTGAAATGGTTTGACATTTGTCACCCATAGACCTGCAGGTCCCACTGTAGCTAGCACCAAGGTGTAGGATGGTCAATCTCGTACAGATCTATACACAAACTCACGCTCTCCCTCCAAGAGACTCTAGTTACAAAACGTCACACAACAGTATATTGTCGCGCCAAGAAGTAGTGGCTCACATTAATGTTATCTTTGTTATTGTATTAGTATAATATGTTCTCTCTATACTAGTGTGTAGTATGTTCTCTATGTTTCTCATTATAGTATGTATGAACTGACTCATGTATGTACTGACTCTTATAAGTTTCATTGTTCTAGAAATAGTAAGTCGTGACTTGCTAAACTATACCTATTATAGTTTACTAGTAATGTTGTTTGAATGACTGATTATGTTTGAACACTCTTGCTACCCAAGGGTATTGAACTGAAAGGGAGAACTTTTATATCTATATACATATGCATAATATATAACTAAGATTCAAACGGCATTTGGACAAACAACCGATACCCTAAGTCCACAACCAAACAAGGAACATGAAGTAAGGCAAGTTATCAGTCCTAAGCCCTTTCAACCTTATTTATATAACTATATCCATATAGACATGATTTTTGACAATATATAAGTTAAAAAGAGTTTAATAAAGAATTTAACATATAAAAGAGTTTTAACCATTTGAATGGCTATAGATGACTTTATGTCAGTTTATAAAAAGGTTTTTGAAACAGTTTGTTAACAAAGTTTTGAAGAATAAGAAATCTACTTGATTGACAGTTATTAATCACATGTGATTGATATAATAACTATAATGTTTTCTACTTGTATTCCCCCCCCCCCCCATAAAAGCATTTAAAATCATTTACAAGATAAGTTAGGGGTATGAACTTACCTGATTGTGAGTAATCTGGAAGATAAGATAGATATAGGATGCTTGAATTCATAAATGAAGTTCTGAAGCACAGATGGATCCTATAAGGCATATAATCACATATATGTGTATTCAATGAGTGGTTATAACTACTAACAAGTATAGTAAACCACCTAAGATTTTAGGAAACACTTGGAAAGAAGTGTTACAATCACATATGATTGTTGTAAAGGGGTTTACGGCCACACACAAGGGTGTGTTTACGGCCTAGGGTGTTCACGGCCATGACGTTTACGGCCATGGTGTGTTCACGGTCAAAGAGGTTCACGACCTCATGGAGTTCATGGCTAATGATGTTCTTGATAGGGGTTTACGGCCAAAGGAGATGCTATGGCTGTAAACTCTTATTCCTCTTGGGGAAAGGGTTAATTTTCAGTGTGTATTTCAAGAGCTTCTAATGGATAACTAGCATATGGAAAGATACTTACGTTTTTGAAGCTTGAAGGGGGGTTCACGGCCTAAATAACTAGTGGGTGCTCTTGGTGTTCTTGGTGTTCTTGAAGATCTAACCCAAAAAGATGAATTCACGGATGAAATCAAGGGACTTTACTAGATTATGAAAGGTATCAACTAATAAAGGGAAGAATCACTTACAAATTTGTCAGAAAATGGAAGTGATCTTGATGATAATTAAGAGACAAATGGGTGTTCTTGAGTTGTAAGTGTGAAAAGTGATGAAAAGTGAAGGAATATCATACTTAGGGAAGGAGTTCACAGCCAGCCAAGAGATTACGATCGTAATCTCTTGTTTACGGCTGTAAACTCCAAGTATTGAAGTATTCCGGCTTGAATGCTGCACACTGAACTCTAGTAGATACTTCCTAACACCCAATCCCTGAATGTACTAGGCTTAGAACACTCAAACAAACTCTAAACAATGCTAAAAGATAGCAGAAACAAGTCTGACTTTTGATTGAATTGAATGGTCTTACAAGATAGAAATTTCGGGTTGTCACAAAGGAAGCGGTGGGTGAGATGGACACCCATTAAACTGCCATTTTATAAGCAGTAACCTTATACCCCCCTTATAGACCGTCTTCGTGAATGAGGCCTACTAACAGTAAGACTGACTTTGTTCTTATACACACACACACACACACATATATATATATATATATATATATATATATATATATATATATATATATATATATATATATATATATATATATATTAAACTTATAATATTATAATAGTATAAGGGTTGAATTTTAAACTTTTAAAATTCTAAGGGTTTAATTTTGGAATTAAAGTATTCATGGGGGAAACTTTACAAATTCTAAAACATGAGGGCAAGTTTTAAACAATTCAAAAACTTTTGGTCTCCATAACTTATGAGTTTAAAGTAGTTTAATGAAAAACTCTTCAAGTTCCATAACTTGAGGACAAGTTATGGAAGACTTTAAAAACATTTAAAAAATGAGACTCTTCATTTTAATAGCTTATGGAAATTTTATGAGTTTTAAAATTCATAAATGAGACTTTTCATATAACTTGAGAATAAGTTACAAAAACTCATATTATGAACAACTTTTAGATCAATTTGAATCGAAAACAAATTATCACATAATTTTTCTATTAATTTAAACTAACTCATAAGAACAAGATAGTTCATATTATCAATCTTCAAGAAATTAGCATAAGCATATAAACTAATACAAATCTTGAAATTATGACAATTATCTTTTAATTGGATGGGAATCATCATTACCCTTAAAACAAAATCAAATATTATGAACAAAAACATTTTGTGGTAATGATTCGAATCCAAAACAGGCAAAAAACTCGAATATATGCTGTCAGGGGCTCCAAATCGACGAGTTGGATGAGTTTACACATGGACTCGTCGAGTCTCTCAATGGACTCGTCGAGTCCCCTGTCCAGACAACAAAAAAAATCGATTTTTTCAGCTTATTTCAGCAAGTAGCATCAAATATAATTTGAAAACAACCCATGGCTCTGATACCACTTTAGGGTTTTGTATACTACAACATCCTATGGTGCACATACAACCCTAAATACCTTTAATCTATGTTTTCACTTATTATACATGCAATGATGTTTCCATGGTATTAAGCCTATAACCAGCATGCAATTGACATATACCATACAAGATACTAGTTAGGGTAACATACCTTTTATGTAGCTTGAAGTCTTGATGTATTTGTCCTTAAAAGCTTAGCCCCAATAGTGTGGAAGCCTCAAATGAAGTCACAACACATCATGAACAAAGGTGGCTCTTGAGAAAGAATCTCCATGCACCAAAAAAACACCTCCATATTTCTCTAAGAACTAGTCTAGGCGTTTTTGGCTATGAATGGACATATTTATATGTAGGATTCCAAGGGTCATAGGTATAACCCAAATCCATACCCATGGGTGTTATGATCCATGGTTCATGTGGCCCAACTCTTTATGTATCCATACATAAACTTGGTCCAACATGGATCATAAGCCCAACACATATAAATATAACTAATTACCATAATTAGTCCCCATAGATTTAATTAGTTTCTTTTGATCACTAAATTAATTCCAAATTAATTATTGATCAATACTAATTAAAGCAGATGATTTCATATTAATATATTATAACTTATAATATATTAATAAATCATATATAACCTTTCTCTCAAGAATCCATCCTAACAAATTGTCCTGATGATATGCAACCCAAATGGACTTGGCTATGAATGGACATATTTATATGTAGGATTCCAAGGGTCATAGGTATAACCCAAATCCATACCCACGGGTGTTATGATCCATGGTTCATGTGGCCCAACTCTTTATGTATCCATACATAAACTTGGTCCAACATGGATCATAAGCCCAACACATATAAATATAACTAATTACCATAATTAGTCCCCATAGATTTAATTAGTTTCTTTTGATCACTAAATTAATTCCAAATTAGTTATTGATCAATACTAATTAAAGCAGATGATTTCATATTAATATATTATAACTTATAATATATTAATAAATCATATATAACCTTTCTCTCAAGAATCCATCCTAACAAATTGTCCTGATGATATGCAACCCAAATGGACCATGCTACTGTCGGGTCAAGTACGTACCAATAATAGTTATGGGCTTAGAAATCTAATCCCACATTGATTTCATTTTACCGTTTCCTTTCGTGGTTGATGTCGATTGGGCAAAAAAAAAGAACAACGAGGAATCACCGGAGCAACTTCCCTCTCCACCACTGCTATAAAAAACATCCAACACCGGTTGTCTTCACCTCCTCAAACTCCCCTCTCGACGACCGATCTTCCGACCACCGGACTGATTTGGATTCTACCTTAGTGTGTCGTTGTCAGCGATGAAGTAAATGAACGGAGGGAAAGACTCGCTGGAAATGGTGGCTGCCGAACCTTCCCCTTCCTCCCGAACTCCTTAGACACGATCGGTGTAGCTAGATTACTTCTTTCGTTCCACCTCAGCAATTGTTCGCCCGTTCCTTTTCTCACTCTGATGAAAACGAGGGTAACCCCCCCCCCCCTTTCTTATTTGATGAATTCAACAAAAGCAACCCATCCTAAATGTAATACTTAATTAAAATCATCCTTGTTGAGAAATTTAACCAAATCAGCCCTATATTTTTTCTACAAGATTTCAATCATCATTTTTTATTTCAATCATTACAAAACCAACCCCCTTTAGTATAAATATATTACAAAAATTAGTTTCGGGATTTGTCTTAACTCAAAAAGGTGTTGATTTCGGTTTCTTACGTCATGCTTCGTAAGAATGAACCAACTGTGACAACCCGAAATTTTCATTTGTATAATCTCTACAGTTAAACACTTCATATAATATTCAAAAACAATTCAGTACATTTTTGGCCGGATTTAAGTCCGTTTGGGTGTTTTATTTATTTTTCGTCAAACGATTTAAATAAAAGGTCGTGTCGTTATTAGTGATGTGTAGCAAACAAAACAATCAACACCTTAGCTAGGTGTTTACGGCCAAACAAGAGGTGTTTGGGCCGTAAACACCATTTTCCCAAGAACTCATGCATATAGCATGAGTTTACACACCTTTTCCTCCATTTTCCACTTCCCACCTCAAGAACACCAAGCTTTTTCTCTCAAGTATCATAAGTTCATTTCTTCAAATCCGCCAAAATGTAAGTGTTTCCTTCCTAGATTCGTTCATACAACACTTAATCTATTGTTTATACATCATTTCATCCATGGATTCTTGGTTTTTACTTAGATCTTCAAGTGTTCTTCAAAACACCAAGAACACCAAGAACACACACTAGTGTTTTTGGGCTCTAATCACTCTTACAAGCTTCATATAAGTAAGTATACCCTTCCTATCTAGTTACTTGCTTAGTATACTTGTTAATATTTTGGAAAATCATTAAAATCCCCAAGAACATATGTGTTTACAGTTTGGGGATCTCCCAAAACCGTAAACAACCCCAAATGGTGTTTTGATATGTAAAAAGTATCATTAATACTTAAACAATAACCACGTTCAAAAAATAATGAAGGTGTACCAACCGCTTTTATGTTTAAGTCTTCATCTATCCCACTTTGATTGATCTTCAATTCCAATCCAACTTCTGGGTTGTATGGAATCTATTTACTTGCAAGTTACTCTTTCACTTGACTTTTGGACCTTTATTCAATCTTTCTTTCTGAATGACACAATCGTTACCTTTTGAATGTGATATTTAAATGATTTATGGTATAACAAAAATAAAACATATCAACATACCTATCATTAACACCAAAAATGATAGTGACTATAAACACATTAGCCAATTATCAGTTACGCTTTGGCTAGACCAATATTTTATATTATGTCATCTAAAATATTATACTACGCTACATAAATATTTCACATCACCTTTGGGCATAAATACAACACTTATATATATTTTGCTGACAATTCATTGTATGAATCATAATCCAATTAATTTTTGGGTTCCTTGAACAATAATTCAACCAATTACTTAATGTGGTGCTCTATAAACTCCAATTTCAAACTTATGCAACCTTTCTTTGGTCCAGTTACTTAAATTTAACATTGAATTTACCACTCATCATTTAACAATAATATTTATTTTATAATTAAATTGCATATGGATGCCATATTGAGATTGAAATACCGTGTTTTAAGCCTTGTACGATGATAATAAGACTTACAGTTTTTACTTTTATATAAGTTTTGAATATTTTTTTTCCATTTATACAAGTCTTGAGGGAAAAAAAAAATCATTATATCATCAAACATTATGAATAGGTAAAACTCACTTCTGCCTTTTGTGGAAGATTGTTAAATTTTATTTGATAATGTGTTTAGGATTCAGAGTAACATATCAAATCATCACATGCTACAACAGTTTATTATTCACTAGTCATCACACAAGACATGTTATAATTCATACAATCCACCATAAGTCTAACAAAGTCGTCTAATCATGGTTAAAACCAATGGCGAATTAAAATAATAATAAAAAAAATCATGTAAATTTGCATATGTCTTAAATGATGACCACCAAAGGAAATTAAAGTCACCATAAGGTAGTACTTAAACCAAACTAGAACGACATTGGTAATATAATATTGTAATTATTTAATATGGCCACTAATACACCAAGATAGAGTTAAAATTATGCTACAAAGGCTAAAACTCATATGAGTTTCTCTTTTTTGTGTTAATAGTGTTATGAAGCACAATCAAGAAGCCACTTACGTTTCCAATTGCAACATAGTCTTGAAATTGTATCATAAAAATCATAATAAAACAATTGTATTTAAGTGGTATGAGATGTCGAATAATAATAATAACTAGATTATAACCCGCGTTAAACGCGGGGAATGCATAAAAAAGTACAAATCGTTAAATGACATATTTATAGACAACTTTTTATGTTAAAAAGTATTTCATCCACTCCTAAAATAGATCCAATCCAAATACACACACACACACACACACACAGAGAGAGAGAGAGAGAGAGAGAGAGAGTGTGTGTGTGTGTGTGTGTGTCAAACCCCTGGACCAGACGGCGAAAACGTCCGGAGGCGGGTGACTTCATTGTGCAGTATCATAATAATTGAATATAAATGAAACAGAGCAATCAAAACATCATACATTGAGGTAACAAACTTACATTGTTTACATATTTTATTTGTCCTTCGAATTACACAAGAGAGACATAAGAAGAAAAATCCAAACTACAGCTAAATAGTCTTGCATCCGCGTCCCTTGTTACCTGCTTACTAGATCCCTGAAAATACAAGTCGTTTTGAAAAGCGTCAACTAAAAAGTTGGTGAGTTCATAAGCATTTTTTTATACAATCAGTTATACTTGTTTAGAATCGTTCTCGTTGTACTTTTAGAAAAATCCGATATTTTCTATGAAATCGTTTGAAGCCTTGCTTTGAAAATCTTGGATATATGTCTGCATGTCATTACTTTTGTTCATCCTTATAAGGAATGATTTTGAAAAGTAGTGAAGTTTATAAAGGGAGCTGTGTTCGAGAATAGTTCTTTTGAATAGTAATAGTCAACCGTTTCCAGAAAATCCCTTATTTTCAAAAAGAGAATATGGTTGAAAATCTTGTTCCTCTTATCGAGTAAAATTGAGTGTGCATTCTAGTTTATCGTTATCGAAATCGTAGAAAATCGTTTTCTCCAGAAAATCTCATATTTTCTGCTATAAAATATTCGTAAGTTCCATTTACAACTGTGTAAATGTGTTGGTTAGTTTATCGTTCTCAAAATCGTTTACAAACGTTTTCCATAGAGTCCTACGCTTTTTAATTTGTAAAATAGCAGTATTACGACTCTATACTTGTTAGGAGAAAGAATCGACATGGCAATTATGGACATTCTACGCGATGAAAAAGGACAGTCAACGCGACAAATGCAGACCATCACTTATCATGTATAGGACAGTCAACACAATGTGCCAAAATTTATTTATGAGGTTTTTTCCATGCATAAATTTCTAAATAACATAACATATTCTAGTGAGTCGTTATAACCATACTAATCTGACAGAGTGCCTGTTTTGGCGTTTCTCAGGCGCCCTAGTTTTGGAAAAGACATGTGTCACCCTAGAATGACCTGTCTAGCTGTAGTGAACAACGAAGGTGCGGGGTGTCAACCCCGTATAGATCTATACACAAATTCCCGCTCTCCCTGCAGGAGACTTTGGCTATAACTCCTTACAGGACTTTAGACGTACACTAATATTTTTATATTTAGATACTTTTGAGATTTGTCTGACTAGAATATTAACAACCTTTTGAGCATTCGTTAGAGATCCATTATTTGTTAGATAAATAATGAATTTCGTACTGATTGAATAGAAATATCGTTCTCGTTCCATATCGTTGATTGTGCTCGTTAACTAGGTGCTCATGTTCGTTCCTTTTCGTTTATTGAAAAATAAGCCATTTTAGTCAAGAGAAAAAGTGTCAAGTTATAATTTGTATAAATTTATAAATGCCGGTTATGACACACATTTTCTGTTTTATGACATATAGAACATTACTTATGTTCTTGGCGGTTTTACGACAGCAGTTTATGACATGCAAATATTTTTGTCATGCAAACTCTGTTTTCGTATGTTTTCCTTGATAAAATTATTTATATTAAATATTTATAAATAATCAAAAATAGTTTGTTAATCTGGTATAAAGTCATTATTATGGCATAATTTTCCAAGATAACCCTTGTATTTATGTTTGGCAAAAAATGATCCAAAATATTATTATGTCCATACTTTAGTCATTTTCACAGCATTTTGCCCAACAACTTGTGTAAGGAAATATTAAAATAAATCCTTATAGTTGTTGATATAAAAATTTCGTGGTTTACACTTGGTAACATACTAGTTCTTGATTCCAAACGTGATTTGTGAGATATAATCCAAACTCTTGAGACTTAACCAAAATCTCGAGTTTTTGGACTATTTACAAGAGTTTTCATACTTAAACACATGTAAGATGGCATGCATACATAATAAGCAATTAAATCATGATTTACACACGACTTTGACTTGTATTCTCCCCCAAAAACAATAAAAACTTAGAAAAAGGTGGGGTATGAAGCTCACCTTGAGTTAGTTTTGTGGGTGATTTGAGGAGATGTTGAGGAGTTTCCAAGTTATAACCCTTGGAGAGTTTGATAAACTCTTTGAACTTGAGGATTTCCTAAGAATATTAACACATAATTTTATGTGTAAATATGGTGATATTAACATATTAAAGTGGAGAATCACTTAGCAAATGAGGGGATACTTAAAAGAATTTTTGGAGATTTCTTTGAAGAAGTCAGATTGGAGCTTGAATGCTCTTGGAAGCATCTTAGGATTTCACAGAACGTGCCTGAGTTTTTGATGGAAAGTAAGGAATGAGTTTACTCCCAAAGAGGATAAGGGAGTGAGAAGAGGTGTTTGGTTATCTGTTAGTTAAAACATTGATATTTGGTGGGTACTTCATGGGTTACCGTGAGTTGCATGGAAAAATGGGAATTTACATCACAAAGTCAAACCTTTTTGTCATTATCTTGATTTTAGGATAGGATCTTTATAAATCCTAAATTTTATTTTATGTAAATATGATTTAAATAATCAAATTTGGCATAAAATAAAGGTTTTAGGGGCCTAAGTTACGAAAAATACGAGTTTGGTGGGATTTCCGACGTCAAAATGCCTCAAAATGAAGAAAAACTCCGAAAATGACAAAAATTCGGAGTGTAGCATGGCTCATGCGAGGGTCGAAGTCAGCTTCTAATTTCCGGATTGGATTCAAGAGTTTCCGGAGTCAACAGGTAAGTTCCGAAGCTGCATGCTCACTTCCGGAGCATCTCCCTCGGATCCGGAGTCAGGCGCGTGTTCGGTTGTCCGGACTGCGGTGCGAAGCTGACTAACATTTCGGAAACAAGCCCTAAGCAACGTCTTCCGGAGCGAGGCTTTTTCTGGAGTCACTCTTCCGGACTTGCGAGATTGTCCGAAGCAAGAGGAGTTCCGGAGTGACTAGGGTATTCCGGACCAAGAGGGTTCCGGCCAAGAGGGTTCCGGACCACGAGGGTTCCGGACCAAGAGGGTCCTTTTGGGTTTTCTCCTCCGGTTTTTGGTTGTTTTCGACTGAGGAAGGTACGTAGATAGATTTGGAAGATATTCCACATACTTGGAGAGATTTGGGAGAGATTTCATATTCTCGGGGAGATTTGGGAGAGATTTAACATACTTGGGGAGATTTCACATACTTGGAGAGATTTGAGAGAGATTTCACATACTTTGAGAGATTTGGGAGAGATTCCACATACCTAGAGAGATTTGGGAGATATTTCATATTCTTGGTGAGATTTGGGAGAGATTTCACATACTTGGGGAGATTTCACATACTTGGAGAGTTTTGGGAGAGATTTCACATACTTGGAGAGATTTGGGAGAGATTTCACATACTTGGAGAGAATTGAGAGAGATTTCATATTCTCGGGGAGATTTGGGAGAGATTTCACATACTTGGGGAGATTTCACATACTTGGAGAGATTTGGGAGAGATTTCACATACTTGGAGAGATTTGGGAGAGATTCCAAATACTTGGAGAGATTTGGGAGAGATTTCATATTCTTGGTGACATTTGGGAGATATTTCACATACTTGGGGAGATTTGGGAGAGATTTCACATACTCGGGGAGATTTGGGAGAGATTTCACATACTTGGAGAGATTTGGGAGAGATTTCACATACTTGGAGAGATTTGGGAGAGATTTCATATTCTCAGGGAGATTTGGGAGAGATTTCACATACTTGGGGAGATTTCACATACTTGGAGAGATTTGGGAGAGATTTCACATACTTGGAGAGATTTGGGAGAGATTCCACATACTTGGAGAGATTTGGGAGAGATTTCATATTCTTGGTGAGATTTGGGAGATATTTCACATACTTGGGGAGATTTCACATACTTGGATAGTTTTGGGAGAGATTTCACATACTTGGAGAGATTTGGGAGAGATTTCACATACTTGGAGAGAATTGGGAGAGATTTCACATACATGGAGAGAATTGCACTCTATCTTTCCATGCTCCATTAGGAACCATAAAGTACACTATTAATGTGTTACCACAAGTCTCACCATAGTTATTGCTTACATGAGGACGCAATTTCGTAGCCAAAATGCTAGTTGTGACATCATCCCCTCGTTAGAGGTAATTTTGTCCCGAAATTCTTTCGATAGATAGGGTTCTGAATATGGAAGTAGGTGAGGGTACTTTTGATTTACCTGGTCTTCGCATTCCCAAGTGAATTCTGGCTCGCGTCTAGCTTTCTGTCGAACCTTCACAATCGGGATGCGGCTTGTTTTGTGTACTTAACCTTCCCGTTCATTGACTTGATAGACTGATCAATGATTAGTAGGTTCTAGTTCCCTTTAGTCTTGTTTAATGGAACCGGGATGATTGTCCGATAGACACTTTGTAGGTTTGACACATGGAATATAGGGTGTGCGTCACTAAGCTCGGAGGGTAGTTGGAGTTTGTAGGCTACTGGACCGATCCGTGCGAGGATCTCAAAGGGTCTGGTGCATCGGGAATTTAGTTTACTTTTCATTTCGACTCGAGTCCCTCTTCCCCGAGGGGAGTTCTTAAATAATACCCCGATTCCCTACTTGGAATTTCAAGGTTTTAAGATGCTATCTACATAGTTCTTTTATCGGGGTTACGATGTTTGGTGTCGTGTTTGGGTTTGGACTATCATTTATGTGGTTTCTCAAATAATCTCGGGTCTAGTGAGTGTGCTATTGGGCGTTTTTCATCTTGTCGGCTGGGTATCTTCCATCTCAGCCTAACACAGGATGACATGCACCTCTGGCCACATAGGGCCTCGAGGGGTGCAACTCCTATGCTCGAGTGGTAGTTGTTGTTATATGAATACTCAATTAGAAGCAAGTGGGTATCCCAAACTTTGTCAATGTCCATTACACATGCTCCTCTTCGGGATATGGGTTCTTGTTTACCTTGACCTTGAAAGGTGGCATTTATATAGTTTCGGTGGTTTGACACTTATGAGTGTTGAACACATTGAAATATCCGAAACTGGGTCCCTTGGTTTATCGAAGACTAGGCGTTATCGGGCCTATCTTGGCGAGGACTTTTGAATTTGTCTCCTAGGGATAGGGGTCCTGGTGTCCTAGAAATAGGGTTTTCTGCGCCCTAAGGGTTGGTACTATGGTCACCAAGGTTGAGTTTGTGTGATGCAGTTGACCTTATGAGTCTTAGATTATCTTGGGAGTTTTCTTCCTATAGTTTTCCTGAGCTAATGGTAGGTCAGCCTCTGCCAGTCCTCGTTATTGGTTTAACCTATCTTCGATTCGGGGGTAGGGAGTATCAATCCTTGAGGTTGGGTTTGTTTGGCTTATTCGTAGTCGGTGGTGCCTATGGTAGTTTCATATTTCTTTCTTATAAGCTAGATAGGTTATTCCAGCGGTCAGGGACTGGGTCTTATGTTTCTTTTATCTATTATGCCGATCTCGTGATCAGACACTATCTGTTCTTGTGACCGTGGTAAGTGGTATCGGATGTTTGGTTGTCGAGGTGGTTCCAGGGTCGAGATGATTCTATCCCTGTTTACCACTTGGTTGAGGTTTCCAAGGGAATCCTTGGGAATGTTTGTAGAAAGTTTGGAAGCATTTCGGATTCTCTTAATGCCTTTTGTTTCTTGATCTTCCTTCTTTGTTGGGGCTAGGGAAAAGTGTGTGGTATTTCTTACACCAGGACTTAGGTGTCTGGTTGCTAGGGATTCGTCGTAACTGGCTGAAAGAGTTTAGCTATCTGATTGAGTAAGAAGAAAGTCTGTTTGCAGAGCTCGAGGTTTGTAAGGTGAGGATCAAGTCTGTCCGTGCCAATTAATGACATTGGACTCCTTGTTGTTACATCGATTTGAGGAGTATTGGTTTCTAGGAAAGACAGTGTGTTCCATGTTCATGCTCTTATTGTTTCTAGTTTTGTTTTCGTTGTTACCATTGGGTCTATCTTGTTTCTGCTTGTTAGGTGTTCCAATGTTCGTGTTCTTATCGTTGCTAGTTTCGTTTTCGTTGTTACCATTGGCTCTATCTCGTTTCTGCTTGTTAGGTGTTCTAGTGTTCGTGTTCTTATCGTTGCTAGTTTCATTTTCGTTGTTACCATTGGGTCTATCTCGTTTCTGCTTGTTAGATGTTCTAGTGTCCATGTTCTTATCGTTGCTAGTTTCGTTTTTGTTGTTACCATTGGGTCTATCTCGTTTCTGCTTCTTAGGTGTTCTAGTGTTCATGTTCTTATCGTTGCTAGTTTCGTTTTCGTTGTTACCATTGGGTCTATCTCGTTTCTGCTTGTTAGGTGTTTTAGTGTTCGTGGTCTTATCGTTGCTAGTTTCGTTTTCGTTGTTACCATTGGGTCTATCTTGTTTCTGCCTGCTAGGTGTTCTGGCGACACGAGGGTGCTGTTATAAGGCAAGGGAATTCGTAATCTGAATTCTACCAGGTCCTTCCACTATAAATGGATGTGACCTAACCGTACATGCTTAGGATTTTTAGAGATGGTTGACTGCGGGGTTCTGTCCTAATCGCTATTCAGCCCAGGGACAGAAATAAGGTGGAATCGCACGATCTTAGTTTGCGGAATCCTAATTGTATATGATACTAATGTTCATATGGGACCATCATGGTCCATTCGTAAGGATCCCTAACTTCCCGTGATTTACAGGATTTGCTCTAACGAGAAAGTATTTTTTGGATTATGTTTTTAATTGACAAAAACTTTTGTGATAGTTCGATGCTTAAGTTTATCGTGGAACGTACCAAAAGCTACGGTAGGGTTCCTTGTCGTCAACTCCTATCTAGTCGTCGACTCCTTCGTTAGTCATTTCTATTGGACAATCTCTCTTGAGATGTCCTGTTACACCGTACTTGTGGCAAACTGAACTTACATCTGGGTTGCGGGTGGGGGCAAGGCATGGGGCCGGAGCCCTACAGTAGCAGGAGGTGTGCGTCATCTTGTTGCACCTTTTGCTACGAAATGTCTGGCAGGCTCCCCAATGATGGTATTTGCACTAGTTGCAGAGTGGATTGTTCCCAAGGTACGATTGTCTCAATGGGGGGAGTAGGGTTAGTAGGGGTAGGGACTGATCCCGCTTGTTGTCTTTTAGAAGGCCTCTGAGTCGAACTGCCTCCTTTCTCGTTCCCGAATTTTCGTTTCTTGAGCTTAGGTTTAGGTTTTAGGGTGCATTGGCGAGTTGTTCTTCGTTGGTTTCCCTGGTTGTTGTTACGGTTGAATTTATCGATACTGCTTCCATATTTGTTCGTGTTGTTGGCATTGAAGTATGCCATGATAGCTGCCACGGCAGCTGTTACAGTGGCTTGGAATGTGGTGGAGTCTCTTCGTAGGACTGGTGCATCGACAAGGTACTGGTAATCTCCATGGGAAGACATGATCCTGTTGCACACAAAAAGTGAGCTCGTAAGTACTTGTAGCTAGTTTCAAGTGAGTTTACTCGTATAATCGTGTCAACCTACATCCCCATGATGCAATTATGATATAGAGTGGAAACATATATTGCATGACGTTAAGTCCGTCAAAATAGCACATAGTTAGTGGTATAGTTGGTGGATTTGGTTGCATGGATTCTTGGAGGGCGTACTCCTCTTGGTTTACTACTACTGGTTGCGATTAAAGGCATTATGAACCTAAGGCGAGTAGTGAGGTAATCCTCTTTTGGTGCACAAAGTGCTTGGCTATTTTACTTATACTATGAGTGCCCTTTTTTGTTCCTTACACTGCTAAGGCTGTCCTAGCCTTGATTGCTACGACTTGTGGTCTCCAAATGACCATATCCTCGTTCGAGGAGTGTAGATGGTCCGCATAGTTTTCTGGTCCTACTTTTGGGTTTCGTAAGGCATTTGGAATGGTGTTCCTGTTACTTGTGGAGGATCGGGTTTACATTGTTGCGTACTGGGTTTTGCTTGCGGTCTCCATTACTCCATGACAGAGAGTTGGAAATCGGGAGTCAATTCGGACTACTCATGGCCCATACGGAGGTGATGCTTGATTCGTGAGGGTGTTGGCTATCGGAGTTCGGTTCACATCGATTGTGGAACGGGGTGTCCTAAATTGGATAGGAGCTAATTTCTTAACTTGTTTTTGTGTGGGTATCGTTTTGTTTCTAGGTATGTCTATTCCAGGAGTACCTATATAGGGTGTTTGTGTATCTGGGAAGAGAAAGGTGAAAGGGTCTTCTGCCAATAGGAATAAGCTTGCTATGAGTTCCCTCGGCACTTTCATCATTGTCTGGCCCTTAGTCGAAATCCTCCCTTTCATAATTCATCTCTTGGTATTCCTTAGGATCCGCTCCTGGGTTTTTCCTCATGGACTTCTTCTGGTCTCTCCTTGCCCCATCTGTAATTTACCGTGACAGGGTAGTAGAAGTCTTGGCGAGGAATTTCAACTACGTTGTTTGTGCGAGAATCGCGGTACGAGATATACGGGGAAAGTTTAGGTGTGGGAGGGGTTTATAGTATCCTAAAATACTCCTATAGTATTTTAAACTTGATGTTCGATTCTAGTATTCTCTTGTACTCATAGTTGGTAGGTTTTAGGTTTGTTGTGACACCACCATCACTCCCAAGAACGTGTTGGTCATATCTCAAATAAATATAGTTTATCAGGCTATATTCATCCCGGATATGATTACATACTGCCTAGGTTTGACTTTAGCGTTCAACCATTAGTAACTTTTGTTTCCCTCTCGTCATGATTCTGTGTTAGTAGTTATCTATACTTTTATAGAATACTTGTCTTTTTAAAGTGTACCTTCAGGCAGAGTGTGTTTTAGTCCCATTTTATTTATAGTTGTATATCTTGTATGGCTAGATATACCAGTTCACTATAAACAATGCTCTGATACCAATCTGTCACACCCCCGGACCAGACGATGGAAACGCCCGGAGGCGGGTGACTTCATTTTGCAGTATCATAACAATTGAATATAAATGAAACAGAGCAATCCAAACATCATACATTGAGATAACAAACTTACATTGTTTACATATTGTATTTGTCCATCGAATTACACAAAAGAGACATAAGCAGAAAAATCCAAACTACAGCTAAATAGTCTTGCATACGCGTCACTTGTTACCTGCTTACTAGATCCCTGAGAATACAAGTCGTTTTAAAAAGCGTCAACTAAAATGTTGGTGAGTTCATAAGCATTTTTGTATAAAATCAGTTACACTTATTTAGAATCGTTCTCGTTGTACTTTTGGAAAATCCGATATTTTCTATGAAATCGTTTGAATCCTTGTTTTGAAAATCATGGATATATGTGTGCATGTTCCTCTTATCGAGAATATGGTTGAAAATCGTGTTCCTCTTATCGAGTAAAATTGAGTGTGCGTTCTAGTTTATCGTTATCGAAATCGTAGAAAATCGTTTTCTCCAGAAAATCTCATATTTTCTGCTATAAAATATTTGTAAGTTCTATTTACAACTGTGTACATGTGTGGGTTAGTTTATCGTTCTCAAAATTGTTTACAAAACGTTTTCCATAGAGTCCTACGCTTTTTAATTTGTAAAATAGCAGTATTGCGACTCTATACTTGTTAGGAGAAAGAATCGACATGGCAATTGTGGACATTCTACGCGATGAAAAAGGACAGTCAACGCAACAAATGCGGACCATCACTTATCATGTATAGGACAGTCAACACAACGTGCCAAAATTTATTTATGAGGTTTTTTCCATGCATAAATTTCTAGATAACGTAACATATTCTAGTGAGTCGTTATAACCATACTAATCTGACGGAGTGCCTGTTTTGGCGTTTCTCAGGCGCCCTAGTTTTGGAAAAGACATTTGTCACCCTAGACTGGCCTGTCTAGCTTTAGCGAACAACGAAGGTGTGTGTGTCAACCCTGTATAGATCTATACACAAATTCCCGCTCTCCCTCCAGGAAACTCTGGCTATAACTCCTTACAGGACTTTAGACGTACACTAATATTTTTATATTTAGGTACTTTTGAGATTTGTCTGACTAGAATATTAACAACCTTTTAAGCAATCATTAAAGATCCATTATTTGTTAGATAAATAATGAATTTCGTACTCATTGAATAGAAATATCGTTCTCGTTCCATATCGTTGACTGTGCTCGTTAACTGGGTGCTCGTGTTCGTTCCTTTTCGTTTATTGAAAAATAAGCCATTTTAGTAAAGAGAAAAAGTTTCAAGTTATAATTTGTGTAAATTTATAACTGTCGGTTATGACACGCATTTTCTGTTTTATGGCATATAGAACATTACTTATGTTCTTGGAGGTTTTACGACAGCAGTTTATGACATGCAAATATTTTTTTCATGCAAACTCTGCTTTCGTATGTTTTCCTTGATAAAATTATTTATATTAAATATTTATAAATAATCACAAATAGTTTGTTAATCTGGTATAATGTCATGAGTATGGCATAATTTTCCAAGATAACCCTTGTATTTATGTTTGGCCAAAAATGATCCAAAATATTATTATGTCCATACTTTAGTCATTTTCATAGTATTTTGCCTAACAACTTGTGTAAGCAAATATTAAAATAAATCCTTATAGTTGTTGATATAAAAATTTCGTGGTTTACACTTGGTAACATACTAGTTCTTGATTCCAAACTTGATTTGTGAGATATAATCCAAACTCTTGAGAGTTAACCAAAATCTCGAGTTTTTTGGACTACTTACAAGAGTTTTCATACTTAAACACATGTAAGATGGCATGCATACACAATAAGCAATTAAATCATGATTTACACAAGACTTTGACTTGTATTCTCCCCCAAAAACAATAAAAAATTAGAAAAAGGTGGGGTATGAAGCTCACCTTGAGTTAGTTTTGTGGGTGATTTGAAGAGATGTTGAGCAGTTTCCAAGTTCTAACCCTTGGAGAGTTTGATAAACTCTTTGAACTTGAGGATTTCCTAAGAATATTAACACATAATTTTATGTGTAAATATGGTGATATTAACAGATTAAAGTGGAGAATCACTTAGCAAATGAGGGGATACTTACAAGAATTTTTGGAGATTTCTTTGAAGAAATCAGATTGGAGCTTGAATTCTCTTGGAAGCATCTTAGGAGTTCACAGAACGTGCCTAAGTTTTTGATGGAAAGTAACGAATGGGTTTACTCCCAAAGAGGATAAGGGAGTGAGAAGAGGTGTTTGGTTATCTGTTAGTTAAAACATTGATATTTGGTGGGTATTTCATGGGTTACCGTGAGTTGCATGGAAAAATGGGAATTTACATCACAAAGTCAAACCTTTTGTCCTTATCTTGATTTTAGGATAGGATCTTTATAAATCCTACATTTTATTTTATGTAAATATGATTTAAATAATGAAATTTGGCATAAAATAAAGGTTTTATGGGTCTAAGTTACAAAAAATACGAGTTTGGTGGGATTCCCGACGTCAAAATGCCTCAAAATGAAGAAAAACTCTGAAAATGACAAAAATCCGGAGTGTAGCATGGCTCCTACGAGGGTCCGAAGTCAGCTTCTAATTTCCGGAGTTGATTCAAGGGTTTCCGGAGTCAGCAGGTGAGTTCCGAAGCTGCATGCTCTCTTCCGGGGCATGGCTCCTACAAGTATTCTGATATTTATTTCACTTCAATAAATTCTAACTAAAAATTTCAGTCACCATTAATAAGTTTTCAACTTTCCAAACGTAGTCAACTTAATTTAGTTATTATTAATTTTATTTTATTTTATGATGACATCATCAAAATGATCCAATGGTTGAAATTAATCAAGGAAACACAATGAATGACCCTTATTGTTGAAGGTGATGTCATCAAGTTTCTCTTTTAATATATATAGACACTAAACCCTTGGGGAAGGTACTCCATTTTTACTTTTCTTTATTTATTTTTTCATCCAATCCAAACACATAATCCAGTCTAATTAACACATAACTTATTAAATTGAATTTTACTTCATCTAATCCAAACATAAAATCCAATCCAAACACACACACACACACAGATAGAGAGAGAGAGAGAGAAAGAAACAGACAAATAGAGAGAATAAAAATTTTGTTTATCAAAAACCCACTAATAAGCCATTGATACATATGCCGAACACAAAAACTATAATCAGATGTAAGAAATTAATTAGTAAATAAAAAAATCGATAACCTTATGAAGCTGGTATTCGAACGTAATGCTGGAAAGTCTAGATTTCACGAAATTGTGATAACAACTGAATGAGATTATACTTATACATAATTTTGAACAACGATTTTGGAAAGGATATGAATAAATTAATACTGTGATTCATATCATATTATTTTGACTTCTTTGATTTCAAATTCTATAATTATGAAAGATATATAGAAATTACTTGATTTTAAAAACGAAGGAATCATATTTATGTTTTGACAATTTTGTTGACATTTATTTTAATTCAATACATTCCAATTAAAACTTTAGTCGCCATTAATACGTTTTCAACTTTCCAAACATAGTCAACTTAATTTAGTTAATATTAATTTAATTTTATTTTATAATAACATCATCAAAGTGATCCAATAGTGCAAATTAATCAAGGAAACACAATGAATGACCCTGATTGTTGAGGGTGATGTCATCAAGTTTCTCTTTTAACATATATATATATATATATATATATATATATATATATATATATATATATATATATATATATATAGACACTAAATCCTTCGGGAAGGTACTCTATTTTTACTTTTCTTTATTTGTTTTTTTCATCCAACCCAAATACATAATCCAATCCAATTAACACAGAACTAATTAAACGGAATTTTACTTCATCCAATCCAAACATAGAATCTAATCCAAACACACAAACACACACACACACACGTAGATATATAATAGAAAATCCGTTTATCAAAAACCCACTAATAAGCCATTGATACATATACCGAACAAATAAACTATAATCAGGTTTAAGAAATTAATCAGTAAATAAAAAAAATTGCTAACCTTATGAAGCTAGTATTCGAACGTGATGTTGCAAAGTCCAGATTTCACGAAATTGTGTTAACAATTTAATTAGAATATACTTATACATAATTTTGAACAACGATTTTGAAAAGGATATGAAGAAATTAATACTGTGATTCATATCAAACTATTTTGAATTCTTTGATTTCAAATTCTATAATTATGAAAGGTATATAATAATTACTTGATTTTAAAAAGGAAGGAATCATATTTATGTTTTGACAATTATTCTGACATTTATTTCACTTCAATACATTCTAATTAAAAATTTCAGTCACCATTAATAAGTTTTCAACTTTCCAAACGTAGTCAACTTAATTTATTTATTATTAATTTTATTTTATTTTATGATGACATCATCAAAATGATCCAATGGTTGAAATTAATCAAGGAAACACAATGAATGACCGTTATTGTTGAAGGTGATGTCATCAAGTTTCTCTTTGAATATATATATAGACACTAAACCCTTCGGGAAGGTACTCCATTTTTACTTTTCTTTACTTATTTTTCCATCCAATCCAAACACATAATCCAGTCCAATTAACACAGAACTAATTAAACTGAATTTTACTTCATCTAATCCAAACATAAAATCCAATCCAAACATACACACACGCAAACACACACACACATAGAGAGAGAGAGACAGAGAGAGAGAATAAAAATTTTGTTTATCAAAAACCCACTAATAAGCCATTGATACATATGCCGAACACATAAACTATAACCAGATGTACGAAATTAATCAGTAAATAAAGAAAATCGCTAACCTTATGAAGCTGGTATTCGAACGTGATGCTGCAAAGTCTAGATTTCACGAAATTGTGATAACAACCGAATGAGATTATACTTATACATAAATTTGAACACCGATTTTGGAAATGATATGAAGAAATTAATACTGTGATTCATATCATACTATTTTGAATTCTTTGATTTCAAATTCTGTAATTCTGAAAGGTATATACAAATTACGTGATTTTAAAAAGTAATGAACCATATTTATGATTTGAAATTTATGTTGACATTTATTTCACTTTACCAGATTCCAATTAAAAATTTCAGTCACCATTAATAAGTTTTCAACATTCCAAAGGTAGTCAACTTAATTTCGTTAATATTAATTTTATTTTATTTTATGATGACATTATCAAAATGATCAAATGGTTAATATTAATCAAGAAAACACAATAAATAATCCTGATTGTTGAAGGTGATGTCATTAAGTTTCTCTTTTATTATATATTATATATTAAGATAATAATAATAATAATAATAATAATAATAAATCCAATTACTAATAAGTGGGGATAAAGAGGGGAATCCCACACTTCAATCGGCTTGGTAATGGCATAGCGGCCATTTTTTTTCTTTAATATCTAATTCAATGGATAAGCAAGATTTTAAAATACATAATTTGGAGGATAAGCATTGTAGTTTACATCATCAAACAAAATAAAATTAAATTTACGGCAACAATAAAAATAAAAGAAAGTAAAGCAAATAAGCCCGTTTCTAGACCAAGAGCCACAAGAGAAATTTACCGGTAAACAATAAGGGAGGCCATAGAAAATCATCGATAAAGTAAGTGATTTTTTTAATGAAATTCAATTTACACTCATCGATTATAATAGTAATAAAAAGTTAACCCAAAACAGTATTTAATGAAACTTAGGGTTTGTATACGTCAATTTCAATCATGGAGGATAATCACGAATCAGACACAAAATTGGAAATTTAGAGTAGAAAACTTAATTCAAACCATGTTGTGATACCACAATGTAACATTAAGAGGCATAATCCAAGATCAATTTATACATAATCATCAAGAACCCTAAATGAATCAAAGAACACTTGGAGAAGATTATATCTCTTGATGTTGAATATGACTAACTTTATATTATGATTCTTCAACTTCACATAACGGTGTCTAAATGATTGATTCTGATGGATAGAATGATACACACGATAATAGTGCTCTTATAGAGAGGATTTTGGATGTGGAAAATAAAGAACCGTGCTCCTCTCATATGTGTGTTTTCCTCTCATATGTGTGTTTTAATTGATAATTTACACCTTACTATATATAATTAATCATATTTGGTCCCTCAAATTATGGATAAATGTTACATCCATCATATTATATATAATTAATCATAGGAACCGGCTATGTCTTTATGACAATCTTATGGTATAAAATATAATTGTACTTGTTATGTAATAAACAATACAAGAATAGACTGAAGACCATACTAACGAGTTATTTTCTAACAGTGTGGACCAAGCGAAACGAAAACACCACCAATTATTTTATAATAATTTATCTACACATTGAATTTCGGGACGAAATTCCTTTCAATGGGGGGATAATGTAACAATTCGTAAAAATTGGTGAGAGTTCGGCGGTCAAACCACCGCGAACCGCTACGTATTAAGGACCAATTGTGTGTAATTTTATGTTTATAACGTATACTAAAGATATTATATTCATAATTACTTTCAGAACATCTCAAACTGCTCAAACCATCTATCGTTGAAGATCGAATCGAAAATCACCAAAAATTAATTCTATTCGTGAAATAAAAAAATAAAATTTTAGATTAAGTATATTTGGTCCACGGATATATAGAACATCCAAAACAGAGATCGTATGAAGACGTTACACCTCTTTCAAATTATAAAAAACAATATGTATCTGATTTTCCTGAAATGAACCGTACACTACTTCATTTGGAATAACTAGAAACCTGGTAAATTGCTTTTGATCCCGTTTTGAATTCCGATAATGGTCTATTAGTTTATTACATTTTTATCACATTTTTAATCTCGACCAAAATCAGATTCGTAAAATCTGTCGAATTCGAGATCCAATTAATCGTGAAACTTTTAGTGCTATTTCACGGAGTTCTGTTAATTGGAATTGAATTTCGTCTATGTTTTTGGGATCGCCAGCTCCTGAACATTAAGCAGACACTTTCAAAAAAAATGTCAATGATTTGTCGGTCAATGACCGCAAATAGTGTTACAAATTGGACATATTGTACGATACATTATTGTATTTAAGAAATTCTAAGTGGTATTATACTTAATTTATATTTAATTGGAACTCAAAGACTTATCATTTCAATCCAAGCTCATTTTTCCAACAGTGAGCATTCTGAGATTAATATATAAACATAATTCGGTTGATGTGAATTTTAACAATGGAAATAATATTATAATTTTTAAATTCATGCATAACTACATACATACGTGTATAGAACATAATTTATAATTAATTACAAGTGTTGTTACTATTGCGTTTCTAAAATATATATAATTTATAAAATAAGTAAATGTACATTATATGTATACGAAATTGTTACCAAAAGAACCAAACATATTGTCACACCCCCAAACCGGAACGGGAAACGTTCGGGGGTGGATGACATCATGTATAGTATCACAACAATTGCATCATAGTAATCAAAGTAAACACAACCATTACATTGATTAAGTAAAACATTTACATCGGTTTGATTCATGTTTATATACATCAAAAGTATAACAAAAGTAAAAGACGTGACTCTATACGCTCCGTCTTCTCAAAATCCGTGTGTTGTACCTGTCTACTGATTTCCTGAGAATACAAGTAGTTTTGAAAGAGTATCAGCATAAAGCTGGTGAGTTCATAAGCATGTTTTTGTAAGGAAAATCTGATAATGAATCAATGAAAGTGTTTGTATGTATCCAAGAAAATCCATTATTTTCTAAGATATATGTTTATTACTGTGTTCTGTAGTAGTGTATAATGTGTTAGTTTGTATGTCTGGTTACCACCAGCTGTATTGTATAACGTTGTTTTGAATGAAAACCCTTTGTATGAAAACGTTGGCTATCACCAGTATGTATAGAATATTCTGTTTGAAAACACTGGATAACATCAGTAAGTATAGAATGTTCTGTTTCAAACCCTAGATAACATCAGTAAGTATAACAGTTTCATTACTTCAAAAAAACCATGCATTGTAATCCCTGAAATCCCCCAGTTATAGTATGTAGTAGTTCTATTAATGAAAATAAAACTAATGAAGAATGTAATCTCGTAAATCAAAGGTTGTTTTATACTATTGTGAGTCGTATAACCATGCTTGATATGAGTGATGACCTCTACGACGTTCTTCAGGCGTCGGATGGTATGATATTTGTCACCCCAGGCATGCCTGCCTAACTGTAGCTAGCAGTTTAGGTGTGGGATTGTCAGTCCCGAATAGATCTATTCAAAAATTTCATGCTCTCCCTATAGGAGACTTTGGTTACACTAAATGATAGGATTTAACCTGTACCCCAAAAGGTACAATTGAAGAGTTGTCTCACAATCCTGTATTAAGTACTTTACGTGTAGTTCTGTATTGTTCTATTGTCTTTGAATCCATTTGAATACTTGTATAGTACTAATTATACTTAAATAATTATTAGTAATTCATTCTTGTTATCTGAGAAATATCATTGAATATCGTAAACTAAGTCTATCCTAGTGTATATGCTTGTAAATGTAAAACCGTGTATTGAAATCCCAAACTATACCTATTATAGTTTGCATGTCTGATATGTACTTGGTTTGTATATTGTTCTGAAAACTATGCATTTATGCTTGTAAGTTGAAAACGCCCCTTATGCTCAGCATGTTACAAAAGGGATAAAATATATAAATATTCGAAAACGTATGAAAACTGTGTGGTTGTGCCAATTGTATTAGTTCTAACTGTATTAGAATCCTCTTTGTATAATTTCACAAGATCAATGATGTTTGGCTTGTATCCCCCCTGAAAAGGATAAAACTGTAAAGAAATAGGGGTATGAAGTCACTTGGCTAGGAGTGACTTGGATGAATAACAAGAACAAGATGCTTGGGATGCTAATTGAAGTTCTGAGCACAATACAGTCCTATTAAGCACATATTCACATGTATAGGCCTACAATTAGTGTCTAGAACCACTAACAATCATAGGAAGCACCCTTAGGATGTAGGAAACACTTACAATGAAGTGTTAGAACCTAGACTGAGGGACAAGAAAAGCGTTCACGACCAAACCTCTATCGGTTCACTGCCCAAGAGGTGTTCACGGCCCATGAACACATGAAGGGTTCACGGCCCAAGGTGTGTTCACGGCCCAAGAACACATGGATACTTGAAGGGTTTTCGGCCCATTATGAATGGTTCACGGCCCAATGAAGAGTTCACGACCGTGAAATCTTGAAGACCATGAAAATGGTGATGAAAAAGTGATGAATCAAGGCTTGAATCAAGGGGTTTCTAAACATGAACAAGTAAGGGATAGAATACTTACATTTTGAGGGCTTTAAGAGTGTTCACGGTTGAAGATAGTTGAGAGAGAATAGTGGTGTTCACGGCTGGATCTTGAGGAAATGAGGAGATAATGTGTGAACTACATATATATATGGAGGGTGGTTCACGACCCAAGCAAGGGTTCACGGCCGTGAACCTTGTTTGCGGCTATGAACTCCCTTTGAAGGTGTTCTAGGCTCGTTTGCAAACTAAAAATTCCAAGATAACGCTTCCCAACATTCAACCCTTGAGTGTAGTAGGCCTAAAGACTCTCAAACTGACCCTGAATACGATAAAGCGATAAAAGAAACAAGTCTGACTTTCATTGGATGAATTTGATTTACATATAAAGTTTTCGGGTTATCACACATACATACATGTATATGTACATTAACCATAGGACCAACAATGCATGGAAATCATTCATAAAATCTACCTAGCACTTGGGTGAATCAGCTTCTACTTCGTTCCATAACATAAATCTCGATCACCCTTCGCACACACAATCAAACACAAGTGCAAATAAAGCTCATTAGTGCATTGTACTCTCAAGATCACTCCTCGATCTTTTGTTACCTAAAAATCTCTCAAAAGTCTCCATAAGATCAATTTTGGATGCATTGAATCACCAAAATCTTCCTCACCAATCTTTCTATCGATCTCCCTCTTTCCCTATTTTGTTTTTTTTTCTCCCTTTTTTGTCCATCGATTGAAGTTTCCAAGAACTCCCCTTCATTTGTGTTAATTAATCAAGAACAATAGCCTCTTGACTTTCTTTATTTTTCCTACCAGTTGAAGCTGCAATCACACCCCCTGAAATAATCATGCAGATCTATTTCTCCCATCCCTCTTTCTTCTCCAGCTTCGGTTAAGAAAACCTCCATCGGAGGTGGGATTTTCCGACATTCAAGAGGGAAACAAACCTCTCTCTCTCTCTCTCTCTCTCTCTCTCTCTCTCTCTCTCTCTCTCTCTTTCTCTCTTTCTCTCTCGTTTTCCTTCCTTCTTATTGATTTCCCAGCAAGCCAAACACCCCACTTGCAGATGATTTCATTTTCCCGTTTCCTTTCGTGGTTGTTGTCGATCGGAAAAAAACAAAAAGAACAACGAGGAATCACTGGAGTAACCTCCCTCACCACCACTACTATCGACAATAGCCAACACCGGTTGTTTTCACCTCCTCAAACCCCCCTCTCGACGACCGATTGTCCGACCACCGGACCGATTTGGATTCTGCCTTCGTGTGTCGTTGTCGGCGGTGAAGTAAATGAACGGAGGGAAAGGATCGCCGGAAATGGTGATTGCCAACCCTGTCCCTTCCTCATGAAATCGGTTAGGGAAAGTTAGAGGATACTTGTCAATACTGAGAACAAATCTGATGCCGCTTGCCAAGTTATGATGACCCTTGTTAGGAAGTAATGTGGACAATAAGCAAAACTATAAGCACACAAAGACACAGTATTTGTGTGGTTCAGTCATGATGACCTACGTCTACGGGCAGGAGGGGACTATTCTTTATTTCAGAATTCTCAAATAGAGGTTACTAGTATAATTCACCAGAGATCTGTCCTACTCATTAAGGATACAATATACAAGACACCTCAAATGACTAAGCATGCATCAATATTTATACTTGAGGGATCAAACCTAAAACCCTAATGGGCCAAGCCCATTGGCCCATAGGCCCATGCATGGTGACAACCAATCATATTCTGCCATGCATCATCCTCTACAACATTCTTCCATGTCATACAACCCATGAGCATCATCAACACTCATTGTAACGCTCGATATTTTTCCAAGGTATTATTTATTTTTCGGGTTAATTATTTGTATTGATTTGGGCTTGGATCCATCGGATCCTTATTAATTGGGCTTAAGGGTGCCATACACGGGGCATACCACCATATGTATGAGCAGCGTACTAATATGAGACGGTCTCACATGCCACGCACGTCCACGCAACTTACTAAAGAGTACGCACAACGTACACGTGCAGTCCCCAAAACCCTAAATCTTAGGGTTGAGCCCTATATAAACAACATTATGTCTTAAAGACCAGCCTCCCTCTCCTCTTAAGCAGCTCCCACGAAACCCTACTTCATATATTGTGTGTTCTTGTGTTGGAAGGCCTCCTGAGAGCATTCTTGGTGTTTTGATTCATTCTCCAAAGAAGTGATGACTGAAGCAAGGTGGTGGTTCAAAGCAGAAGTTGTAGATCTGTGATTGTTGCTTCATTTTAGACCTTTTCAAGGTATAAATTCCCGAACTAGTCTTATGAACGCTTAGATCTCTTGAGTTTAGTTTTTTTGGAACTTTTTGGTCCAAAGAATGAAGCTTTATTGTCTAAAGTCGTTTCCTAAGCTTAGGGTTGCCACCCTTGGTGTTTTCTGAGTCCCTAAGTCAGAAAGTTACCATATTGGAAGTCTTGTTGCATCCATGCATGAATTTTGTCCATTTCTTAGGAAGTAAGTTGTGCAAAAACTTCTAAAATCCATAACTTTCGCATACGAGCTCTGTTTTTGACGTTCTTTATATGCACGCGTAGGTAAAATTACGCTCTACAACTTCCGTTTAGACTTCTTCGGCTAATTTTGAATTTAATTTTTATATTATTATTTTTAACAGACCGGGACAGGAAATCCGTTAAAAATTCATAACTTCTTCATCCGACGTCCGTTTTTGTCAGAATTTTTACCGTTGTGCTACTATTTACGAGACCTTCAATTCTCGTTTAGGTCGTGTCGGCTAAAAATCACTCGATCTAAAATTCGAGTTTTTAGCTGTGTACTGCTAAGCTGAAACTTCGAAAAATCATAAATCCTCATACGAAGTCAAATTTGGGCGTTCTTTTTATCGAACTTCTCGGTTTAACGAATACTACGAGTTTCGTTTAGATCACTAAGGCTAAAATGTAGTTTATCGAAAACTCACTTTTTACGACATTCAGCATCGAGCCGGTTTTGTCGTGAAACTTCGATATGTCATAACTTCTTCGTTATAACTCGGATTTCGGCATTCTTTATATATCCGTAATCCTTGTCACGACCACTACAAATTTTTTAATAGATATCGGCTTTATCTAAAATTTAATTTTGACGCTCATTTTTATTCTTAATTAATTAACTCCTAGTAATTAAGCATAAAACACATAAAATACATAAAATTCACATAATTCCTTTTTCATTTCTTCAAAATGAGTTACAAAGGGTAACCTAGACTATCACCTTAATATTAATGCCTAGGCTAGAAACACGAGTGTTACAATTCTCTCCCCCTTAGGATGATTCCGTCCCCTGAATCACACATCACCAAACAACTGCGGGTAGCGACTCATCATGTCACTCTCCGTTTCCAAGGTGAGATTTGGTCCATTCGTATGTTTCCAGCGCACAAGCACTAAATCAACCATCTTGCGTCGCAACTTCATAGTCTTACGGTCAACTATTGCCTCAGGTTCTTCAATCAACCTTTTGTTTTCATCCACCTTTAACTCAGAAATCGGAATTATGTCGGGCACATCTCCCGTGAACTTCCTCAAATAACACACATGAAATGTGTTATGAATACCCTCCAGTTCTTCCGGTAATTCTAGCTTGTAAGCTTGATTCCCGATCTTCTGAAGAACTTTAAATGGTCCAATAAACCTTGGACTTAACTTTCCTATTTTACCAAATCTTATAAGTCTCTTCCACGGCGAGACTTTAAGTAAAACCGAATCTCCAACATCGAAGGATATCGGTTGTCTTTTCTTGTCAGCATAGCTCTTTTGTCGATCTTGAGTAGCTAATATCCTCTCCCTTATCACTTTCAACTTTTCAGCAGTCTGATGGACTATTTCAGGTCCCATAAACTGCTTTTCCCCAACTTCCAGCCAACATGATGGAGTTCGAGACTTTTCCCCATACAAAGCGTGATAAGGTGCTATCTTAATGCTTGAGTGGAAACTATTATTATAGGAAAACTCTACTAGAGGTAAGTGTTCATCCCAGTTACCTTGGAATTCTAGGGTACATGCTCTCAGCATATCCTCCAATGTTTGAATTGTTCGTTTGCTCTGATCATCGGTTTGTGGATGGTAAGCTGTACTCAAACACAACTTGGTACCCAATTCCTCTTGTAGACTCCTCCAAAACCTTGAGGTAAAACGGCTGTCACGATCGGATACAATCGTTAACGGAACACCGTGTAGCCTCACAATTTCCTTCACATAAGAATTCGCAAGTTTATCCATAGACTGTTTCTCGTTAGCGGCTATGAAATGCGCACTCTTAGTGAAGCGATCAACGACCACCCAAATCATGTCGTGACCGTTCCTTGTTCTAGGCAGTTTAGTCACAAAATCCATGGTAATGTCCTCCCATTTACCCATGGGTACTGGTAAAGGTTCTAAACTCCCATATGGTTTCTGATGTTGTGCCTTAACCCTAGCACAAGTTACACACTCAGCCACATACTTAGCAACATCGAGCTTCATCGTCGGCCACCAGTAATAGGGTTTTAGGTCCCTATACATTTTCGTACTGCCGGGATGAATCGAGTACATGGTTTTGTGAGCTTCTTCCATCAGAAGACCTCTTATTCCTCCCGTCTTAGGTACCCAAATCCTATCTTTGAATACCTTCAATCCTTGACCGTTTGTATCAAACACCAACGTTTTTCCCAAACGTTCCTCCTTCCGGTCATTTTTCTCCAAAGCTTCCTCCTGAGCTTTCTTTATACTTTCCACAATTGTAGAGACAACTTCAATCTTCAGCGCTCTTGGCCTTCTCTTTTCAAGATTTACCTTCCGACTGAGAGCATCAGCAACAACATTTGCTTTACCAGGGTGGTAAAGTATCTCACAGTCGTAGTCCTTGAGTAGTTCCAGCCAGCGCCGCTGCCTCATGTTCAATTCCTTCTGATTAAAGAGATATTGAAGACTCTTATAATCAGTGAAAAGTTTACACTTAGTACTATAAAGATAATGCCTCCATATCTTTAAGGCGAATACTACCGCTGCCAACTCCAGATCATGAGTGGGGTAGTTCTTTTCATGTTCTTTCAACTGCCTCGATGCATACGCTATCACTTTATCCCTTTGGGTCAGAACACATCCTAACCCAACTCCAAAGGCAACACTATAGACTGCGAAGTCATCAACTCCTTCAGGTACCGAAAGAATCGGTGCTTCACACAATCTCTTCTTTAACTTCTCAAAGGCTTCCTTATGCTTCTCATTCCAAGCATAAGTAGCTCCTTTGTGGGCCAAAGCTGTTAATGGAGTAGCGATCGAAGAAAAGCCTTGGATAAATCGGCGATAATATCTGGCTAATCCTAAAAAGCTTCGAATCTCCGTGGGACTTTTTGGTTGTTCCCACTTCATCACAGCTTCAATCTTTGCTGGGTCAACCATTATCCCTTCTTGGTTAACCACATGACCCAAATATTGGACTTCTTGAATCCAAAATTCACATTTGGAGAACTTTGCATACAACTTCTCCTCTTTCAGAACTTCTAGCACTTCACGCAGATGCTTTTCATGCTCCTGCTTGCTTTTCGAATAGATCAAGATATCGTCTATGAATACTATCACGGATTTATCAAGGTATGGTTTACAAACCCTATTCATCAAATCCATGAAAGCTGCTGGGGCATTGGTTAATCCGAACGACATAACCAAAAATTCATAGTGTCCATATCTTGTTCTGAACGCAGTCTTCTCGATATCCTGCTCCCTCACCTTTAGTTGATGGTACCCCGACCTAAGATCGATCTTCGAAAAATAGCTCGATCCTTGCAACTGATCGAACAAGTCTTTGATCCTCGGCAACGGGTACTTGTTCTTTATCGTCGCTTTATTCAGCTCTCTGTAATCGATGCACATTCTCATGCTCTCGTATTTCTTCTTTACAAATAACACAGGGGCTCCCCAGGGTGATGAACTAGGTCGAATGAAACATTTGTCCAATAACTCCTGAAGTTGTGTCATAAGTTCTTTCATTTCGGTTGGTGCTAATCGATATGGTGCTTTTGCTATCGGCGTCGTTCCTGGTAACAAGTCGATACAGAATTCTACTTGTCGATCAGGGGGCAATCCAGGAAGATCTTCGGGAAAGACTTCCGGATAATCACACACCACTGGAATATTCTGCACCTCCTTCTTTTCCTTTTGAGCATCGATCACGAACGCTAGATATGATGTACACCCCTTGGCCAAACACTTTCTGGCTTTCATTAGGGAAATGATTCCAGAGTTTACTCTGCGTTTTTCTCCGTACACCATAAATGACTCTTTCCCCGGCGGGTTTACTTTTACTATCTTCTTCCTACACATTATTTCGGCATCATTGGCGCTAAGCCAATCCATTCCTAAAACTACGTTGAAACCATTTAACTCGATAGGCAATAATTCCTCGTGGAACTTATTCCCATCCAAGTCAATGACGATGTTTTTCATACGATGGCTAACAGGTACAAACTTGCCACTAGCAATCTCGACTAATAAGGCATTAACTAGTCTATCTACAGGCAAAGCTAGTTTTCTACCAAATTCATGCGATATAAAGGAGTAATTGGCTCCAGAATCAAACAAAATTTGGGCAGGCAATTCGTTTACGAGAAAGGTACCTGAAGCGACATCGACTTCTTCTTTCGCAGCTTCGAGTGTCATCTGAAAGGCTCTCGCCTTCGGCTTTGGCGGCAGATTGGGTTTCGTTGCGTCTTTCTTCTTCGGGCAATCCATCAAAATATGCCCTTCTTCATGGCACCCATGACAAACGTTATTAGTGAAGGTGCAATTATTGGCATAATGCCCTGGCTTTCCACACTTGTAACAAGTGAGTTCCATGCTGCACTTCCCAGCATGTTTCTTCTTGCACCTGTCACACCATTTGGCTTCGGCTCCTCCTCCGAATTTTCTCGAACCAAACTTCGAGAATTTGTTCTTTTTGTTGGAACCTGACGTTCCTTCAAAATTTCTCTTTTCGCCAACTTCAACCTTGCTGGCGGCTCTCCCCTTGATCATATCTTCAACAGACTTGGCAGCCCAGATAGCTGCCTCCAAAGTAAGTGCCTGACGTACTGGCACCGCATACTCCCATGGAAGTCCCTTTGCGTACCTGTCAATTTTCGCCAGCTCATTTCGGACAATACGCAAAGCAAACTCCATTTTGTCTGTGAAGTTATTCGTATACTCGTCAACGGTCATACTCCCCTTCTGCAACGTTAGAAATTGGTTTTCTAACTCAAGTACGTTTTGGGCCGAGCAGTACTTGCGCTTAAAGTGCACCAAGAACTCTGCCCAAGTCATTTGCAGTGGCTCATTAGGGCTTAGGGTTTTCCCCAATGTGTTCCACCAACGAGCAGTACTACCCCTGAACTGACGTACTGCAAAGGTAGTTTGTAACTTGCCTTGGCAATCACAAGTCATGAAAGCCAACTCCATTTCCGAGATCCAGTCCATAACTCCGACAGGATCTTCTTTTCCAGTGAAGGTCGATGGCTTGCAAGTCATAAAGTCCTTATACTTGCACCCATTTCTCTCCACTCTGCCCTCGTGGTTATTCCTCCCAACCACAAGCGGTTCACTATGACCAACCGATCTGCTGTTGTTCCCTTCTTCAGATCGATCGTCATTTAGTTCACGTTGTTCAATAGGAACTGAAGGTTCATCCCTGTTGTTCAGCAACATTTGCCTCAACTCCTCTCTTTGTGCAGCCATCATGGTTTGAATCACAGCTCGTACTCCAGCCATGGTGATGGGTTCAGGTGCAGCTCCTACTATAGGCACCTGTTCCACCACTTGAGGTTGAGGTTGTTGGTTTCTGTTTGCATTTCCCGCTCCACTTCTAGTTTTTGCCATTACAATCTATATACCGAATAAGGCGAATTTAGGTCTTTATCCTTGTTAGATATTTTAATTCCCTTATCACTCCGAAACGTTTACATGTTAGTTCTAATCTCGTAATCATACGCTTAGAATCCTACACACATAAGGTTTCCAGATCCGATCGGCAACAGACCATAGATCCGAACAAATAATGGCATATATGGCAACATATAGCATTTAGCACAAAAAGGCATTTTAGGCACCTTTCCTAAAATAAACTAGTGCTCATGTCTAAAATATGGTAGACACTCACCTCACAATCATCACTTAGCATTCTAAGTTCAAGTCTAGAAATTTTACAATTTCTTAGTTCGCTTAAACTAATGCTCTGATACCAACTGTGACATCCCATAATTTCTCGGCCAGAAAAGACCGATTTAATTTATGCTTTTTAAAATAAAATCAGAGAAATCTTTTCAAAAGATGTTGCGGAATAGGTCCCCAAAATAAAACATGATAAAAGTTTATCAAAACCCTTCTTTAAGAAGGTATATATTTTCCATATATATATCAAAACCTCGGGATGTCATGTTCCGATACAGATCAAAAGCATAAACAAGACATTATAAGCCTTACTACGGTTATTTACAACTACTGGCCTATAATAAAAAATCTCTCGTCGTCCTCCGACTATGCTCGGGGTCCACTACCTGTAATCATAAAAAGCTGAGTGGGTCAGGCTTGGGAGCCTGGTGAGCATATAGGGTTTTCAACCCACAATAATAATAACATATTAAGTTCACCAATCAACAATAACCCTGATTACCCATTCTCGCTGTCCTCACTTTACGTCCCTAAACACCTAACACAAGGGACTTAACCTAAGGAATATCATCGGGTTGGACACTACTGCTAAGGTGACTCCTCAGCCATACATGTCCTAAAGGCAACCATGAGGGGGATTGGAGTACACCAATGAACATTTAGTTCATCAACACCTACAAGTTGCGAACTTGCTAGTGTACCACTGGACTGTCTAGAAAGGTCCGTGATCGTCATCTATACTCCGCTAGACGATTATAACAACACCAACAACAACACCGACACCGAGGCCTCTCATCATTTTAACACCCACCGACTATTTTGTCTACCCATGTTCTACCCAACATATTTGTAGATAAAATACATATACAATTTAAAACTTGTATAAAACATCAATTCAACAGTCACCTCAAATAAACAATTAACATATTTACACATAACACATATTTTAAGGTAAATACTTCATATCTATGTGTAAATTGAAAGTAACTACACACTCACTTGATTTAATGAAAATCGGGCAGCAATTCGTTTCCTAAAACGATCGTTTCTAATAAAACCGAGAGTTTTATTGAGAAACCGGGCTCTGCAAAAGTCGGGCTTCGAAACCGAAAAGATAAATTTTCCGGCCTTCACGGGCACTTCGTGGCGTATTCCGGGGCTTATAATCGATACCAGGGCTTCGGGGAATGTTAAGATGAAGAAAATATGAAGAAAGGGGTGAAAAATGGTGAAATCCCAAAAGTACCCGAGAAGGCTTGCAGGACCCTTCTATTTATAGGGGTCCGAAGTCCTGATCCGACGGCTGAGAAGGAACCACGCGTCGCAGATCCGAAGCTCGCATGGGGGGATGGCTCGCACAAGGTCTGCGCATGCGAAGGCTTGCTGTCCTCTCCTGATTGGACCGAGGTCTACTGGTCCGAAGTAGAGGCATCGTGGCACTCATGCGAGGGTTCGGTCTTGTGCAAGAAGGTACGTGTCGCATCGCTACTGGACCACTTCGGATAAGGTCAGGTGCTCGGATGACTCAGCAGCTCGGACACGTGGCTCGCCTGACTCACCATTTCGGACACGTGGCACGTTCTAAGCGAGGGTGACGTGGCAAATCGTGACTATGCGAATTTTCTCGGTTTTTGTGCAAAAGCTTCTAAAATCCATAACTTTCGCATACGAGCTCCGTTTTTGACGTTCTTTATATGCACGCGTAGGTAAAATTACGCTCTACAACTTCCGTTTAGACTTCGTCGGCTAATTTTGACTTTAATTTTTATATTATTATTTTAACAGACCGGGACAGGAAATCCGTTAAAAATTCATAACTTCTTCATCCGACGTCCGTTTTCGTCAGACTTTTTACCGTTGTGCTACTATTTACAAGACCTTCGATTCTCATTTAGGTCGTGTCGGCTAAAAATCACTCGATCTAAAATTCGAGTTTTTAGCTGTCTACTGCTAAGCTGAAACTTCGAAAAATCATAACTTCCTCATACGAAGTCAGATTTGGGCGTTCTTTTTATCGAACTTCTCGGTTTAACGAATACTACGAGTTTCGTTTAGATCACTAAGGCTAAAAAGTAGTTTATCGAAAACTCACTTTTTACGACATTCAACACCGAGCCGGTTTTTTCGTGAAACTTCGACAGGTCATAACTTCTTCGTTATAACTCGGATTTCGGCATTCTTTATATATCCGTAATCCTTGTCACGACCACTACAACTTTCTTAATAGATATCGGCTTTATCTAAAATTTAATTTTGACGCTCATTTTTATTCTTAATTAATTAACTCCTAGTAATTAAGCATAAAACACATAAAATTCACATAATTCCTTTTTCATTTCTTCAAAATGAGTTATAAAGGTTAACCTAGACTATCACCTTAATATTAATGCCTAGGCTAGAAACATGAGTGTTACACCAGGACGGTTATTAATGCAGACTATGTAGATGGTTACCGGTGACATTCCATCTGCGCATGACTACCGCAACAATCACGTAGAATAACGGTCTTAGAGACTGTATAGCAAGGTTATGGTTCTTAGCTACCCCGCCTCAATGCCTTGTCGACATCAGTGTCGCGTAACACTCTTTAGCAGCCTCGGTCTGCATGATCGCAGCAACAGTTACGTTGCATCGCACCGATCGGCTCGCACTCCTCTCAATGAAGGAGTATCAAGTCATCTCAAGCTATGCAAGCAATTCTTGGCTCATCACACAACCCCACGGCTCTCGTGGGCGAGGTTCGGTCATTTCTCTTTATTATTTATTATATTGGTGCTTTATTTAGTCCGATCCGATTGTCAGCAACCCAATCGCATCAGACTAGGGGGACTTGACGACGCACAATTTATATGACTAGTTCCAGTCCGATGTCATTGGCCGCGTACCAATAACACCAGACTGGGGGGACTTGATGATATATGGTCCGTTAGCATGGCCCAGACTGCTCTAGCGCGCCAGCCCGGCCTGGCGCGCTCCTGCCAACCTTGTCGGGGACTCCCTAGCCAGCCTCGCTGGGGACTCTCCTGTTGGTTTATATGACTAGTTCCAGTTCGATGTCATTGGCCGCGTATCAATAACACCATACTGGGGGGACTTGATGATATATGGTCCATTGGCATGGCCTAGACTGCTCTAGCGTGCCAGCCTAGCCTGGCACGCTCCTGCCAGCCCTGCCTGGCGTTCCCTTGCGAGCCTTGCTGGGGACTCCCTTGCCAGCCCTGCTGGGGACTCTCCTACCGGCTCGGCCAGGCGCTCCCTCGCCTGGCACTCCCTTGCCATCCTCTCCTGGTGCGCACCCGCCAGCCTTGCCTGGGGCGCGCCCACCAGCCCTGCCCGGCGCCTCCGGGCGGCCTCGCCCAGCTCCTTGCTAGTTGGGCCTGAATTGGGCTGGCCCAAGGCCTGACCTAATTTTCCCCTATATAATGAATAATATCTCCTCCATGGAGAGGGATCTTTCCCCGGGGATCTTCCCCCATGGCTCAGCCGCCACCATACTCCGACCGGGTGGCTCAACCGTCACCCGCCGCCGTCAGCCACCGTACACCACCACCAACACCAAGATGGTTCTCTACAGCTATGGAGGACCATCTCAGATCTTCCACCTGATCTAACTTGACCGTCGGAGTCCGCTCCCGGGGCACAGTCCCTGGGTCGGCTCTAACGACTTTGCACTGTGATGTCCATATCTCCACCGCAGCAGAAGACCAGAAGACTCGTCGGAGGTCGATGTCGCATCAGCCATCATCTGGGTTACCGGACTCCTACCAATTACTGAACCCAAAATCAATCACTCAGTCGCTCCCAACGACTTCCGAAGAAACTTCAGCTATCTAAATCTGCTCTTTCCACCAAGCCACTCATGGCTCCATTATTTCGGCCGATCCTCCCGATCACACTGTGTGACCATTCCTTGCCAGCATGATCTACTACAAGGGTGAATGCTACCCGAACTACTATATCCTTACCTCACTTCTGGTCTCCAACGACTTGCCGCTTCTCGATTCCAATCATAGTGTGCGAACTGTCCTGCCTTGGTCTGCACTACCTGAAGAAACCCACAAGCGAGTCACGCAGCTGATACCTTCTCACTGCTGACTAGAAGCCGACGAATGCTATGGGCCACCGCGCAGTCTGACGTTCCCATACCATCTGACCACTATTACATGCTACGGGCCACCCCATAGTCTTACTATGCCAATATACTAATAACTAAGTCATGATTGCTACGGGCCACCCCGTAGTCTTACTATTTCAATACACGAACGCTACGGGCCACCCCACAGTCTTACAACGTTCATACTCTACTTGTTAACTAGTGAATGCTACGGGCCACCCCATAGTCTTACAAGACCTCTACACTATCTGCTAACTAATGCTACGGGCCACCCCGCAGTCTTTGTCACACTTCTTATGCTATCAGGCCACTGATGAATGCTACGGCTAAGCCGCAATCTTACAACACTTCCCACACTAACTGGCTACTAGTGAATGCTACGGCTAACCCGCAGTCTTACAACACTTTCTCACACTGACTGGCTACGTCTAACCCGCAGTCTTACAACACTCCCACCCTGTCTGGCTACTAGTGAATGCTACGGCTAACCCGCAGTCTTACAACACTCCCACACTGACTAGCTACTAGTGAATGCTACAGCTAACCCGCAGTCTTACAACACTTTCTTACTACTCAACCGCTGACCATGGTCTTTCGTTGCCTACTAATCCGAACTCACTCCAAGGTTGAGCATACATTCACGATCTAATATCCCAAGCTGAACTCTTGTGCTGACTGAAACCCCTGTCCTGATTTCTTAAGACCTGCTATCAACCATCGCAAGAACAAGACCTCAATGTTGGCAAGTTTTCCGAACTTCCAACTCATACTACCCTCAATTCCTACAGCTGCTCGAGGCTGCCTTGCTTCCTGACATAAATGCGAAACTTATCCCAGTTTTAAAACCTCTTCTGCTTCTGAATCCCTGACGATTCTCCCCCACTTAGATTCGACTAAATCCTTAAAATATGCGCGACTTGCAGGATCCTCATTCCTTTCTTCCTTACACGATAGGCACCCTGACTACCAACGTCTAACCTTGCTGGTGATCCATTACTAGCCTACTCCGAATACCGCACGATTACTAAAGACTAGATGAACGTTTTTCTGAATTCCCAATACTGATGATCCCCAGTGCTCGATCTGACGTCCTTAAGGTCCAAATAACCAATGCTCAGAGCAACCTCTTCAGTGATAGACCACTTCCCTTGATGCTTCCAAAAGCCATCCCAAACACTAAGACTGAAACCACTGAATCCTGACAGTGGCAGATAACTACCTTGCTGAAGTCTGACCTCGGACCGCCACGTAATGCCCCTTAACCGATCTCGATCGTACCCAAAATAACACTGATTGCTTTCAAACCAGAAAGGGAATTTGACCCTACGCTAGCTGCTAACAATTCCCGGTATGCAACTGGCATATGACATTTTCCATAATATAATCCGAATACAAGCAGGGAGATAACTCATACATACTCTTACCCGGACTGAGGCAAGAACAACCATAATATAGATATAATCGAAAAGAAGGAATTGATACATACCTGAAACATTCCATGTTGTAATACGGATCTCCCTCGTCTGTCACTACATGGCCCTACCCTCTCGTTCATCCGTAATCCCCAAAGTAGTCGGGGCAGACGCACTCCCTGCTCTTCCCCTCATCGTCGGGCAGTCGGCCTTCTTGTGGCCCACCTGATTGTATTTAAAACATAATGGGCTTGCCCCCTATGGACAATGCCTGCTGACGTCACAATCACTGCCACACTTGTAGCAGCCTGAACCCCTGGAACGGCAAACTCCCTCGTGTAGTTTCCCGCACGTGCTGCACTGACTTCGGCCCTGCCGATCTACCAATCGTTGATCTGAAGTCTTGGGTCTCTTCCCGGGACCCTCCAAAGTATACATCTGATCTGACATCCTCTTCGCAATGTGGTCCAAATCAATCTCCCTTTCCCGCGCCCTGGCAATCATAGAGTCCAGGGTCGGGCATGTTGAGAAGCTGACATGCTCCCGAATATCAGCTCTCAACATGTCATGATAGCGGGTCCTCCGCATCTCCTCATCCCCTGCATACTGAGGCACCAATAAGGCCCTCTCCCGAAACTTGGCGGTAATCTCCGCCACCGATTCTGTCGTCTGTCTCATGTCTAGGAACTCCCTGGCCAGCTACTGAAGCTCCACAGCCGGCGTAAACTCCGCCCTAAACCTGGTCACAAAATCGGACCAGGTCATAGCCTCAATGGCTGAGGCTCCCAAGGAATCACCAACTGACTCCCACCAATCTCTAGCTTTGTTTCTCAAGCGTCCTGCAGCAAATCGAACCTTCGACCCCTCTAGACAGAAGCTCGTCAACTGTGCAGACTCAATGTCTGCAATCCATCTCCTGGAAACAATGGGGTCCTTCACCCCGTGGAAGTCTGGCGCGCCACTCCCCCTGAAGTTCTTGAAGGACAGTGTGCACGACCCTGACTGGCTGGATGTCATATAACTCCGGAACGCCCTGAGGCGGTCCTCCATCAACTCGATAGTCCCTTCCTTGATCGACCCGAAAATCACCAGGGTCGACTCAAGGATACCTCTCGTGACCTCAGACGCGATGAACTCGCGTAGTCCCTCATCCACTGGCTAGGAACCTGCACCCGAACCTGATCCTGAACCGGATCCTGGTCCTCCTGCTCCGTGTCGCGTAATCATTACCATTCTGAAATGAAACACATAATGGTCAGGGTCATACGTAACCTCAGAAGGTCTCACATACTACAAGTTTCCTGGTTCTATCTCGGCCCTCCTTGTGACAACCGTCAAAATTCGAGTCGATTCTTGATTTGACTAAACTTAGTTGCACTTATAGGCACGACACATACTACACTTTGTAATTACAAGCTAAGTTATAACCTACTAGAAACTTGGAAACAAGTAAGATCGAAGGATAGTGTACTTAGATTTCACATTGGTATGTGAATTCTACAACTACTTATCTATAGAGACTATCCATATTCGGGTCACTCTTTGACTCAAACACCTTTTCATGAATCATATACACACATCATGCACTTGACCTAGAAGTAGAAATTAGGTCAAAGTCTCATAGGAACTTAAGTCAGAGTTGAAAACTAGGACTAATATACTTGATTCCTCAATTTCACTTGAATCTCGGAATCACTACATTGAATGCTAATAAACCGATAAAATAAATTACAAACATTATTTATAACTATGAAAAGAGTTATAATACCATAAGATAAATTTAAGTCTCAAAGATTCTATTGATTTTGATATCCAAAGATTTAAAAATCTCAAAAAGCCTAAATGCCCTAAAAACCTAAATTTATGAAATTTAACCTTAAAAATTCTATAAAAATAGTTATGAGCCTCATAATATGATCTTATAATAATTAAAATTATAAAAATTAATTCAAGGAAAATAAAATTTAACTCATTAACATTTACCCTTAATTTATAAATAAAAAATCAAGGTTTTATGAATAAAAATTGATTTTAGTGCACATTTTATATAAAATTTAGATATTTTATAAAAGAACTTAAATTTTATAAAACAAAATGAATGAGAAAGGGGTATCATACTCAAAATTTCGGACCCCTCTCTTCCCATATCTCTCTCTCGCACTCTCATTCACCAACACACACACATCTCTCTTCTTTCTCTCTCTAGAAAACTCTCTCTACCTTCTCTCTAATTTTTTTTCTACAAACACCACAACCACAGCCTCTTAACCACGAAATTATGGAGATTCATAAGGGTTTTTCAAGTCATAAATAAATTTAACGTAAAGAACATACATCTCTTGAAGATCCACAACAATGATTTAAGCCATGCATGTGCATTTTACTTCAAAAACCGACTTCTACTTCTTCATCTTCTTCAAACTTGTTTTCTTTTTGTTAAAATGGTTATTATAACATCATTTATGTGTTTTAACACCATGCATGTATGTTAAACAAGGTTGCATGTTAATGCATGTATGTAAATTATGATTTTTAAATATATTTGATCTCTGGAAACATGACCATAACATGCATGGATCATGATATCTTTAAAATATTTCAAAAGATTTACTCAAAGAAATGATAAAAAACTCACTTTTCTAACCAATCATCATGAATGCAATCTGCCAGATTTCTTTACCTGACTTTAAACTACCATATCTCACTCATTTCTTAACCAAAATTCGGGATTCTTTTTCTGAAATATAATATGTTGAGTTAGATTTCAAACCCATCTAACCTCACTGCAAAATTCCAATATTTCGATTTTTAGCAATTTTTACAAAACTGTTGCTCAATCAGCACCTTTTTGTGAATACTAGTTTTGTATTGCATGTTCAAAGGTCTTATTCCTCACTAAAAATCTAGAAAAAATTAATTTGAGCACTTAAAATCATGTATTAAGAGGTACAAAAAGATCTTGATTGAAAAGTCTTTGGAACATGTTGCAAAAATTCTCAAAGTAACATGAATAATCTTTACCAAAATCACAAGTATCAAATTTTCTCTATAATTTATTGAGCCTTTAGGCATCTTTTCCACATCAAAAATAAGAAAAACGATTTTTCGTATTAAATTTTATGAAGATTAATTCTGGAAATTTTCAGCTCAATATATATTTTATTTATTTTTAAATGAAAATAATAAGAAAATAGAGTGTTAAAGCATATAAAATACTTATACTTGTAAATAAATTTTGGAAACATTTGTGGATGATCCTTTTAGTTAATAAACATCTCTCATGAATTTTCATGGATTTTTGTTACTGTCTAGTATGGTTTTGAATTTTCTTTTTATTTAGCTCCAATAAATCATAAAACCACATTAGGGAAGGCGAAAATATTATCTATTATTTTTCGCAGCTTCTACCTTATGTTTAAGACTCAGACAAATATTTTGGGAGTTTTTAAAAATTTATATCTATTTTTCCATGATATTTGTGTTTATAATGGACTAAAAACAAGAAAAATCGTTTTCCTCATACAAAATTCATGAAAATTTACCAGAGGACTATTTAATATATTAGGATGCTACATATAAACTTTGATGATTTTTCTCTTCTGTATGCTATTTTTCTTCTATTTTCGCAAGATTTAATACACTTAAATACACAAAAATAATACATTTGGGTTAAACAGTTTAGAAATCCAGTTTTATATTTTTCCCAGCTTAAGTATGTGTAATAACACTTGTAAAAAAAGGTTTTGTGAATTTTTGAAACTGTTATCTATTTATTTCTATTTTTATAGAATAAATACACAAAAATCAGAAAAATTGTGTTAAAATTTTTAAAAACAGATATTAATATTTTTCCCAGATTATCTACACTGTAGAACAGTTACACAAAAATTATAAGAATTTTTCATGATAATTCACTATTTTTCCATGATTTTATGATTATTCAAGGAATTAATTGGTGAAAACTAGTTAGACAAATCAAAAATTTAAGAAAATTTATCCTAAGGTCTTTGACTTCAATTAAAACTGAAATGAAAAGTTTGCGAAAGTTTAGAACCAAATTGATTTAGTTTTTGAATATTTAATCATTGGAACACCTCTTAAAATGTTAAATATTAACATTTCAATAATGAGAATTTTCCACTTAAATTGTTATATAACAATTGATTCATTGAAATTTAATTTTCACAGAAATATGTTTTTAACTTATCAATATTAAATTTTGACACAATATTGGCATAATTCTATTGTAGTAGCAAATATACTAGTGTTAGCTTTCTATTAGAGACTCATTAGTGTGTAACATCGTGTAGGAATCGATAGTGGTACAAGTGGATCGTAGTTGAAGGCACCATTTGCATAATCTCAATGCATATTGTGAGTATTCATGCACTCCCCTATTCTCGGTTTTTACGTTTTTGGGTGGAAAAGCATGTCCGGAAAACTAATTATTGTTCGTTGTATTTAAATTGATTTGTATCAAACTTGATTGCTATGTTTTGCTATGTATGTTTATGCAACTTGAAACATGAGGCCTTATCGTCCTAAGTCCCTTCTCTTACACTTTAATCCAACCATTAACTCTATTAGCCAATGGTCATTATGGATAGCGCTATTAGGAATTGACAACTCCTCACTCGCCCGATTGCTGGAGTGCATGATACCATATAATCTATGGAACGATAAGCATAGATCTGGATAGGGCATCAGTCATAGGCTTGGTTGGGAACTCATTGTTTACTCATACACATACAAACTTGTTATTTATTATGGCAATAAACTTGTTTATTAATTATAGCAATGAACTTTGTTTCTCATTACAACAACGAACTTTGTTTATGCAAACTTAAAACTCATTTTTGCAATATATTTCTATTTATGGAAACTTTTATCAAAACTTTGATTTCGATTTATGAAACCAATATTAATATTATTTTTTTATCTGTGAGTACTCACCAACTATTTTTATAGTTGACGCTCGTTTTACATGATTTTTCAGGAATCATCGAGTAAGTGGCACTTAGGGACACATCACTTTTAGGAGCATTCGCATGTGTTGTATTTCAATTTACATTGTAATTTCTTTTAAAATTTGTTCAAACCCATTGTAAATTTGTAATGATTTTTAATACTATCGTTGGTGTTGTCTTTTAACTTTTGCTATGAAACCCTTTATACTGCCACGCCTCGTGTTTCACTTTAGCGGGGTGTGACAGAAATGGTATCAGCGCCGAAGGCTATAGAGAATACCGGTTTTCCTTTGGAGAACCACAACTATAGCCAAAACTTTTCTAAACGTTTTTAAAATATAGAACATACTACTGGTATAACTAATTCGAATACGCATTATTGGACTTTAATTAAGTATAGCTTGGCCAACTATGCTTAATTAAGGAAAGTTATTGTGAGGCTGGAAACGGTTATAGTAGAATTATGTTCAAAACAATTTTCAACTTAAACTTTTGAAAAACAAAATTTTTCGGTGTGTGTACGGTCATTGCATATTATAGGCATTCATCTAGATACACTTAGAAACTAAGTGCACTTTTATAACAATGCCTTTATTTAGAAATATTATTGTCCCTTATCAAGTGCTAGGTTAACCACTTAGGTTATGTCACTAGCCACTCTAGGAGCAATGCACATAGTACTAAGAATGGGTATTCCTCGGTAGCTATTGACTTTAGATGTAAGGTTAGTAGCTAGATATACACTAGTAATAATCTTAAGTCGAAACCTATACCAATTATTCCTTAATACCTCTTCATCGTCTTTGTATTAGAGTTACAACTAGGAAAAAGCGTTTCGATACCGACACGTAAGGAGGTAGATGAGTCGCCGCTAAGTAATCACTTGGATACCATTGGCGGGCATTCCAGATTCGACTCACAAGGAGACACGGAGGTTTAACCTATATGTGAGATCTTTTTTCTACGCTACGATTTTGCTCTAGGTTGTTTCCACCTTGAGGTTAAAACGTAACATAGGATATCCCTTTGACCTCTATAAAAGGTCGTCAACTGCATTGACACCATAAAATGTTTTTCAAACAATTTTTCTTGTCCTTTATTTGGGGGAAAAGACATCTGCACTCACCTTATACTCGTTTTGTACTCGCCTTAGTATTTAGGTACGATCAAGTACACTAACATACTTTCTCCTTACTTCTTAATCATCCATCGAAAAATCATTTCGCTTCATCGGTTTTATTTATCATCGATAAAATATTTTATAACCACTTCATACAACTTAGTAGACCATTCCTAACAATGTAAGCCATATTCTTGCTAAAATCTTTTGACAACTTGCTTTAACTTTACACTTTTCTTCTAAACTCAATTTAACCAATATTGGTTTTAACCTTGCTATTTCAATTACATTTCAATGGATAGATGTGCTTTTAAGGGCATATAAACCATTTTCAACCTTACTTACCATTTTGGCACGTTTTCAAAAAACTTAGAAACATTTTCTTTTATAAAATTATTTAAACTCTATGCTATAAAACTTAAACATATGACATTGAGTTTCAGATTATGTGTAAAAGCTTCATCGGATCTTCAAACCACTTTTGTTTTAAGTCTTTTGACTACTTCTCATCTAGGCATTGTACTTTACTTAAATGTGTTTTCCTGAAACCCAACATGGTATTTTTACAACTTTCTAATTCAAACATGTTTATAAGAAATCTCTAATTCCTACATTTCCAACATACCTCATTTATTTATTTTATTTCAAATTACTTTTATACTTTGTAAAGTTTCTAAAATATAAAGCATTGCAAAACTTAGTGTTCACTTTTAAATTTCCAGTGATACACTCTCAACAATGAATAATTATTCTTCTAAATATATTAAGTATTTACCTTATCCATTTTAATCATTGTTGGACTTCAGTCTAAAAAGTCAAAATTGTCAGATTTTCAATTGCCATTTGTAGGGCTTCTTTTTTTTCACAAATGGAGTTTAACTTAATAGATAACTTATGAATTTTTAGCAATCCTTAGCAAAAACTTTAAAACTCCCACATGTCTATGTAACCATCAACATACATCAAATATTGAAGTTTGAAATATATCTCAACCTGGTTTTAAATCTACCTATATGTATTGTTCTTAAAATTTTAACAATAACAATCATTGTCGTCGCTACCTTCCTTTTTCTTTCCCCCGAACTTTATTTCTCGCTCTCCTTCTAATTTATATCTCGCACACCATAATATTAACATAATACATTGTCTAACTTTGTTTTTGTCTATTTTGCTTCTCTTGGTATCATGTTCGTATACATAAAGACTAGAAGTTTACCCTTTCGTTTTGAGCGATTAATACGTGTATAGTTGTGAGGCATAATTTTGATTTAGTCAACTTTGATATATTCAATTACGCCTTTTACCATATACATCTTGTTTTTATTTTGAAATCTACAATAAACAAGTAATCCTTATTTACATTTGCTCTTTCGTTCTAAATTCGGAAACTTGATTTAAAATGCAATTTCCATTGTATTTTTCCTTATAATTAATACACAAGATGAATACCTTTACGCTTATCATATTTTTCTAAAACTGCAAAGTATATGTGAAGGATAAATTTTCTTATGTTTCTTCTTCTTAAAAACATAAATATATTTTTTTTAAATATTACGATTATCTATCCTTCAAATGATTGTTTTTGGTACATTCACTGAATTGAGAATACACTATTTTCGATGATCGATATTCTTACTCACTTCTTAAAATAGTTTTCTACTTTTCAATTTCTAGTGAGTTCCTAAACTCTCAAACATGTTTTCATAAATACCCTGACTCCTCATAAACTTGTTTTTGTCCTGACTTAGACAATTAGACAATTTCTCAAAAATTTAATACAATATTTCTATACAAATTCGTTTAATGACGACTTAAACCTTTAACCTTAATTAATCTTTATATTATTTTACTACTTCGTTTGGTCGCCACACATGTATCTTCATTATCTTGGAACTATTGTGCATTTTAATAATAGTGAGATTAATTATCATTTCTAAACACACATTTTGATAACAGTGAGATTTTTATCACTTCTAAACACTTAAAATGCTATCTACACAATGTGATTTAATTTATTATAAACTTTCATCGCCTCCATTTGGAACAATGACTCTCTAAATATATTTATTCTTCGAATAAGGTTTTATTATTGTAAGAGTAATCGTAGTAGTAATTATAGCCTCGGAAATCCTCAATCACTTCGTAATTTATTTTGTCGACGACACTTAAATAGCCTTTACATTCGAGATGTACCAAAACTTCGTTGCCTACTCTTAATATGTATCATTAGGAACTTACCGCAAATTGCTTCTCTTTCATTCGTCCTACCCCTTCTTATTTCGGAATATATATTTTTCCAGATTTAGTTGCCAATCCGGAAGGGAACAAATTGTTCCTAATCTCTTCTTTATTAGGCGGAAAATTGACACTTAGTGTCAATTTAGAACGCGACTTAAAGATCAATGCGTACTTAACGTTCAATACAGTTGGTGCTTCAGCAAAACATATATCGCTCTCTTAATTCAGATAATATCTAACTATATAATCTTTTTCAACTAGGTCGCCATGGTTGGATCATGATTTCCATGATCCTAATTTCTCACAATCTACACTGTAGAACTCGAATTAGGGAAACATTAATTTGATTATACATAAATAATTGAGCTCTTTCCTTGAGGAATTCACCCAAATAAATCAAAGAGCTTTTCAAGTCACCACCTCTCCAACTATACAATTGTATTCGGCTGAGTTCTAATAGAATACGTCAAGAATTGAATTTCGGGACGAAATTCTTTCAACCGGGGGAGACTGTGACAACCGTCAAAATTCGAGTCGATTCTTGATTTGACTAAACTTAGTTGCACTTATAGGAACGACACATACTACTCTTTGTAATTAGAAGCTAAGTTATAACCTACTAGAAACTTGGAAACAAGTAAGATCGAAATATAGTGTACTTAGATTTCACATTGGTATGTGAATTCTACAACTACTTATCTGTAGAGACTATCCATATTCGGGTCACTCTTTGACTCGAACACCTTTTCATGAATCATATACACACATCATGCACTTGACCTAGAAGTAGAAATTAGGTCAAAGTCTCATAGGAACTTAAGTCAGAGTTGAAAACTAGGACTAGTATACTTGATTCCTCAATTTCGCTTGAATCTCGGAATCACTACATAGAATGCCAATAAACCGATAAAATAAGTTACAAACATTATTTATAACTATGAAAAGAGTTATAATACCATAAGATAAATTTAAGTCTCAAAGATTCTATTGATTTTGATATCCAAAGATTTAAAAATCTCAAAAACCCTAAATGCCCTAAAAACCTAAATTTATGAAATTTAACCTTAAAAATTCTATAAAAATAGTTATGAGCCTCATAATATGATCTTATAATAATTAAAATTATAAAAATTCATTCAAGGAAAATAAAATTTAACTCATTAACATTTACCCTTAATTTATAAATGAAAAATCAAGGGTTTATGAATACAAACTTGATTTTAGTGCACATTTTATATAAAATTTAGATATTTTATAAAAGAACTTAAATTTTATAAAAAAAAATGAATGACAAAGGGGTATTATACTCAAAATTTCAGACACCTCTCTTCCCATATCTCTCTCTCACACTCTCATTCTCCAACACACACACATCTCTCTTCTTTCTCTCTCTAGAAAACTCTCTCTACCTTCTCTCTAATTTTTTTCTCCAAACACCACAACCACAACCTCTTAACCAAGAAATTATGGAGATTCATAAGGGTTTTTCAAGCCACAAATAAATTTAAGGTAAAGAACATACATCTCTTGAAGATCCACAACAATGATTTAAGCCATGCATGTGCATTTTACTTCAAAAACCGACTTCTACTTCTTCATCTTCTTCAAACTTGTTTTCTTTTTGTTAAAATGGTTATTATAATATCATTGATGTGTTTTAACACCATTCGATTTTAAGGATCAAAACATCAAACTCATTTTTAAGAGTTCTTGAGAAATAAGATTTTTGTATTTTAATGCATGTATGTAAATTATGATTTTTAAATATATTTGATCTCTGGAAACATGACCATAACATGCATGAATCATGATATCTTTAAAATATTTCAAAAGATTTACTCAAAGAAATGATGAAAACTCACTTTTCTAACCAATCATCATGCATGCAATCTGCCAGATTTCTTTACCTGACTTTAAACTACCATATCTCACTCATTTCTTAACCAAAATTCGAGATTCTTTTTCTGAAATATAATATGTTGAGTTAGATTTCAAACCCATCTAACCTCACTGGAAAATTCCAATATTTCGATTTTTAGCAATTTTTACAAAATTGTTGCTCAATCAGCACCTTTTTGTGAATACTAGTTTTGTATTGCATGTTCAAAGGTCTTATTCCTCACTAAAAATCTAGGAAATTAATTTGAGCACTTAACATCATGTATTAAGAGGTACAAAAAGATCTTGATTGAAAAGTCTTTGGAACATGTTGCAAAAATTCTCAAAGTAACATCAATAATCTTTACCAAAATCACAAGTATCAAATGTTCTCTATAATTTATTGAGCCTTTAGGCATGTTTTCCACATCAAAAATAAGAAAAATGATTTTTCGTATTAAATTTTATGAAGATGAATTCTGGAAATTTTCAGCTCAATATATATTTTATTTATTTTTACATGAAAATAATAAGAAAATAGAGTGTTAAAGCATATAAAATACTTACACTTGTAAATAAATTCTGGAAAATTTTTTGGATGATCCTTTTAGTTAATAAACATCTCTCATGAAGTTTCATGGATTGTTGTTACTGTCTAGTATGGTTTTGAATTTTCTTTTTATTTAGCTCCAATAAATCATAAAACCACTTTAGGGAAGGGGAAAATATTATCAATTATTTTTCGCAGATTCTACCTTATGTTTAAGACTCAGACAAATATTTTTGGAATTTGTAAAAATTTATATCTATTTTTCCATGATATTTGTGTTTATAATAGACTAAAAACAGGAAAAATCGTTTTCCTCATACAAAATTCATGAAAATTTACCAGAGGACCGTTTAATATATTAGGATGCTACATATAAACTTTGATGATTTTTCTCTTCTGTATGCTATTTTTCTTCTATTTTCGCAAGATTTAATACACTTAAATACACAAAAATAATAAAATTGGGTTAAACAGTTTAGAAATCCAGTTTTATATTTTTCCCAGCTTAAGTATGTGTAATAACACTTGTAAAAAAAGGTTTTGTGAATTTTTGAAACTGTTATCTATTTATTTCTATTTTTATAGAATAAATACACAAAATTCAGAAAAATTGTGTTAAAATTTTTAAAAACATATATTAATATTTTTCCCAGATTATCTACACTGTAGAACAGTTACACAAAAATTATAAGAATTTTTCATGATAATTCACTATTTTTCCATGATTTTATGATTATTCAAGGAATTAAATGGTGAAAAATAGTTAGACAAATCAAAAATTCAAGAAAATTTATCCTAAGGTCTTTGATTTCAATTAAAACTGAAATGAAAAGTTTGCGAAAGTTTAGAACCAAATTGATTTAGTTTTTGAATATTTAATCATTGGAACACCTCTTAAAATGTTAAATATTAACATTTCAATAATGGGAATTTTCCACTAAACTTGTTATATAACAATTGATTCATTGAAATTTAATTTTCACAGAAATATGTTTTTAACTTATCAATATTAAATTTTGACACAATATTGGCATAATTCTATTGTAGTAGCAAATATACTAGTGTTAGCTTTCTATTAGAGACTCATTAGTGTGTAGCATCGTGTAGGAATCGATAGTGGTACAAGTGGATCGTAGTTGAAGGCACCATTTGCATCATCTCAATGCATATTGTGAGTATTCACGCACTCCCCTATTTTCGGTTTTTACGTTTGCGGGTGGAAAAGCATGTCCGGAAAACTAATTATTGTTCGTTGTATTTAAATTGATTTGTATCAAACTTGATTGCTATATTTTGCTATGTATGTTTATGCAACTTGAAACATGAGGCCTTATCGTCCTAAGTCCCTTCTCTTACACTTTAATCCAACCATTAACTCTATTAGCCAATGGTAATTATGGATAGCGCTATTAGGAATTGACAACTCCTCACTCGCCCGATTGCTGGAGTGCATGATACCATATAATCTATGGAACGATAAGCATAGATCTGGATAAGGCATCAGTCATAGGCTTGGTTGGGAACTCATTGTTTACTCATACACATACAAACTTGTTATTTATTATGGCAATAAACTTGTTTATTAATTATAGCAATGAACTTTGTTTCTCATTACAACAACGAACTTTGTTTATGCAAACTTAAAACTCATTTTTGCAATATATTTCTATTTATGGAAACTTTTATCAAAACTTTGATTTCGATTTATGAAACCAATATTATTATTATTTTTTTATTTGTGAGTACTCACCAACTATTTTTATAGTTGACGCTCGTTTTACATGCTTTTTCAGGAATCATCGAGTAAGTGACACTTAGGGACACATCACTTTTAGGAGCATTCACATGTGTTGTATTTCAATTTACATTGTAATTTCTTTTAAAATTTGTTCAAACCCATTGTAAATTTGTAATGATTTTTAATACTATGGTTGGTGTTGTCTTTTAACTTTTGCTATGAATACCTTTATACTGCCACGCCTCGTGTTTCCGCTTTAGCGGGGTGTGACACTCCTTGACTCGAGTACGGATCCTCTGCTTTCAGTAGTACGGGCCCATACTACCTTCCACATCTATCTATACTTTCCTCAAGGATTTCTTCGACTTCACCAAGTCCCTTCTACTTCTGTTGCACTCTGCCACTCTCCTCCTAGGCTTTCCTAGGTTCCCGAACCCACCCAGTTCTCAGCTGTTGAGAGACTATTCATGATTGCAATTTACCACTACATGACTACCATCATATGTGACAAGGCTCGGATAACCCTTCGAGTAAAGGACTCATCCCTACAACGGTTAGACTCAGACAAGAGCTGCGCAATAGGGTCAAGTCCAGCACTCTGAGATTATTCAACCCTGATCACATGTGAATTAACGTATTCATCTAGTAGCTAACTCCCATCACTCAATGTCCCACAAAGCACAAGGAAAGCAACATTCAGACAAACGAAAAATCTAACCAAACAAGGCATTCTATCCTCTTAGTAGGAATCTACGCTAGCATGCAATTTAAGGACTCATACAATTAGGCATAACCTAAACAGACCATCCTACTACTGGCTGATCAAATCTAGCATGCAATTCTACAAGTTCACATAAGCATTCAAATACATCCCTCTTAGATCCTTAGCCATAATCTAGCATGTGAATCACATAATCATATCATATCACATATCAAACATGTATTGGTATTTTGGGAACCACTTACTTGAGCTCGGCTGATTGCACGCATCACACATCTTGTTCTTTTCAAAGTGCTGTCCTTTTTAAATTCTTTTCTCTTTTCAAAGTTCCTTTTTATTAAAACTATTTTCTTGAAAATTTTCATTCCACTTCCTCGGTTTGAGTTCAGACACACCCGAAAGTGTATCTGAATCCCTCAAACCAAGGCTCTGATACCAACTTGTAACATCTCAAAATTTAAGACCAAAAATTTTGTTTTGATTAATTAGAAACCGCTTAATAAATTTTGCTCAATCATTTAATAACATTCTTACTAAAACAATTATCAGAGCTCAAATCCGAAAGATCATAAAATGCGGAAATCATAGTGTGATGCGTTGTGATCGTCCCGAGCTCCTTCCTTTGAAAACATGAGTACCTGAAACAATAGCTGAAAGCCGTAAGCACGAAGCTTAGTGAGTTCCCCAAATACCACATACCATACATATCAACTGATCCATACATGCCATACGTAACCATGAGCCATACATACAAATGTATCCATAATCAAGTAAGGTGCTATGTGCCAAACATAGTCTTCCTGTTATGCCACGGGCCGCACGTGGTCTTTCTTGTTAAGCATGGGGCCACTCCCTGGGTCTTACAGACAAGTTCCAAGGGCCACCCCCTGGTCTTCCATGCAAGCATCACAAAGACAACTATACATACTACTCTACTAGGCTACTCAGCATACAGTGTGCCAGGAGCCACCTCCTGGTCTTTCATAGCATACAGTGTGCCTGGAGCCACATCCTGGTCTTTCATACCTGTTGCCTAGGGCTAACCCCGGGTCTTCCTACCATACATAATATCATACTATGTGCCAGGAGCCTCCTCCTGGTCTTTCATGCATAATGTCTAGGGTTAACCCCCGAGTCTTTCTACCATACATAAACTAAATGGGCCGGCATTGTGACCGTAGACCCATACAAACAGTGAGGAGACTCACCTCGCACTTCTGAACCTTGCCGATACTCCTCTGGCGGCTGACTGGCAATTCCCGAACTGCTGACCCTTCGGCTTCCTGACTACCAATACCAAACATCACTTAGTCCAATACAATAATCCTTCCGGTCGTAAAATGACCATTCTACCCCTAGACTAACTTGGTTCATATCTAAGGCCCAAAGCTAAGGCCCACCACTATGTAAGCTTTCCAAGCCCATTAGTGGCCCACTAATGGCCCAATTTGCTAAATTGGGCCCAATCCCTCTATTGGGCCGTACTTTAAGCCCAACTATTTCCTTGGCCTATATTATCTGACTTATGATGGCCCATTAAGGCCCAAATACCCAAAGTCCACTACATGGCCCAAAACGAAGCCCAAAATGCACAAGGCCCAAACCTGATGAGTACGCTGGGCGTACTCCAATGTACGCTAAGCGTAAAGGCCAAAGGATGCGGACGCTGGGCGTACCTGCACGTACGCTCAGCGTACTCCCGTGTTAAGTCCTCTTTCCATAAAGTGCTTAATACACAGATTTAGAAGCTACAAAGAGGGCTATATCTCATGCATAAAGTCACTGACTTAACTAGCCCCAAACAAGTCCAAACTCCAAAAATGATAATCTACTTTTATAAAGAGGGCTATATCTCATGCATGAACCCATTATGACACTAAAGATGGAGACTTTACTGCTTATGGAAGCCTTTTTTCTCTAAGGGTGGCAACCCTAAGCTCACAAACGAGATTTCATCATAAAGGTCCATTCTTGGGACCAAAATAACTCCAAAACTACACTACACTAGATCTAAACATTCTTAAGTAAAGTTATGAACTTTATACCTCAAAAGAGTTCCAAATGTTGATGGTATTTCAGATCTATGAGCTCCAACTTCCCAAGTTCTTCCTTGCCAACTTCCTCTTTTCTTCTTCCAAGGTTACACCACGAAAATGAGCTTCTTGAAGTCAAATCACCCAAGGATGAAGAGATGAGACGTTCTAGGGTTTCTCTGTGGTTGGGAGGCTGATAAGGTGGCTAGGGTTTGAGCCATTATGTTTTTATATAATGGCTCACCCTAAAAGTTAGGGTTTGGGAACTCTAAGCGTACGTTGGGCATACTTCTAGTACGCTGGGCGTACGCCCCTCCGCTCCTATGATCATTTTCCTTTGTACACTGGGCGATCTCGAGCGCTTACCACCTTGCATGCATGGTACCTCCTTGCCATTTATTTCCATTAGGGGCCATTTCTGCCAATAACTTCAAAGTGTCATAATTCCTTCATTCCAAGTCCGTTTCCGGCGACTTTATATCCACAAAAAAGTGGCGAGAAGCCCTACGCTTCTAACGACACACCCCGGCCCAAAACCTCCCAAATGAAAACTCAAGATCCGTAAAAGACCAAAACGCCCTATCCTTGGCCTCTGAAACCCATAAACGGATACTTCCAGAACAGGGTGTTACATAGTTAGGGGAGATAGCACGGACTTCTTATGCAGCTGATAGTGGAGAGTGGGTGTGTGATTACCCTAGGGCAAGCCTAGGATGAGTTTAGCATGAGATCAGCAGTAGTAGTAGAAGGGACTTGGTGGAGTCGAGGCAGTTCTTGATGAAAAAAGAGATAGATGTGGAAGGTAGTATGGGCCCGTACTACTGAAAGTAGAGGATCCGTACTCGAATCAAGTAAGGCTGAGATGTACCCAGGAAACTTGTAGAATGTGAGATCCCTTGAGTTATGATGAGTATACTGATGTTTTTTATGGTGTATTTTCAGTATGGTGATGCTATGCACTAGACCAGTTGGCACGTCAGGCACTGGTGAGGGATCATGCTCGGGCTCTGCAGCCGAGCAGCTGGATGAGCAGACGAGGGAGTCCATATCGTCGGAGATCACACGCAACATTCTAGACCAGACTTGTATGATCTTTGGATCGGTCAATATAGATTCCTAAATCCAGGAAGCAAACCAGTGATCAAAACAATAATCAATCAATACGAACAAGAATGGAGTAGAGAAAGAGATTTATCAAGCAATGAACATGTTTATTAGCTTAAACGTCTGGTACACCTTGAGCACACACACATTGACCGTGAACACTCTGATACGTCACCCCACTATGACAGACTCTAACACTATTTATAAGAACAGACTGGCTGTGAATAGGGTTCACGGCCAAACACGTGTTCACGGCCGTACACCTGTTAACGACTATGAACACCTTCAGAACCACAAACAATCACCAAAACACACATTACAAGACCAATAACCTATCAAGACCTATACAAATAGTTGCCTAGCCCAAACCACTAAGTTGTAACCTATCAATCTCCCCCTTGGTTTGTGGCTAGCATGAACTCAGACTTTTATCATCTTGGCTTCTCTAACAACATCACATCTGATTTTCCCATAGCCCCTATCCATAGCCTCTTGTAAATGTTCTTCGCAACCATTCCTATGAACTCCTTGGCAGCCGACTCCATAATCTCCAACTTGCAGATAATTTGATGACTAGCCAAGGTGTGTATATCTCACTCCCTGAACTGCAGATGATCTTTTGCGTCGGTCAGACGAAGAAAACCTTCTTTAAACTTGATCAAAACTATGGCTGTGGCCTCATCATACGCCCAAAATTCCATTTTATCCAGATATCCCTCATGAAAGTGAAGAGGAATAGGAATTTCTTTTAACTGTTTGATTGCCGGCCACAACACTATCTTCATGGGTTCGTTGGTTCGGGGATCGAGCACATCCTTGTCTGTTCTAATAAGAGACTCTGCAGTTTTCATTCCAACAAACATCTCCCTGACCCGCCTCTCATGAAATAGTTTGAAGTCAAAGGTCGCAGGGTTGTGAGTCAGATTGTGAAATGGAGCAACAGAAAGTTCTGTAAGATCGACTTTAGTCCAGGAACAAAAGGCATGAGTATCCTTGTAATATTGCGTGTGGCCTGAGTTCTTTTTCACCATCCACAGTTTCAATTTGTATTTATATTCCGACATTTTGATTCCCAATCGATCACCAAATTTGTCGCCGAACCTCCTCGTTTCAGGATTGGTGACAGTGAGTTGAGGTTTGTCAGCACTGCGACTCTCATCAGAGTTCTTCATGAAAACCCATCCTTCTTTCTTTTCAGCAGTAACCTTCCTCTTAGCTTGCCTGATGGTGATTCGAGGGTTGGCTGGAGCAGGTTCAGTTTCGAATCAATCGACAATCCTTGTGGTTCTGTGGGATGAAGGATCCACAGTGTTGTCACGCTGACAAAGCTGAACAGGAGCTTGTTGAGAAGTCTGAACTCCACTGAAATCTGAGACATAGGATTTGAATTGATCGCCCCATTCTTCAGCGAGTTTGTTGTTCAGATCATAGTAGCAAGCAGTTAGAGCTCCCAGATGACTTTTCATGTCGGTAATCTCTTTGGACTTGGATTGATTATCTTCTTCAAGGTTCGAGACTCGGACATCGAGATTTCCAATCAACACGTAGTTTTCTATAATCGTCTATTTTAACACTCCGACCTCTTCCTTGAGCTTTTGGACAGTTGGGTCCACTCCCTCTGATTTGACTTCCTCAATTGATATGCCTTTTCTCCGAGGAGGAAGGCCTGTTGCTTCTTGTTTAGCCAAAAGCCTTGTGAGCCTCTTAGAGGAGAAGTCATGCACAGGCCTTGGGAGGGAGGAACCTCCAGGAGCCGAAGAGCTCCCAGTTTCAAACATAGTACTTGGTCCTTCTTGTGTTTGAACGATTGGTGTAGTAACTGGTGTTGTGATTGTAGGCTGTGTCGGCGAGGCCTGTTCCCGAATAAGTACTCTCGGCCTCAGATCATGTATTCTCCTTTTCAACAGAGGCTGGGAGGTTTGAGTCATAAGAGGATCACTCACAAATGGCAGAGAAGTTGGAATGTCAACGTGAAGGGGAGGAATCCTTGATGCTGCATCCATATCAATGGTAGCGCCAGCCATCTGTTCTGAAGTAGGAGGCGTTGCTTCTTGAACATCTGTCACACCCCAAAACCTGAACGGTGGAAACATTCAGGGGTGGAGGACGTCATGTTCAGTATCACAACAATGCAAAGTAGTAAACAAGCAACAACATCATCCATTGCATTAATAATATAATTTAATACAAGTGTGTTCTGTCAAGTTATATAGACACCAAAATATACATCAAAATAAAAGATGAGTCTTGAACGAGCTCCATCTTCTCAAAACCTGGCACCGGTACCTGTCTATTGGTGACCTGAGAATACAAGTTATTTTGAAAGAGTTTATCAGCTTTAAAGCTGGTGAGTTCATAAGTATATTAGTGTCTGTATTTGTATGAAAGTGTTTGTAAGTCTGAAATGTATAAGTTTGAAAATGTTTGTAAGTGTTTGAACTCTCCTAGAAAACCCTATGTTTTCTACTAAAAGTAGCCTTCTACCAAGGCATCTAGTGTCTGTGTGTGTGTCTCTTGAAAGAGTATGTATTTCACCAAATCTGACTATCATTAACCAAAAATATAGTTTTTACATTATTGTTTATTGTGTGAAGGCCACAAAGTGAATGTAATGAGAAAATGAAATAGTACTGTAGTGTTGTATTAAGTAACTACTGTTGTACTAACTACCTTAAACCAATTGTTATTTAAAGTACCATGTGATCGCCCTGTATCCTGCTACCGACTATAGAACGCGACGATGTAAGACGTCGGAAGAAATGACGTTTGGCACCCGTAGACTTGCAAGTCCCACTGTAGCGAGCAGCAAGGTGTAGGATAGCCAATCCAGTATAGATCTATACACAAACTCATACGCTCCCCACTTAAGGAGATTCTGGATACAAAACGGGCCATGGCAGGTAATGCCATGCCCTTGTTACGTGGTTCACATAACTGTAGTAATGTTCTAGTATATGTATGTGCTAGCTGTATTGTGTGTTCTCTCCCTGTCTAGCATGTATGTATGTTCTCTCTGTATGGTATTGTTTGTTTCTCATCATAGTATTCTCTATCTGTATGTTATTGACTCATGTATGAACTAACTCTTTGTATGATTCTCTGTTCGAGTAATAGTATTAGTATCTCCCTAAACTATATCTATTATAGTTTACTAGTAATGTTGTTTGAATGTATGAACATGTGTGTATACCTTTGCTACCCAAAGGTATTGAACTGAATGAAAGAAGAAACTTTCATATCTATATACATATACATAATATATAACTAGGATTCAAACGACCTTCGGACAAATAACCTTAATACCCTAAGTCCACAACCAAACAAGGAACACGAAGTAAGGTGAGCTATCAGTCCTAAGTCCTTTCAATCTTACTTATATAACTATATCTATATAGATACACATTTAACAGAATATAAGTTTAAAAGAGTTTAATAAAAGTATTTGATATGTAAAACAGTTTGATAACACAGTTTGAAAAGTAAGAAATCCACTTGTTTGGTAGTTATTAATCACATGTGATTGATATAATAACTATAATAGTTCAACTTGTATTCCCCCCATAAAAGCATTTAAAAACATTTAAAAGGTTAATTAAGGGGTATGAACTCACCTGTAGTGAGTGGTTTGGATGTACGGATTGTATAGGATGCTAAGTGTCAAGTGAAGATTTGAACACACACACGGATCCTAGTTAACATATAATAACACATATATGTATCCAATTAGTCATTAAACAACTAATTAACCAAGTTAAGACATCCTAAGACATGTAAAACACTTGATTTAAGTGCTATAAGTGCTAAGGATTGCATCTAAGGGTTGTAGGACTTGGCTATTGATTTTGGGGTCCAAGGGTAAACTCTTTTGGAGTTTACGGTTTTGGGACCAACTCTTATTGAGTTTACGGTCGTAAACCCATGAGTTTACGGCCGTAAACTCATGGTACTTTTACCATTTTGTGTTTTGAAGCTTTAAAGGTCATAAGAAGCATTCCTACTTCATGTTTAAGCCTTAGAAAGTGATTAGGGCACCATTTCACTGCTTTGTGGAGTTTACGGTCCATGGACCACTTCTCCTTGGGTTTACGGCCGTAAACCCTAAAGGTTTATGGTCTTTTTGATGTTTAAGGTCCTAAGCACTTTAAGGATATGTTCTAGACTAGTATCCAAGGCTTGGTAAGGGACTAGGGCACACTTTGGCCCCTTTATTAGGGTTTACGGTCCAAGAACATCTTGGACCGTAAACACCTTTGATCTTGTGTTTCCTTATGTTTTCTAGATGATTATGAAGTTTAGCAAGCCTTATAACAAGCCAAGGTAAGAGTACTTAATATGTAGAAGCTTGAGAAGGTGCTAAAAGTCCAAGAACACTAGTGTGTGTTCTTGGTGTTCTTGGTGAAACTTGAAGATCTACACATTTGGAATGATTTCACGGATGGAATCATGTAAGATCACTAGATTAAGTAAGATATCAACTTATTAGGGTAAGAAACACTTACAAAGTTGAAGATCAAGAAGGAAAATCGGATGATACTTGAGAGGAGTTTTGGATCTTGAAAATCTGAAAAAGTGATTAAAATGGCTAAGTGCCATATTTATACCCTTGCGGTTTACGGCCGTAAACTCCATGTTTAGGCCGTAAACTCCAAAATCTTGGAGTTTTGGGACTTTATTGTTGCACAATAAACCCTAGGGCATCATCTCTCCTGTTATCTCCTGAAGTACTAGGCTTTAGAACACTCAAACTGACTCTACACAGCTCAAAAGTTAGCATGAACTGTTCTGACTTCTATTGAAGTGAATGGTTGTACTGAATAGAAAATTCGGGTTGTCACATCATCCCCCCGTTAGAAGGAATTTCGTCCCAAAATTAGAGTTTAAGCAAATAAGTAGTTACAAATAACTAAGTAAAAAGACGAGGATATTTTAGTTTCATCTGATCCTCTCGCTCCCAAGTGAATTCAGGTCCTCGCTTGGCGTTCCAGCGAACCTTCACTATCGGAATACGGCTTTGTTTCGTTTGCTTGACCTCCTGGTCCATGATCTCTACAGGTTCTTCCACGAAGTTGAGGCTCTCGTTGATCTCGATCTCGTCGAGTGGGATTACAAGAGTCTCGTTGGACATACACTTTTTCAAGTTCGAGACGTGGAAAGTAAAATGTATGTTACTGAGTTCGCGTGGTTAGTTAAGTTTGTAAGCTACAGGGCCGATTCTGGCAAGAATCTCGAAAGGCCCTATGTACCTTGGATTTAGCTTTCCACGCTTTCCGAAGCGTATCAATCCCTTCCAGGGTGAGACCTTCAATAGAACACGGCCGCCCACCTAGAATTCCAACGGTTTCCTTCGTTTATCAGCGTAGCTTTTCTGTCGGTCTCTAGAGGCTTTCAATCGTTCACAAATCTGAACGATCTTCTCTTTCATTTCCCGAATGATCTCCGGACCCATGAGAGTGCTTTCAGGAACTCCTCCTTTAGCTAACTGGGTATCACCCACCTCAGCCCATCACAGAGGGGATCTGAACTTTCGGCCATAGAGGGCCTCGAATGGAGCAGCCTTTTATGCTCGTGTGATAACTGTTGTTGTAGGAAAATTCGACAAGGGGTAAATGAGTATCCCACAGGCTCGCAACATATCTTCCAAGGTTTGTATAGTCCTCTCACTTTGTCCGTCGGTCTGTGGCTGGTAGGCTGTACTCATGTCCAGCCTAGTTCCTAGGGAACTTTGTAGCGACTGCTAGAACCTCGAAGTGAACCTACTATCTCTGTCCGAGATAATGGATATGGGAACACCGTGCAGTCGTACAATCTCCCGTATGTAAGTTCTTGTAAGCTTCTCCATCTTGTCTGTTTCCTTGATAGGCAGGAAGTGTGCGGACTTGGTCAATCTGTCGACGATGACCCATATGGTATCAAGTCCACCCGTTGTCTTGGGCAACTTGGTTATGAAGTCCATAGTGATCCGCTCCCACTTCCATTCCGGTATCTCTGGCTGTTGTAGTAGACCGGAGGGTTTCTGGTATTCGACCTTGACCTTGGCGCAAGTAAGGCATTTACTCACGAAGGTAGCAATCTCTGCTTTCATGTTAGGCCACCAATATAGCTTTTTAAGATCCAGATACATCTTATCTGAACTTGGGTGGACGGAATAACGAGTGTTGTGCGCCACGTTCATGACCAAGTCTCTGAAACCACCGAGTTTTGGGGTCCAGATCCGATCCATGAAATAATAAGCTCTGCCACCCTTAACTTCCAAGTTCTTATCCATCCCTCTCAGTATTCACCCGCCACGTTTTCAGGTTTCAAAGCGTCGAGCTAAGCCTCCTTAATTTGCGTGGACAATTGTGAATGGATAGTCATAGTCAAGGATTTGACTCTACGACCATAATATTCTTTCCGACTTAGGGCGTTAGCTACTACGTTGGCTTTACCCGGATGATAACGAATTTCGCATTCGTAGTCACTGAGTAGCTTGACCCACCGTCGTTGTCTCATGTTGAGCTCCTTCTGGTCGAATATATGTTGTAGGCTTTTGTGGTCTGTGAAGATAGTGCTTTTTGTACCGTACAGATAGTGTCTCCAGATCTTCAGAGCAAACACAACTACTCCTAGTTCAAGATCGTGGGTAGTGTAGTTGACCTCGTGTGTCTTTAGCTGTCTCGAGGCATAGGCGATGACCTTACCTCACTGCATCAGAACACATCCGAGCCCTTGATTCGACGCATCGCAATAGACAACAAAGTCTTCTATCTCTTCGGGGAGGGATAATATTGGTGCAGTGCACAAGGCTCGCTTTAGCGTTTGGAACGCTCTCTCCTGCTTCTCTTCCCAGTCAAAGGCCACGCCCTTCTAGGTCAGTGTTGTAAGAGGTTTCGCGATGCGGGAGAAGTTCTGAATGAACCTGCGATAGTAGCCAACGAGGCCTAGAAATTAACGAATTTCTATAGGCGTCTTCGGTGCTGACTAGCTCTCAATGGCTTTGATTTTGGAAGGGTCCACGTGTATTCCCTCTTCGCTAACCACGTGCCCTAAGAATTCGACTCTTCGGATCCAAAATTCGCATTTTGAGAAGTTCGCATAGAGCTTCTCTGAACGCAGTGTTTCTAAGACCTGACGAAGATGTTGACTATGCTCCTCCTTACTACGAGAATAGATAAGTATGTCATCGATGAAGACGATGACGAACTGATCCAAGTAAGGACGACACACCCTATTCATTAAATCCATGAATACTGCGGGCGCGTTTGTTAATCCGAACGGCATCACTACGAATTTGTAGTGCCCATAACGAGTTCGGAAGGCTGTCTTCGGAACATCCTCCCCTAGCACTCGTAGTTGGTGATATCCGGATCTTAAGTCGATTTTTGAAAAGAAGTTCGCCCCTTGAAGTTGGTCAAATAAATCGTCAATACGAGGCAAAGGATAACGATTTTTGACGGTCAGTTTGTTGAGCCCCCTTTAGTCGATGCACATACGAAACGACCCGTCTTTCTTCTTGACGAACAAGACTGGAGCTCCCCAGGGTGAGAAGCTTGGTCTTATAAAGCCCTTGCTGAGCAGTTCGTTAAGTTGACAGGACAGTTCTTGCATCTCTGCAGGTGCTAGACGATAGGGAGATTTGGCTACGGGAGTAGCCCTTGGAACCAAGTCGATTCTGAACTCGACTTGTCGTTGTGGAGGTAATCCTAGGAGTTCTTCTGGAAAGATATCGGGAAAGTCGCGTACTACTGGACTGGTCTGAATGTCTTTCGTTTCTTGGCTCACATCGACCACATGAGCAAGGAACGCGCGACATTCCTTTCGCAAGAATTTCTGAGCTTGAATGCTGGAGATGATACGAAGGTTCGTGCCGGGTTGGTCGCCATATACTACTAGAGTTTCGCCAGACGACAGATTAAGGCGTACAACCTTTTTGTAACACATGATGTCGGCACGATGAAGACTCAACCAATCCATGCCGATAATGACGTCGAAACTTTTAATTGAGACCGGCATGTGGTCGATCGAAAATGAATGGCTATCTAGTGCTAGGGTACACCCTATGAATATACTGCTAGTGCTCTCCGTCTTTCCATTAGCCATTTCTACAGTGAACGGTTCTTTGAGTGCTCGTGATTTTTGCTTAAGTAAATGAGCAAATTTTTGGTTCACGAAGCTCCTCTCCACTCCACTATCAAACAGTATGCATGCATAAGCGTTATCTAGGAGAAACGTACCCGTGACCACTGTGGGGTTGGCAACCGATTCCTCGTGGCCTATGGCCAGAACTCTTCCCACTCCACCAGTATTCCTTGCCTTAGGGCAGTCCCTCTTGTAGTGGCCCACCTCGCCACAACCGTAGCAAGCTTGGCCCACGCCAGCGCCGGGGACTTGGTTGAGTGGTCTAGCCGGAGCTTTGCAGAAACGGGCGGTGTGACTCTTCCTGTTGCAGTTCGAACACTGCATTTCCCGGCAGCCTCCAATGTGGTGGAAGTTGCACTGGTTGCACCTAGGCAAACTTCCAGCGTACTGCTTTACCGGAGCAGCAGCAGTGGCAGGTGCTATCGCAGCATGAACTGCCACGATCTGCTGCTTTTTGACAGCCTTCTTCTTCTTTTTGTCCTCCCAGAACTTCCGCTTGGAATCAACGGTTTTGGATGGTTCTGAGATGGCCAGGGTTGTTGTTGCGGCCAGGGTACGAACCCCATGGTCTATAAGCCGTTGTGCCAATCGCTTGGCACTGTCGAATGTAGTGGGGTTTGAAGCCAAAACATTTCCCTGGAATGGAGGCACCAACCCCCATATGAATCTTTCTATCTTCTTCCCCTCTGTTTGAACCATGTTGGGACAGAGGGCCACCAGTTCACAGAACCTGGCGGTGTAGGAGACTATGTCAGAGCCCTTCATGGTTAGGCTCCACAATTCCTCCTCTAGTTTTTAGATTTCGCCCCTCAGGCAATACTGCTCAATCATGAGGTCTTTCAAAGTTTCCCAACCCATAGCATTAGCCACCACAAGAGATAGTGACTTGACATGGCTATTCCACCATGTCAGGGCTTTGTCTTCAAAGGTCCAAGCGGCGAACTTGACCTTGCTCCCTTCTGGACAGGAGCAGATTTCGAAAACCGATTCGGTCTTCTCGAACCATTGCGAGAGGGCAATGACTCCGCCAGGCCCTCTAAAGGACTTGGGGTTGCAGTTAGTGAAGTCCTTATAGGAGCACTCTCTCAAGTGCACAGGAGCTTCACCAAGAGTAGATTGAACAGGGGTTCCTCCACCAGTGGAACCAGAGGAATGATATTGAGCCATGGATGTAGCCACAGCCGCAACTACAAAAGCATTTAGAGCTGCCGTATCGATTTGAAGAGCAGGGGGTGTTGCAGTTATCGGAGGATCGCGTCTCATTGATCGACGTGGAGGCATCTTTCAACTATAAGTGTACAAAGATGAAGATATTGATAAGAATTTAATAGGAAAATTGATGAAAATGACTCATGGACTAACTCTCCATAGCCCAACAGCACAATTAAATAGCACGATTGAATGTAGATCTAGAACTAACAGATGATAGCATTTGGATAATAATTTCCATGAGATTAGATATCTGTCAATAATACTGGAATTACAGATGTAATGAGTTCGGGAAAAAGTGACCTAAAAGTAGGCCTTACATCAACCAAGATGGGAAAATTTTGACAAAACAATGACCTAATCAAGACCTAACAGGTCTAAGATTTACAAAGATAGTAAATTAGACTAGAGTTTTTACACAAACTAGGTTATATCCAAAAGAGAAGTCGATGAGGCTCTATCGGCGACGAGAATTAATAGAGTGAGTTCTTGACTCCGACAGAAGACGTTTTATGTCCCTCATACGCCTTTCAGACCTTGCTTGCTGAGCTCGAAGTTCTCTGACTTCGGCTTGGGTTTCAGCAAGTTCCCTCTGCAGAGCTGCATTGCGGACCTGAGTCCTTTCATGAGCAGACTCTAGTTGGCGAATGCGGACTGTGTTAACGCTAGAGTTGGTGTCAATCTCTATGACTTGGTCGATAGTCGCTCGACCTTGTTCGGTGTTTCGAGAAATCCTATGAATCATGATGGGTAGGACCCTGTCAGCTGAACCTCCCTCGGTGAGGTTGTAGAAGCTTCTGTCTCCATTGTAGGGAATGGGTTGGCCCTGTTCCTGACTCCATCTATTCAAGTTTGTGGCCCACAGGAGTGTGGGTCCTTGAAATGCTGGACGAGGATTTGGGTCTTGAGCAGCTGGGGGTAGGTTGTTGACTTCAGGTTCCGAGTCAGAACCATCAGAAAAGCCTTCAGCTTCGTGATCATCCAAAGGGATTGGGTGATCATCTTCTGGCTCTTCTCCAAGCCATCCTGCATTGCCGTGGTTGGGATAGTACGGGTCTCCGGGAAGATGGAATCCAGCCATTATATCTACGCGAGAAAAGGGATAAAGAAATAATTAATAGACGAACTATCTAGATAATTATAAGATGATCTTTATCAGTTACTTCCACATTTGCGTAGTGCATACCAGTCATATGTAACTAAGATAGGATAGGCCTTCGAATAAGTGACCCTAACTATAAGCCCACAACCAAACAAGGAACAGGAAGTAAAGCAAAGATCACAGATTCTAAGTCTATGACATCCTAGTTACATATAACATTAGTGTATCCACCCTGCAACTATTGACATACTAATAAAGACCTTTAGTTCTCATATAAGTAATTAATAGTAACACAAAATACTCCTATAGTATTTTAAGTTTATGTTATGTTCTACTGTTCTCATTGTAGTAGTGTTGGTAAGTTTTTAGACTTGTTGCAACCTCACAACCACATTCAGGCACATGCTAGTCACTCCTCGGATAATATAGTTGATCAGGCTGTATCTTCCCAGGGTTGACCATATGTCTCAAAGTCTACTTGTGCTGTCCAACAATCGTAATACTTTTGTTCTGTCCTAGTGACACTGATTTTAGTATGAATGCAGGTATGTATACTTGGTTAAATATTTTATTATTTAAAAGTATAAACTCTTTATCAGAGTATTTTAATCCCGCTGTGTTTATAGTTCGTATATCTTTTATGGGTTGATACACTCGATTCACTATAAACAATGCTCTGATACCAATCTGTCACACCCCAAAACCGGAACGGCAGAAACGTTCGGGGATGGACGACGTCATGTTCAGTATCACAACAATGCAAAGTAGTAAACAAGCAACAACATCATCCATTGCATTAATAATATAATTTAATACAAGTGTGTTCTGTCAAGTTATATAGACACCAAAATATACATCAAAATAAAAGATGAGTCTTGAACGAGCTCCATCTTCTCAAAACCTGGCACCGGTACCTGTCTACTGGTGACCTGAGAATACAAGTTATTTTGAAAGAGTTTATCAGCTTTAAAGTTGGTGAGTTCATAAGTATATTAGTGTCTGTATTTGTATGAAAGTGTTTGTAAGTCTGAAATGTATAAGTTTGAAAATGTTTGTAAGTGTTTGAACTCTCCTAGAAAACCCTATGTTTTCTACTAAAAGTAGCCTTCTACGAAGGCATCTAGTGTCTGTGTGTGTGTCTCTTGAAAGAGTATGTATTTCCCCAAATCTGACTATCATTACCCAAAAATATGGTTTTTACATTACTGTTTATTGTGTGAAGGTCACAAAGTGAATGTAATGAGAAAATGAAATAGTACTGTAATGTTGTATTAAGTAACTACTGCTGTACTAACTACCTTAAACCAATTGTTATTTAAAGTACCATGTGATCGCCCTGTATCCTGCTACTGACTATAGAACGCGACGATGTAAGACGTCGGAAGAAATGACGTTTGGCACCCGTAGACTTGCAAGTCCCACTGTAGCGAGCAGCAAGGTGTAGGATAGTCAATCCAGTATAGATCTATACACAAACTCATACGCTCCCCACTTAAGGAGATTCTAGATACAAAATGGGCCATGGCAGGTAATGCCATGCCCCCGTTACGTGGCTCACATAACTGTAGTAATGTTCTAGTATATGTATGTGCTAGCTGTATTGTGTGTTCTCTCCCTGTCTAGCATGTATGTATGTTCTCTCTGTATGGTATTGTTTGTTTCTCATCATAGTATTCTCTATCTGTATGTTATTGACTCGTGTATGAACTGAATCTTTGTATGATTCTCTGTTCAAGTAATAGTATTAGTATCTCCCTAAACTATATCTATTATAGTTTACTAGTAATGTTGTTTGAATGTATGAACATGTGTGTATACCTTTGCTACCCAAAGGTAGTGAACTGAATGAAAGAAGGAACTTTCATATCTATATACATATACATAATATATAACTAGGATTCAAACGACCTTCGGACAAATAACCTGAGTACCCTAAGTCCACAACCAAACAAGGAACAGGAAGTAAGGTGAGCTATCAGTCATAAGTCCTTTCAATCTTACTTATATAACTATATCTATATAGATACACATTTAAAAGAATATAAGTTTAAAAGAGTTTAATAAAAGTATTTGATATGTAAAATAGTTTGAAGTAAAACAGTTTGAAAAGTAAGAAATCCACTTGTTTGGTAGTTATTAATCACATGTGATTGATATAATAACTATAATAGTTCAACTTGTATTCCCCCCATAAAAGCATTTAAAAACATTTAAAAGGTTAATTAAGGGGTATGAACTCACCTGTAGTGAGAGTTTTGGATGTACGGATTGTATAGGATGCTAAGTGTCAAGTGAAGATTTGAACACACACACGGATCCTAGTTAACATATAATAACACATATATGTATCCAATTAGTCATTAAACAACTAATTAACCAAGTTAAGACATCCTAAGACATGTAAAACACTTGATTTAAGTGCTATAAGTGCTAAGGATTGCATCTAAGGGTTGTAGGACTTGGCTATTGATTTTGGGGTCCAAGGGTAAACTCTTTTGGAGTTTACGGTTTTGGGACCAACTCTTATTGAGTTTACGGTCGTAAACCCATGAGTTTACGGCCGTAAACTCATGGTACTTTTACCATTTTGTGTTTTGAAGCTTTAAAGGTCATAAGAAGCATTCCTACTTCATGTTTAAGCCTTAGGAAGTGATTAGGGCACCATTTCACTGCTTTGTGGAGTTTACGGTCCATGGACCACTTCTCCTTGGGTTTACGGCCGTAAACCCTAAAGGTTTATGGTCTTTTTGATGTTTAAGGTCCTAAGCACTTTAAGGATATGTTCTAGACTAGTATCCAAGGCTTGGTAAGGGACTAGGGCACACTTTGGCCCCTTTATTAGGGTTTACGGTCCAAGAACATCTTGGACCGTAAACACCTTTGATCTTGTGTTTCCTTATGTTTTCTAGATGATTACGAAGTGTAGCAAGCCTTATAACAAGCCAAGGTAAGAGTACTTACTATGTAGAAGCTTGAAAAGGTGCTAAAAGTCCAAGAACACTAGTGTGTGTTCTTGGTGTTCTTGGTGAAACTTGAATATCTACACATTTAGAATGATTTCACGGATGGAATCATGTAAGATCACTAGATTAAGTAAGATATCAACTTATTAGGGTAAGAAACACTTACAAAGTTGAAGATCAAGAAGGAAAATCAGATGATACTTGAGAGGATTTGAGTTTTGGATCTTGAAAATCTGAAAAAGTGATTAAAATGGCTAAGTGCCATATTTATACCCTTGGGGTTTACGGCCGTAAAATCCATTTTTTGGGCCGTAAACTCCAAAATCTTGGAGTTTTGGGACTTTATTGTTGCACAATAAACCCTAGGGCATCCTCTCTCCTGTTATCTCCTGAAGTACTAGGCTTTAGAGCACTCAAACTGACTCTACACAACTCAAAAGTTAGCAGAAACTGTTCCGACTTCTATTGAAGTGAATGGTTGTACATAATAGAAATTTCGGGTTGTCACAACAGCATCTACTGCCCCTGTCTCCGTTGCCGATTGCGCAACTTCATCGACATTGTCGAGGAAGAAGTCGAGGTCTTCATTTGTTGGGCAGTAATCATTCTCAAATCCGAAAGACATGTCAATATCGTTAGGCCCAGACATGTTTCCACCAAAAATCGAATCATCATCACTAAAACCATCATCTTCACCATCATCATCTGCATTTTCACCCTCATTGAAATCGATTTGCACCTCCACATTTATCATGTTATCATGTTCCTCTGCTACGATTGCAACAGGAGGAACTCTTTCATCTTCGTGCTTAGTGACGGTTATGACATCATCTTCAGATTCCATGTGGTCAGAGGAGTCGTTAGACTCAGATGCATCACTTAACTTTGCAAACAAACCGAACTTCACCAAAGGGTATTTTCCTACGAACATAAACTTACCCTTACTGTTCTATTTCATTAAACTGAAGGTTTTTGACCCAAGAGATTTCATGTCTAGTGTTTCTCCTCCTTTTTCAATCTCAGGGTAGTTTTTATTGATGATCAACTGTAGGAGTCTTGGGTACATAAGGAATTTATCTCTTTTCTTTCCTTCAACACTCCCGATCAATTCGTCCAAGATGTACTTGGAGAAGTTGAGTTCAATACCCACAACAAGAGCGGCGATTGCACCCATGTTCAGTAATGAAATTTCATCCGCCCCAGATTTCCTACCCGAGATGCAGCTCACGAACACATGAGCTAGAAACCTCCAATAGGGTGGTAACAACTTCTTGATGGTTGGAGGAAACTCTCCTTCATATTACATCTGTTTGATGATTTTTTCTGTTTGATCCGTTGCAATCTCAATCAGAAAACTTGGTTGGTCTTCAATTTTCAGAACCTCTCGGATGATCTGCTCTATAACAATAATTTTTCTTCCATTAACAGTTGCTTCAACAAATTTTGAGTCACCATCTCCTTTTTCCACCACAGCAGTGCTCCAAAACTCTTTAATTCGACTTTGGTAGATCACATGACTTAAAGTTAGAGCAGAAGCTAGGCAACACTTCTACAAACCATGAACCATGGATTTGAATTCACCATGGGCAGTTGGTGGGTCAACCAGGAAGATAGCCAAGTTGTGGCTGTCAGCAAACTTTAGTTTAGCCATTTTTGATCTGCACTTAACCAAGCCAAGTGAGAACAACTTATTTAAACAATTGAGTTTAGATTTTACTCATTAATCAATTAATTTAGGCTTTTATTGATGATTAAGTGTTAAAACAAAAATTCATGTCCAAAAATTGGGGTTTACGGTCAGAGAGGGTGTTCACGGCCGTAAACCCTTCAATGGTTGTGAACCCTTCAAGGGTCGTGAATCCTTCAAGGGCTGTAAACGCCGAATAGATGAATTTCTTCGATTGAACCCTAGATTCACGGTTGATATTATGTTAGATTAGCATGATAGAGATTGCCATAGTCATACCTACGAGAGTAAACAAACAAGTTTGGGTGAAAAACACGAATTAAGATGAATCGATGAACAGTGATGAGAGAGAATATTGAGGGGTTTACGACCGCAAAGAAAAAAATGTGAGAAAAGAACATTTACAGACGAGAATAGAAGCTTTTATACATGGATTCAAGACTCGGTCGAATATCCATGGACTGCAACCCAAGATGCTTAAAAAAGTAATCCCAATACCCAATTTTTTTTTTAAAATAATGCATTTTGAGGACTAAAAAATAAAATAAAATAAAATAAATCTAAAAATTTAAACACACACACACACACACACACACACATATATATATATATATATATATATATATATATATATATATATATATATTAATTTTTAGCAAAGTAAAAATAAAAATAAAAATAAAAATAAAATAAAATAAAATTGAAATTAAAATGAATTAATACTAATTTCACTTTTACTAATGCTTAATAATATTTTTGTGATTTTGGGATCAAAGTTATTAGACAGCCTTAATCTGTTCATCAGTACCTCCCCCTTCATGAATAGATCTGACCAATCGTCGGTATTGTGGTCCACTTAAACACGAAAGATTGTGACAAAATTAGGACATACTACAAGTGACAAGACATTGTGACCTTATGTTCCTAGATAAAATTCCTAAGGACCATTCATCTGACGACAACCAAGGATATTGTTGTCCACCTAAATTGAGCAGCGAGATCAACAGACAACCTATTAATTGTTTAATTTTAGATGTACTAGAACATGTTTCCCGCTTCCTGATATACCCCAAAAATCAGATACTTCCAAAATACTCCTTACTTTAGATGAGCAGACAATTATTATGGGAGAAGACAGATTTAGAATGCATATGCTGTACACCCAGGTCGGATCTCTTCCAATCACACAGAGGGTGAAACATATGACTAACCAGATTTAGAGGGACTGAGAAGTAGAATGGTGCATATGTTGTGTACTAGGTCGGATGTATTTCAATCACGCAGAGGAAACAACATATGGCTAACAGATAGGAAGAATTGCATAGAGAGAAGATGCAGAGAGATAGAATTGCATATGTTGAAGTCCAGGTCGGATGTATTTGAATCACGCAGAGGAGGCAACATATGACTAACAGAAAGAAAGCAAGAAAATAACCTTCTACAGACCTAATTTATCGGAATTCCCCAGTCGCCCCGTCAATACCGGAATTAAGAACAAAGTCCGCACATCGAGGAAAAGTTAAACCATGATTCTAGATACATATTATTTAATGTAATCTGCAGATTCGCATGTATATCTCCCTGATCAGCCTACCCGAGCGTCGTATTGTCTGGCTAAATGGATCTATCTAGGTCAAGATTTTTCAAGTCTCTAGATTCGTTAAGTTCATCTGTACCTAGTCAAGTCCATTTAAATCTTTCGTGCCTACCAGCGCATCGAACACAGAGCCCAGACAATTCAACTTTGGTACCTTACACAGATTCAAATTGCCTGTTATCACATATTTATATCACATCCCTTCACAACACCTATAGATACGCTACTGAAAGGACACTATTTTTGGATTTTTGATTTTCTAATTTTGTGTTTATTTCTCCCCCTAAATTTGTGCATGGGTGAGAATGAAAACTAAATGTGCAAATTTAAACTAACCTAAAAATAAAAATTAGTCCTCAAAGCGTATCATTTTCAAAAAACCCACAAGCACATCGAATCGTGCTTTGTTAAACGGTTTTGTGAATAGATACGACACATTATTAGCATTGGGAACCTGTTCCAACCAAATGAGCGAACACTCATAACAATCTCTGATAAAATGCACTTTGATGTCGATGTGCTTGGTTTTTTAGTGTTGGACTGGATTTTTAGCAATTTGAATTGCAGCTTCATTATCGCAAAAATAGGGGTTTCTAGAAAATTCAAACCATAATCCAGGAGTTGATGTTATATCCAGATAACTTGAGAACAACAGGCAGAAGCAGCTACGTATTCCGCCTATGCCGTTGAGGTTGAGACTGTATGTTGTTTCTTGCACTGCCATGACACCATCCGGTCTCCAAAAATTGACATCCCCCAGACGTTGATTTCTTGTCAAGTGCACAGCCTCCGTAATTACTGTCAGCAAAAGCATATAAATCAATTTCAGAATTTTTCGGGTACCAAAGACCCAATTTTGGGCTGCCTTTGAGATACCAAAAAATTCTTTTGACAGCAATAAGATGGGAAAGTTTAGGATTAGCCTGGTAACGTGCGCATTGACAAACCGCGAACATGATGTTGTTGGGTTATGAGCATTCTAACACTCCTAAGTGTACATGCAACCCTAAATACCTTGGATCTATGTTTTCTCTATTATACATACAATTATGAACATCCAAGGTATTATCCTAATCTAGCATACAAAATAATAAATATAACAAGATAGAATACATACCTCTTTGATGTAGAATGTCTTCATGAAGCTTGAGTGCCTAGTGCCCCAAGTGTGACACCTCAAATGGTTCACACAACACCAAATACACTTGGAATAACTTGAGAGAAACTTGAACACTCCTTGAAATCGTCTAGCCCTCACACTCACACATTAGTGCACGATTTCTTGAGCCATGGGATTCTTTTATATGGTGGCTATTAGGGTTACACCATGTAACTCATAACTTTACCCATTCCTTATGCTCCATGGATTTTAACCTCCATGGAGTATCCATGGGTCACCCCATGGACTTAGTCCAACATAAGGAATCTTGGATCACAAGCCCACATATATAAGAATGAATGATTTACACAATCAACCCATATATTTAATTAGTCTCCTTTTGATCACTTAATTAATTCCAAATTAATTATTGATCAATACTAATTAAATAACCTTATTAATATATTAGAACTTATAATATATTAACCAACCTTAAGTGTTATTTCTCTCATTATAGTCTATCCAAATGCATGATGCCATGCAACCCAAATGGACCATGCCGGGTCGGGTCAAGTCTTACCAATTATAGTTATGGACTTAGACATTAATCCAACAGTCTCCCACTTGGATAAGTCTAAAACTATTATTGCGTATGACTTCAGGAACCGATCGGCAATCGTAGCTCTTAAAAGCTTCTGTCGAACTATGACCTTGTCGATGAACTCTGAACTTTATCAATGACTTGTCCATTAGATAAGGGATCATATATTCCTCCATTCTAGATATCATATGGACTGAGACATGGATTATCAATCATTCTCTCTGTCTATTTGTTGTTTCCCGATTTCCGATTCATGATGACTAACTGATTGAACAAATCAAATCAGTCCTGGCTTGGCCAAGCACTCACATGTATCATCTTTAAATCATCGACGGGCCCACATATATCACTTTTATCCCGAAGGTAAAAGGAATGGATAAACTTCGACTCATATGGCTTGTTCTACTACTTGTTGAATCATACACAAAGGCACGTTTTACAACATCGAGTTACCAATACGTATTCGTGCAATCAATGTATAACCAACTCATAGTAACAACCCATATCTCTAGGTTTGAAGAATATAAGATATTATCGTCTCATGATCACTCGTGATAAAATCCATGAAGTGATTCAAATGAGCGCGGGTTGAATCCAATACTCAAAACTTATGAGCACTCATGAGTATTGTAGCACCACTTTGTCCACCAACTTGGACCTTACAAACCAACCCATGACAATCTTGATTCATATCTACTTCCAACATATGACCGACTGTGGATGGTTTGAATAACTTAATCATTCAGGAAGAGCGACTTAGTTATTCTGGAAGTCAAAACATGCAAAGTGAAATACAAGAATAAATGAATCAAATATGGTATCAAACCCTATGAATATAAATAAACACCTTTATTTATCACCATACTGATTACTCATTATTCATTGTTTCGGTTTTATCAACTTTATACTTGAATTTAAAACAATAGTTGTCCCATGCTCCAAGCATGTACACTATGTTTTTCTAAACACTAGTCATGCCATACACCAAGTATGCATACTATGTTTGTCTATGATCTTTACTTTGTAAAATAGATCAATTGAACATCACTCCAATGATCCTCATTTCACAGTCCCAAATCCTTACTGCAAATGCAAGAATTCCAAATTCATGCCATTTACTGAAATCTGTTAGATTCTAAACTTATATGCATTGATCCTCTTAATGATTATGCACGAAGTCAGAAAGACTTGCCAACAATCATTACAGAGCATTCCAATGGAGATCAGCTCCTTGGAAACATCCTTCTTTCATTAAGTTTCCTAATCTTACACAGATTGAATAATTTCTAACTTTGAAACATTTCCATATTCCATTTTGACTATCACTTCTGAACAAGAGTTGCCTCCTTACAGATTATGTCAATATGGTCCTTCCAGAATTAACATTATACTTCCAACTGTCCTTGAGCAACCAATCTTTGGTAAACCTTAGATTGTCCTCGACAATTGCTTAATCATTTTAGTCATATCCAATTCTAGACCTTTTCCCTTCATAATGCCCCAGGCATTTGGAAAATTTTAGAAAGGATGAATATAGCACATGTAATCGATCCTATATCCGAAGCATATGGGAAACGATTCATGATGTCTCACATAAAGACTAAACCAGTCTTTTGCTATAATATTTCCATTTCAATTTGCCAAGTTCTCAAAATTCACATTATGAAAAGGGATGCCGTAATCATAATCGAATTTTAGAACGCAAATAATGGACCCATATATAGAATTTCCTTATGTTGAGCCATTCCAACATGAAATTCATATATATATATATATATATCCTTGATTAAATACGATTAAAATCTCAATCTAAGCTTTTAGAATTGAAATGAAGTATAATTTCCTCTCCCTTAATTATAGCAAAACAACTTTTTCAACCCCTGCAACCTCACGAATTGAAACTTTTGTTTTCTATAATTAACATTGCTAACTTGCAACCTTTGTCATAATTATCATGCTCCCACTAACATGATGATTATTAGCATAACACTTATGCTCCCACTAGCTTTGACATGTACTCAGAAATCAACTGACTTTCTTACCAAAGTTCAGATTTCTGATACTAGATTGTTTTGATAAAACTTTATCAAAATCATACACCTCTCTTAGATAGCTCACATGTGTGTCTAAACAATTTTAGAACTATGAAAAGGGATGCCGTAATCATAGTCTCAATTGTTTAGACCTTTGCCACTTCTCACAAGTCCATGTTAGTGTGTCGGTAAACCATACACGCTCCACTAACGACTTTGAGAATGCAAATATCACAATTGCTATCTAGCTAAAATCTACTTAGTGAAAGTGTTTCCTCACCATCATTTTCATGAATCGGAGAGAAACCTTATGACACTTAGATTTAATAGTGTATGTGTTCTTATCCATGTGAATTTGTCAAAAATCATAATCACAAGACAAGGTTAGTGACAAATCCAAACTCATATTGATTAAACTTGTGCAATCTTAAATTCTTGCCATTTGGCAGCTCAGGTGCCTGCCATTGCTTCTAAGTAGTTGTGCAACCAATTGAGAACTCTCAGAACTCCTATGCAAAGCCAACTTGAATAGGCACAAAAATTTCAACACGATAGGTTATAAACCTCAAGTCGTGTGCTAGTGAAGGACTTTAGGTTTTATTCTTGATTAAGTCTTGAAACTTTCAAGAGCTTTAAGACTCCCACTGTCCTCTTGACATATAAGACTCCCTTGTCAAATATTCAAGAGATAGTGCGGATTCTTTATCAAGACTAACACTTTACACAATTGGCCTAAGTTGGTCTCTGTTTTATCCAAAACATCACAACTTACCAATTTCAAATGTACAAGAGTAGATAACCTTTTACTCTTACATTTGACTAGTGTTAACAAACCCTCTTTAAGATATGTCACTCAAGTTAGAATCTTGGAGTATGACTCTAAGAATTGTTTTGGAATGAAGTATGACTCATCTTTTTGATTTAACCATTTCAACAATTCATGACTCCTCTTCTTAGTCATAAGAATGCACTAAGATGACTTTAGAGGACCAATTGTGATATGGTATCTTAATCATTAAGATGATCATAAACATGATACTAAAGTACTCTCCCATCTTTACAGATTTGAGAAACTTTTATCTTTCTGCCATACTTTGATTCTTCTTATTCGTTCTGTCTCACATTGAAACTTCTCCAATGCTACAGACTTATACTTAAACTTATAAGTATAACCATATTTACTGAACTTAAGTAAATCATGACAAATAGTCTTCTTGATCTTTTGTGGTGGACTTGACCAGTGCACAAGAATGTGTACTCGATCCCTTAGTCCTTTCCTTATTCACATAAGGAATTAGTCTTAATTTTCCAAGCTGAAAGTTCTCATTCATCATACTATACAACTTGCATGATTCCAAGTTTCGGTCCAATTGAACCTTTGGTGATGAGAATCTTTCCTTATTTGGTAATATTAGACACTACCACAACCGAAAGAATCAAATCCATTTTTCCAATATTGCTATCAATGGAATCTTATAAGAAACAACTTTTCACAAATGCCATTGTAAGGATACTTAAAATAAATAAAATCAAAACCTTTTTCTTTTATTTTAAAACTTTACGGAAAAACTTATCCTTACAATCCATATGAAAACCTTGTTGTTATCTATTCCTAATCAATATAAATATCATAACTCTTAAGTAATAGCCCAAAATTCTGATCACCGAACCATGCGATTGAAATCCATCTTCGCGATCAGAATCAGCATGTACTTAATAGAGTTAGACAACGGACTTTACCTGAAGTAGAGCCAAATTTATTGACTTTAACACCCTTAGGTAAATTTGGCAGCTTCTTAACCAATGCCCCTTCCTTTGGCAATAGTTACCTATGGACCCTTGATAATGGGACTATCTCAGACTTCGCCTCTCTCTTTACCATCGGGTCAACCGAGTTGACTATGGCCGATCCCTTTCCGGTGGGAAGAGAGAGCTTTACTGGATATCCAATGTCATCATTGTCAATGTCCATAGCGTTTTAGGAAGTTGATCTTAGCAAATAGATAAGATCATTAAGGGTCTTGTCTTAGTCTATTTCATAGGATTCCCAAAAGAACTCACTATGTGACTTAGAAAGTAGTTGAGCCACCAACTTTCTCAAGACTTTGACACCCAACTCTCCCGACTTGTCAATATGTGACTACATCTCCAAGATGTGATCACACCTAGACCTTGCCTTGCCAATAGGGCTTGAGTGACCTTAAACTTTTTAGGAACTTGTGGGTTAGGGAGAATAATTGGAGGAGGTGAAAGAAGTATGATATCCATGGGACATCATCTTCATCTAGGAAAGCTTGTTTCAAGAGATTTGGGAAGATCATAAATGTCTAGACCAGACATCTTTTTGGGAGATATTCAAGATAGTTGATTTAAAGTCCTTAATATGACACCCAATATGAAATATTAAGGCTAGGACCCAACAAACTATTTTATAACTTAGAAGAGTGATGTCGTAATCCAAGCTATAAAATATTTGAAGGTAGGTGAATGACGATTCACCAATTTCCACCATGAAAAACGAAATAATTTATTAGGTTTTAATTGGATTTGAAAGTCCTAGATCTTTGAGATTCATTGAACTGTTCAAAGGCATGTTTCAATCTCGAGTGTGCCCTTCAGGTTTTGTGACTAGGATGCCGAGGATCACAAAACAAGGTGTGAATAACCATGCAAATATACTTGGTACCCTTAATATTTACCCCTTAATCAGTGTGCCGGTTAACCACACACGCTCTACCGATACTATGATAAATATTAAGTTACCCTTTGCCTACCTTGTTAAGTCTAGGTTAGTGTGCCGGTTAACCACACACGCTCCACTAACGACTTAAGGAAAGTGCAAAGTGTAATTTCATGGGTTAGCACCAAATTCACATTTTGCTAAGTAACTAAGATTGGGTATTAATAAGAGTTTAGTTACTTAGTATTTATCATTAATACTTTTAATGAAAGGAGAATTATAGTCCTTGTCCTACCCGTTCGGCTAACGACCCTCCACCAGTCAAGGAAGCGGTGGGTGAGAGTGGACACCCATTAAACTGCCATTTTATAGGCAGTAACCTTATACCCCCCTTATAGACCGGCTTCGTGAATGAGGCCTACTAACGGTAAGACTGACTTTACTCTTATACATATATAAATATTATTAACTTATAATATTATAAAGTATAAGGGTTGAATTTTAACTTTTAAAATTCTAAGGGCTAACTTGGAATTAAAGTATTCATAAGTGAAAACTTTTCAAATTCCAAAACTTGAGGGCAAGTTTTGAAACTATTCAAAACTAATTAATTCCATAACTTATGAGTTTAAAGTAGTTTTAATTAAAAAAAAATTAAAAAAAACTCTTCAAGTTCCGTAACTTGAGGACAAGTTATGGAAGACTTTAAACTAATTAATAAAAAAAATAACTTTTTTTATTGTAACTTATGGAACTAATTAAGGTTACATTTTTTTTTAATGAAGAGACTCTTGAACCTCCATAACTTGAGGACAAGTTATGGAGTCATAAAACCATTTAATTAGAACTAGACTCTTCATTTTGTAACCTTTGCCAACTTTTATGAGTTTTATGATTCTTAAATGTGACTTTTCATATAACTTGAGGACAAGTTACAAAAACACATTTTTGGAATCAACTCTTATATTAAAATGGATTGAAAACAACTATTGCACACAACTTTTCTATTAATCTAAGAACCTCATAAGAACAAGATAATTCAAATCATCAATCTTCAAGAAATTAGCATGAACATACAAACTAATACAAATCTTGAAATTATGACAATTATCTTAGAAATTGGATTAGCATGAACATTACCACATCAAAAACTAGTTTATAAGTCCACAAACATCTTAGGGTAATGTTCCTAGTCCAATTCCAACCAAAACAATCGAATATATGCATCCAACTCGATTTTTCAGCTACTTTTGCAAGTATAACAAGAAAACAAGCCTAGCCTCTGATACCACTGTTGGGTTATGAGCATTCTAACACTCCTAAGTGTACATGCAACCCTAAATACCTTGGATCTATGTTTTCTCTATTATACATACAATTATGAACATCCAAGGTATTATCCTAATCTATCATACAAAATAATAAATATAACAAGATAGAATACATACCTCTTTGATGTAGAATGTCTTCATGAAGCTTGAGTGCCTAGTGCCCCAAGTGTGACACATGAAAGGGTTCACACAACACCAAATACACTTGGAATAACTTGAGAGAAACTTGAACACTCCTTGAAATCGTCTAGCCCTCACACTCACACATTAGTGCACGATTTCTTGAGCCATGGGATTCTTTTATATGGTGGCTATTAGGGTTACACCATGTAACTCATAACTTTACCCATTCCTTATGCTCCATGGATTTTAACCTCCATGGAGTATCCATGGGTCACCCCATGGACTTAGTCCAACATAAGGAATCTTGGATCACAAGCCCACATATATAAGAATGAATGATTTACACAATCAACCCATATATTTAATTAGTCTCCTTTTGATCACTTAATTAATTCCAAATTAATTCTTGATCATAACTAATTAAATAACCTTATTAATATATTAGAACTTATAATATATTAACCAACCTTAAGTGTTATTTCTCTCATTATAGTCTATCCAAATGCATGATGCCATGCAACCAAAATGGACCATGCCGGGTCGGGTCAAGTCTTACCAATTATAGTTATGGACTTAGACATTAATCCAACAGATGTATGGTCTGCTCACGGTCAGATACATCAACGATCCGATTATTGATCTGTAGTCAGTATGATCTACGGATTCGCCTTCAGTATCTGGAGTCAACAGGGGTCGCTCGGCCATCGGCGTCAAGGCAGGTTTTGCGTCTCGAAAACCGAACTTCTCTAGCATATCTTCAACATACTTGGCTTGATGTAACAGGATTCCGGTTGAGTCTTGTTTGGCCTGAAGCCCCAAAAACATGGCCATCTCCCCCAGGGAACTCATCTCGAATCTCTTCTTCATCACGCTTTCAAACTCCTTGCACAGTTGTAGACACGTTGACCCTAATATGATGTCATCGAAATAGATTTGAACAAGAATTTGGTCGGCACCAACATGCTAAATGAACAGAGTTTGATCGATTGTCCCCCGTGAATAGCCATGCTCGGGCGAGTGCTTCATAAGAGTTGCATACCACGCCCTTCGAGCTTGATGTAAACCGTACAAAGCCTTGTCCAACTTGTAGATGTGATTCGGAAACTTTGAGTTGACAAACCTAGGAGGTTGATCAAAGTAGATTTCTTCTTTCACAGGGCCGTACAGGAAGGCAGTCTTGACATCCATCTGGTAAGCCATGAAGTTCATGTAGGAAGCGTACGCGAGGAAAATGCGAATAGCCTCCAAGCGAGCCACTGGAGCATAAACTTCGATGTAGTCTAGACCCTAAATTTGGCGAAATTCAGGGACGACCAATCTTGCCTTATTTTGCACAATAACCCCTTAATCATCTTGCTTGTTTCGATAAACCCAGCACGTGTTGAGGGACTTCTTGCCTTTAGGTAATTCAACCAGTTTCCAAACCCCCAACTTTTCGAACTGATTCAGCTCTTCATGCATTGCATCAACCCATCTGGGCTCATTCAACGGTATATCAACATTCTTTGGCTCTATTTGAGAGATAAAGCAAGAATAGAGACATATGTTTACATCTCCACTCTGACTTCACGTTCTAACACCGTCGCCCAGCTGACCGATGACGTTTTCGATCGGGTGATCGCGTTGAGTTATGGTGGGAAGCTCCTGGATGATGTCATTAAGCGTTACGGGAAGGTTGTTGATGTTGATGTGTCCGTCATCTGCTGTATCAGACACCTCAGATGATCTAGAATCATTAGAAGTGTTGGCCACATACTCGTTAGCAATCGGCTCGGGAAAGAGTAACTTCATGAAAGTCTGAGTTGCACCGGAAGTGTCTCTGGTCGTGAAGTCTCTTTCTGCAGGTGTAAGAGAAGTGGCTTCAGCATCGGGATCGGTTCTTTGGCATGGTGAACCTGAGGAAGTACTTGTAATAGCCTCATCCACCGCAGAAGTTGTAGAAGGCACCAATGGTGGTCTGTATGTCACACCCCCAAAGTCGGAACGGCGGAAACGTTCTGGGGTGGAGGATGTCATGTTTAGTATCACAAGACATGCATCATAGTAATCAAAGTAATAAACAACCATTTCATTAGAAAGAAAGTGTTTACAAAGTATGTGATTCACATAATATAGAATACATAGCAATTAACAAAAAGAGATGAAGCTATACTGCTCCATCTTCTGAATCCCAGTGCGCGAACCTGTCTACTGGTCTCCGCAGAATACAAGTTATTTTGAAAGCGTAGATCAACATTTAAGCTGGTGAGTTCATAAGATTTAAGTGATGTAGTAAGTAGTAAGAAAGTTTGTAGAAAGTTGTAGTAAGTTCTGTTTTAGAAAAGTTTGCCTCTCCCTCCAGAAAATCCTATATTTGCTGCTTTGATGAAAGATAAGTAAAAATGACTCTACAGTCCTTTCTATGAGTATTAAATGGATACAAGTTATATAAAACCCAGAGTAAACATACAATCGGTTGTGTGTATCTGCCCTAAGCCCACAACCAAACAAGGAACAAGAAATAATGTGGAAGACACACTTCCCATTGTTTGTTAGATCATCGTTGTATATAACCCCTGCGTATTCACTCGGTACTCACGGAGTTAACTGTAATAGTTCCTTTATATTTGATGAAAAGAACCTTTAAGAAAACCCTTATTTCTTATAATAAAATGATAACCACAATAGTTCCTTCTATAATCACTTAGTTTATTCTAGTTATATATAATCTAATATCAAACAGATAGTTAATTGTGTAAATCTGCCCTAAACCCATAACCAAACAAGCAATAGGGAATGAGGCGGAAGGCACACATCCAACTACCTATCGGATATTAGTTATATATAACTCTGGTGTATAAACTAAGGCATTATAGAATTAACCACCTAAGGTCCTTTAAGTTTTACTGGTTTAATAAAATGGATTAAACCCTTTACTGGTTAAGTTTCTAGTTTTGTATTCCAAAAGTTCTTTATTTGAGAAGTATGTTTTATACTAGAAAACGGTGCATTGAATTGGTCTCCTATGACCTGGCCCATACCTGGTACCCCTTATGATTACTTGGTGTATACGGAACATATATATAGCTAAGATAGGATAGATAGTAGGCTGGGTGTATCTGCTCCAAGCCCACAACCAAACAAGGAACATGAAATGAAGCGGAAAGCACACATCATACTACCTGTCAGATCCGATTAATATATATCCCTGAATGCATACACTAAGGAATCATAAGGTTAGCATTATAGGCCCCCTTCTACTGAATGTACTAGACTCGACTGTTATGTGTGTAGTTCGTAAAATGTAAGTTTTTCCCTAGTTTATAACTATCTTGACTCAAAAATAGTTTGTATTACCTTTCTAGTGGAACTGTCACTTACTGAAAGTAATGGGAATTTTATAAGTACGCAGTTGTCTTTTGAATTGACATTCTGTAGTACTAATTACCTTAAAACATGTTTGTTTTATTAAGGTCATAACGTGAGGAATAGTACCCATACTATACGCTCTCCCTGCAAGAGATTCTGGGGACCAAACGCGACTTCCGCAAACATATTGCTAGGTCGTGTAGAATTCACATTAAAGTTATGTGATCATGTATACCCAATTTTACTATCACCTTTTGTTTAGAACAATGAGTTAGTGATTCATTGGTATAATTAGATCATGTAGTGTTCTCATGCTATAGCATCTTAGTATGTTCGTTCTGTTATAGTGTATAGTGTGTTCGTTCTGCATAGTGTGTAGTGTATAGTATGTCTCTCTGATGTATTGTATCTACCTCCTTGTTTCTCTTTATGTTATCGTGTATTGTATCTACCTCCCTATTTCTCTTTATAGTATGTTCTAGCATCTAGTATGAACTGAACCTTTAAACTATACCCCTTATAGTTTACTAGTATTTTACTTGAACTGTTATTGAAAAGACTCATTTTTCTACTAAGTTATGCTGGTAATTTAAAAACGGAGTTTTGTTAAACTATAAAGTAACATAACTTTAAAAGAGTTTTTGAAATGTTTTGATCACTTATAAAAGACATAAGCAACCTTTTGAAAGATGTTTATAACAAACAATTACACAATTATCATTGTGTTCAACTTGTATCCCCCCCCCTTAAAAGCATTTAAAACAGTTTAAAAGATTGATGACGGGGTATGAACTCACCTTATGTGGGTGATTCAAACAAATATGCGCATAAGGATGAGAAGTTCCATGAATGAAGTCCCGAGACACAACAAGTCCTAAATGACATATAATGGCATGAATATAGTGTTTATAAGCAACTATATGAAAGGAAACACCTTTAGGGACTAGGAAACACTTGGAATGAAGTGTTGAATCACATGTGATTGACCAAAAGGGAGTGTACAGCCACAAAAAGGAGTTCACGGCCATGTGTTCACGACCCTATGAGTTTACGGCCAATAAGTTTACGGCCAATGAGTTCACGGCCTCAAGAGTTTACGGCCGTAAACTCATGCTAATTTGTGCATATGGGTGTTTTGAAGGGCTTTCAAGCATTAAGGAAGGGTTCTAGGTTCTTGTCCATGCCTTAGGAAGTGTTTAAGGTCCAATTGCACTACAAACTAGGGTTTACGGCCAAGGGAGATGCTCTTGGCCGTAAACACCTCATGTTCTTGGGAAAGGCTTGATTTCAAGGCTAGAATTAAGAGTCTTAACTAGATAGTGAGTATAGGGAAGTAATACTTACGATTTGAAGGCAAAGGAGGGTGTTTTCGGCCCAAAACACCTAAGTGTTCCTGATGTTCTTGAGGATCTTGAAGATCTAGACTCAAAAGATGGAATTCATGGGTGAATTCAAAGGGGATTCAAGATTAAGAGATGTATTAACACATAGATGGAAGGAATCACTTACGTTTTGAAGATCTAGGTTGAAGAACTCGATGATACTTGAGAGAGTTTGAAGAGATTTCAGCCAAGGAAGGAAAAGAATGAGAAGAATGAAGTGCCCTTACATATATAGGGGTGAGTTGACGGCCACCTTGAGTTTACGGCCGTAAACTCTTGGTGTCCTGGCCATAAACTCCTCTTGAATGAGTTAATGGCTTGAATGAAGTACAGTGTCTCTAGCAGGTAAATTCTAACACTCATTCCTTGAATGTATTGGGCTTAGAACACTCAAACAGACTCTAAACAGTGCCAAATGATAGCAGGTGTGAGTCTGACTTAAGGTTGATTGACTTGACTTATAAAGCAAAAATTTTCAGGTTGTCACATCAATTCCCCGTTAGATGGAATTTCGTCCCGAAATTAGCTTTCTTAGCAGTACTATTGGGGTTGCGCTCCTCTGATTTGTAGAATACCCACTCGGAGACCTGGCAACTTTGCCCTACTATTCATGATAGGATTCATACTCGGTCCATCCATCATTATTTCGTGCATACAAGTCGTATATAATTAGGATTAGTTAGACGGTTGGATGTGCGACTCTACCCCAGGTCCACAACCAACCATGGAACAGGAGATAGGGCGGACACACACATACTAGATCTGCGTAATCATAATCATATACCACCCTCGCGTATACACTTAATAGTGATAGGTAGGCTGTATTCGTCCTTAGCCTCTATGCTTGAACTGGGTCTGCTGGACGAGTGGTATTTCGGAAAGGTCTGCGGACATACGACGGCAAGGCTTCGGAGGAAAAAGTACTCTTCGCACGAGTACTTCGGGGTTTAGAATACGAAAGACAAAACTGAGTTTTAGGTCGGACTGTCGTTACGAATTACGAAGGTTTCATGAACTTGACAGTTGAGGCGATAGGAACATATAAAGTTAGTATGGTGAAGACCACGCCAACTCATGACGAAAGATAGAAATGTACTCTTTACTGAACAAAGTTTGGCCGATTTGAAAGAAATGTATGTTATACTATGATGTACTTCCTAGTGTGCTCGAAAATGTACTCTTTGTAAATGTTCTAGTGCTTTCTGTTTTCCCTTGTTGTTACCACTGCTACGTATCGTACCGCGATGTGCGCGTACATACCGCGAAAGTGATTTGTTAACTAGTATTGATACTTTAAACTACGATCCTCCTTGGTACCACTACGATCGCCTGGAATATACAAGTTATGAATACTTAAGATGAATTGCACGGTCGACTGAGTAACTCCGCCTCAAATCCACAACCAAACAAGGAACAGGAATTAAAGCGGAATCACTCACTCTAAGTCTGTAAAATCTTAGCTATGCACAACCCTAACGTACATACTAAGCCATCATAGCTTCTCAGAACGGATCTCTTAGTTCTTATGAATACTGTGACCTACTTCATTAAGTGAGTTATTATAATTACTTTTAAGTGTTATCCCCTAGTCTTAATCTTATATAAATATAAATTATTTTTAAAGCAATTACTATTTCGAAAACGTACCACTGCTCGATGGCGACTCCGAGGTCGATTCTCCTGCGGTGATCATCAGAATTCTTCCATCCACTCCTGAGTTATTTGTTATCGGGCAGTCCTCCTGGTAATGTCCATTCTCACCACAGCCATAGCAGACTTGGTTTTCTTCAACTCCGGGGACTTGGGAGATCGGTTGAGCCGGTGCCCTGCAGAAACGGAATGTGTGTCCCTTTCTGTGGCAGTTCAGACACTGCATTTCCCGACATACTCCGGTGTGGTGATAGTTTCATTTTCCACACTTCGGGAGGGTTCCAGCATATCGACTGGCAGGTGCAGGAGTAGCAGGTGTTGTGGCGGCGTACATAGTACTCGTTTGTTCCTCCTGCGGGGGTTCCTGTGTTGTTCGCTTCTTCTTCCTCTTGTTCCCCGACTTCTGGCCATAGTCCTCTTCCCTCGATGGCTCGGGAATGGGGACTTCCATACCATGGCGGACTCCGTGGTCGATGAGTCGCTGAGCCAGGCGTTTAGCACTATCGAAGGTGGTTGGGTTAGAATACAGTACATCTCCTTGGATCGGGGCAGATAGACCCCAGATGTATCTTTCTATCTTCTTGCTCTCCGCGGTAACCATCCTGGGGCATAGAGCTGCTAGGTCCCTGAACCGGTCAGTGTAGGCCACTATGTCTGAGCCGACCATCGCGAGCTCCCATAGTTCCTGTTCCAGCTTTTGTACTTCGCCCAACGGGCAGTATTCTTCCAGCATTAACTCTTTCAGGTTCTCCCAACCTATTGAGTTAGCCACTGATAGGGTCAGTGACTTAACATGGTTGTTCCACCATGTCAGGGCTCTGTCAGAGAAGGTGCAAACAACGAACTTCACTTTGCTCCCTCTAGGGCACGAACAGATTTCGAAGACCGAATCTGTTTTCTCGAACCATCGCATCAGAGCGATGACTCCACTATTTCCATCGAAGGAATATGGTTTGCAGTTCATGAAGTCTTTATACGAACACTCCCTTGGGTGTTCATGAATAACTCCGGGTGGGTTAAGTGGGTACAGCTACCAGATCCGAGGCTACCACTTTCACCGAAGTGAGCTAGAGCAGTTGCCACTGTGGAGGACATCGCTGCTTGGAGAGCAGCAGGATCAAATTGTGACGGTGGAGTTGGAGTTATCGAAGTAGTGCGTCTGTTTGATCTGCGAGGAGGCATCTTTGCTAAAAGAATACAAAGATGAGATGGAATAAGTCTAAAGCAATGGACACAAGCCGAAAGCTGAAAAGACAAGGTTATCCTAGTTCTGGGTGTATCGGGTCCTGACTTCCACAGGGTTCTGGAATAAATTCATAATTGAGTCTATACCTAATAAACTTTATGAATTTGGAATGGCTATCCTCGAATGAATATTTGTTGCCTGAGTAACTGTTACCAACTGCATGTAAGAAAATAATCCTAACACATAATGTGAGCAGTGACTCCAGTCGCTCATTAAGTTAAACAAGATTATTATTTATTAGTGTGACGCATAAGACGTTTTGGTTACGGTTGATCCTTCTTTGAAAGCTCCTCATGAACTTGCTCTCGTTTCCTCCTGACTCTTCTGTTGTCTACTATGAGGAAGTGGTTACATCTACCTAGGCTTGTCGTGCGAGAATGAAAGTGAATAAAGAATCTATGAGATTTAAGTGAACCATTATGGGGTGATCCTTACAGAGTCCTCCTATAATTGCACAATGTATACAAGTTGTATATAACTTAAGACTAAATAGACCTTCAAATAAGTGATCCTACTCCAAAACAACAACCAAACAAGGAACAGGTAGTGAAGCGTAGATCACAAATTCTAAGTCTATAAAACCTCAATTATATATAACCTTGGGAGTATACATTGCAAGATTATCGACCTATCCGTAAGGGTCTTTTAATTTATCACATAATTTATTTATTTAGTGTGTAAAATACTCCTATAGTATTTTAATGTAATGAACTTGGTATGTTTTAAACTTGTTATCGCATTATAGTATCATAGAAGACTCCTATAGTATTCTAATTCTAATGTACTTGATCTAGTATTCTCTTGACTAGTATTAGGTAAGTTTTTGTTGGATAAGGTGTCTAAGTCCATAACTTATTTGGTATATACTTGACCCGACCCGGCATGGTCTATTTGGGTTGCACTTCACCCAAACTGTTTATGGATAATTTTATGAGAATTGTATACTTACGATTTATTAATATATTATAAGTTATAATATATTAATATAAAGTTATGTTATTTAATTAGTTTTAATCTTGAATTAATTATGAATTAATTTAGTGATTAAAAGGAAGACTAATTAAATCATGGGCTATTATATTTATATGGTGTGGGCTAATACTCATTTGTTAATGGGCTAAGCTTATATGGAAGTCCATGGATGATCCATGGAGCTTTTAACCCATGGATCCTTGGAAAAGGAAAAGACATGGGTTATTAGGGTTTCACCCTAACCATGCACACTATATAAACAAGCTCACGTTGCATGAAATAATACACTAATGTGTGTAAGTGTGGTGGCCAAAATCAAGAGTTAGTATACTCTCTCATACATTTTCCAAGTTTGTGGTGATTTGTGATTTCCATTTGAGGCATTCACATTATTGGTGCTTGGCTCTCAAACTCCAAGGAATCAACAATCAACAAAAGGTATGTAACTCATCTAGTTCTTTTATGTTTAAAAGTACCCCATGCCATGCTAGATAGGTTATAAACCTTGGAAATTAATATTTTGCATGTACCTTAGAAAAACATAGATCCAAGGTTTATTAGGGTTGCATGTACACTTAGGAAGTGTTAGAATGCTCAAAACCCAACAGTGGTGTCAGAGCCTAGGCTTGTTTGTTTGATACTTGATGCAAAATAGTGATAAAAAGTCGATTTTTTGCTGTCTGACTGATGAACTCGCCGAGTCCATGGGGGGACTCGCCGAGTTCATGTGTAAACTCATCCTACTCGCCGAGTAGGTTCGTGCACTCGGCGAGTAGGAGCCTCAGAATGCAGATTTTCGACTTTTGCTGCTGGAAATGGAGTAGAAACATTACCCTAAACTGTTTTGGTGTTTTAAAACTTGTTTTAGTTGGTGTAATGGTAGTTCTAATCCATTTACAGTAGCTTATATCAAAATTTCATGCTTTGTATGTGTTCATATAATTCTTGAAACTTTGATGATCATGTTCATGTTCTTATGAATTTAGAAGATGATAGGAATTATTTGCTGAATTGTTTAGGATTAATTCTTGATCATTTATGTGTTTTAGTGGAGTCCATAATTTGTCCTCAAGTTATGGATATCCAAAGGTCACTTCTTTTAAACACACACTTAAAACACATAAGTTACATAAAATGAAGAGTCTTCATTTTTATGAACCTTTAATTCATAAGTTATGAAATGAAAAGTTTTGGATAGTTACAAAACTTGCCCTCAAGTTTTGGAATTTGTAAAGTTTCACACACTTTAATAAACTTTAATTCCAAACCCTTAGAGTTTTAAAAGTTAAAATTCAACCCTTATACTATTTATAACATTAATGGTTAATTATTATATATATATGTATAAGATCAAGTCGTTTTACCGTTAGTAGGCCTCATTCACGAAGCCGGTCCATAAGGGGGGTATAAGGTTGTTGCCTATAAAATGGCAACTTAATGGGTGTCCATTCTCACCCACCGCTTCCTTGATCGGTGGAGGGTCGTTAGCCGAACGGGTAGGACAATGACTTTAAATTCTCGTTAAAAGTATAATGAATATTATAAAGTAACTAAACCTTTTATAAATTCCCAATCTTAGTTACTTTAGGAAAATGTGAATATGGTGCTAACCCATGAAATTCACACTTTGTACCTTACCAAGTCGTTGGTGGAGCGTGTGTGGTTAACCAGCACACTAACTTGGACTAGTAAGGATCACGAAGGGTGACTTAATGTTTATCATAGATCGGTGGAGCGTGTGTGGTTAACCGGCACATCGATTAGGTGATAATATTAAGGGTACCAAGTGAGTTTGCATGGTTATTCACACCTTGTTTTGTGATCCTCGGCATCCCAGTCACAAAACTTGAGAGGGCACAATCGAGATTGAAACATGCCATTGAAAAGTTCAATGAATCTCAAAAGATCTAGGAGTTTCAAATCCAATTAAAACCTAATTAATTATTTCGTTTTTCATGGTGGAAATTGGTGAATCGTCATTCGCCTACCTTCAAATATTTTATAGCTTGGATTACGGCATCCCTCTTCCATGTTATGAAATATTGTGTTGGGTCCTAGCCTTAATATTTCATATTGGGTGTTATATTTAGGACTTGAATCAACTAACTTGATTTTCTCCCATTGTAGATGTCTGGTTCAGACAACTATGATCTTCCCAAATCGCTTGAAACAAGCTTTCCTCTTGAAGATGATGTCCCTCAACATCATGCTTCACTCCCTCCACCTCCTCCATTTATTCTCCCTGACCCACAAGCCCGAAGACTTGAAAGGTTCAAGGTCACTCAAGCTCTACTAGAAATGAAACATAAAGATGGAAGACCTGTGTGCACTCATGTCTTAGGAATGAAGTCACACATAGACAGGTTGAGAATGTTGGGTGCTGTTATTTCAAGGAAGTTCGCTGTTGACTGGGTTCTTCAGTCACTTCCTGAGTCGTATGGTGAGTTTATTAAAGACTACCATATGACAGATCTTGACATAACACTAATAGATCTTTCTTATTTGCTTGTTGCTGCTGAATCAGCAATGATTTGGCGCAATGGTCAAGCAAATATTGATGGAAAATCTATTTCTCAAACTTCCATGGACATGGACAATGGTAACATTGGAAGTCCAGAAAAGCTTTCTCTTCCCAATGAAAAGGGATCGGCCTTGGTCAACCCGGTTGACCAAAAGGTAAAGGGAAAGGCTAAGTCTGTGATTGACTCATGTACCATTCCTAAAGAGTCTATATGTTTTTACTGTCATGAGAAGGGACACTGGAAGCGAAGCTGTCCTGAATACCTGAAATGTTTGAAAGCAAGTAGAGACAAAATGTTTGACTCGGCTTCAGGTAAGTCCACTATCTAACTTTGTTAAAATTCCTAATTGTTGATTCTTATTACATGATGTGACTAGGTTGCATCTTGATGTTTAGCAGGATCGAGCAAAAGGAAGGTTAAAATAAGAGTGTGCTAAATCTGATCACAAAGATGGATTTCTATCGCATGGTTCGAGGATCGGATTTTTGAGCTACTACTTAAAAGTTATGATAGATTGCTAGGAAATATGTAATATCATAGTTTTCATTTGAACATGCATTGTAAGGAATATTTTTCCGCATTTTAATAAAGAAATAAAAGTTTTGTTTAGTTTATTTTATATTATATCCCCTTACAATGGCATTTATGGAAAATTAATGTTTGTATGTTTCTAGCAATATTAGAAATATGAGTTTGATTCTCTCATATGTGGTAGTGTCTGAATTTTCCAAATGAGGAAAGGTTCTCATCACCCAAGCTTCAGTTAGACAGAAACTTGGAATCATACAAGCTGTATTGTATGATGAATGAGAATTTTCATCTTTGTAAAATTGAGACTAATTCATTGATCACATGCATATGTGAGTCAATTGAAGGACTAAGGAATTAGATACACTGGGTGTGTGCTGGTCAAGGTCCACCACAAAGATCGATAAGACTATTCGTCATGATTTACTAAAGTTTAAGTAAATATGGTTGTACCTACAAGTTGTAGTACAATTCTGAAACATTGGAAAAGTTTCAATGTATGGCAGGACGAATGGGAAGAATCAAATTGGGCAGAAAGATAAAAGGTTTCTCAAATCTGAAAAGATGGGAGAGTACTTTAGTATCTTGTTTTAAGATCATCTTAATGATTATGAAACCATATCACAAATTCATACTCTAAGGACATCTTAGTGCATTGTTATGACTAAGATGAGGGGTCATGAATTGTTGGAATGGTTAAAATCAAGAAGATGGATCATACATGTTTTTATGATCATCTTAATGATTATGAAACCATATCACAAATTCATACTCTAAGGACATCTTAGTACATTTTATGGCTAAGAAGAGGATTCATGAATTGTTGGAATGGTTAAAATCAAGTAGATGGATCATACATGTTTTTATGATCATCTTAATGATTATGAAACCATGTCACAAATTCATACTCTGAGGACATCTTAGTGCATTGTTATGACTAAGATGAGGGGTCATGAATTGTTGGAATGGTTAAAATCAAGAAGATTGATCATACTTCGTTCCAAAACAACTCTTAGAGTCATACTCCAAGATTGTAACATTGAGTGACATAAAGTAAGGTTTAAAACACTTATCAAATGTAGTGTAAAATGTTTTCTACTCTTGTACATTTGAAATTGGTAAGTTGTGATGTCTTGGATAAGACAAAGACCAACTAAGACCAATTGTGTGAAGTGTTTATCTTAATAAGAATCTGCACTATCCCTTGAATATTTGTTTTATCAAGGAATGGTTCTTGACTAGGGAAACTTATATGTCAAGAGGACAGTGGGAGTCTTAAAGATCCTGAAAGGATTTCAAGATTTAATCAAGAGTAAAACCTGAGTTTTATCACTAGCACACGACTTAAGGTTTGAAACCTATTAAGTTGACATAATTCTTGTTTCTGTGTCTGTTCCTATTAAGTTGACTATGCATATGAGTTTTGTTAGTTCTAAACTGTGTGCATAACAGCTTGGAAGCATTGGTGGGCCTTGTGCTACCAGATGACAAGAAATTAAGATTGAACAAGTTCAATCCATGTAAGGCTGAATTTGTTACTAACCTTGTCTTGTGATTATGGTTTTGACAAATTCACATGGATAGGAACTCATACACCATAAAATCTAAGTGTCATAAGGTTTCTCTCCGATTCATGAAAATGATGGTGAGGAAATGCTTTCACTAAGAAGATTTTAAGTAGATAGCAATTGTGATGTTTGCATTCTCAAAGTCGTTAGTGGAGCGTGTGTGGTTAACCGGCACACTAACATGGACTTGTGAGAAATGGAAAAGGTCTAAACAATTAAGACTATGATTACGACATCCCTTTTCATAGTTCTGGAAATTGTTTAGACACACATGTGAGCTATCTAAGAAAGGGTGTACGAATCTAAATTTCAGAAGTCCAGCTGATTTCTGGAAATATGTCACAGCTAGTGGGAGCATAAGTGTTATGCTGATAATCATCATGTTAGTGGGAGCATGATTATTATGTTTAGTGTTGCAAGTTAGGAATGTTAATTATAGAAAAACAAAAGTTTCAATTCGTAAAGTTGTAGGGGTTGAAAAAGTTGTTTTGCTATAATTAAGGGAGAGGAAATTATACTTCATCTCAATTCTAAAAGCTTAGATTGAGTTTTAATCATCTTTAGTCAAGGATATATATATGAATTTTATGTTGGAATGGTTCAACATAAGGAAATTCTATATATATTGCGTTCTCAAATTCGATTATGATTACGGCATCCCTCTTCATAGTCGATTTTTGAAAACATGGCAAATAAAAAAATATTGTAGCAAAAGACTGATCCAGTATCAGGTCTTTATGTGAGACATCGTGAATCGTGTCCCATATGCTTCGGGTATAGGATCGGTCACATGTGCTATAATATTCATCCGTTCTAAATTTTTCAAAATGCTTAGAGCATTAAGAGGGAAAAAGGAATAGAACCGGATATGACTAAAATGATTAAGCAATTGTCGAGGACAATCTAAGGTTCACCAAAGATTGGTTGCTCAGGGACAGTTGGAAGTATGATGTAAATTGTTGGAAAGGACCATATTGACATATTCTGAAAAGAGGTAACTCTTGTTCGGAAGTGATAGTCGAAATGGGACTATGGAAATGTCTCCATAGGTGGAAGTTGTTCAATCTGTGTAAGATTAGAAACTTTTATGCAAGAAGGATGTTCAAAGCAATGTACTTTGAATATGAGAGTTCGTTTCCATAGAGTTGATCTCCTTTGGAATCCTCTGTAATGACTGATGACAAGGTTTTGGTGACCTTGTGCATAATCATTACGAGAGGATTAGTGCATATAAGTTTAAAATCTAACATTTTTTTTTTGGTAAATGGTAGGAATTGGGAATTCTTACATTTACAATAAGGATTTGGGATTGTGAAATGAGCATCATTGGAATCATGTTCAATTGATCTATTTCACAAAGTAAAGATCGTAGACAAACATAGTGTGCATACTTGGAGTATGGCATAACTATTGTTTAGAAAAAACAAAGTGTACATGCTAGGAGCATGGGACGACTATTGTTTTTGTTCAAGTATTAAGTTGATTATTTGAAACATTATACAATGAATAATGTGTAATCAATATGGTGATAAATAAAAGGTGGTTTTATTTATATTCAAAAGGGTTCTGAGACCATATTAGATTCGATTATTATTGTGTTTCACTTTGCATGTTTTGACTTACATAATAACTAGGTTATTCTTTCCGAATGATTAAGTTATTCAAACCATCCACAGTCGGTCATATGTTGGAAGTAGATATGAATCAAGACTGTCATGAGTTGGTTGTAGAGGTCTAAGATGTTTGACATGGCTACAACACTCATGAGTGCTCATAAGTTATGAGTATTGGATTCAACCCACGCTCACTTGCATCACTTCATGGAATTTATCTCGAGTGATCGTGAGACGGTAATATCATATAAGTCTTCAAACCTAGAGATATGAGTTGTTACCTATGAGTTGGTTGTGCATTAATTGCACGTAAACGCATCAATAACTTGATGTTATAAAACGTGCCTTTGTGTATAATTCAACAAGTAGTAGAAACAAGTATATGAGTCGAAGTTTATCTGTTCCTTCTAGTCCTTGGAGGATTAGAAGCGATATCTGGGCCCCTCGATGATTTTGTTTTGACCTATGTACCGGGCCCGGTCAGAACCTAATTGATGTGTTCAATTTAGTTCTTTGTCAAACAAATCGCAAAATCGGGAAACAAACTGCTGGACAATAAGTACGACGTTGTTCCATGTATTTGTCCGGCTGATATCATGAGAACAGAGGATTATATGATCACTTATCTAAAATGGGGCTTCATAGTTCAACAGAGTTTTCGCAAGCTACGATTGTTGGTTGGTTCCTGAAGTAACATACGCAAATACAGTTATTAGACTTATCCAAGTGGGAGACTGTTGGATAAGGTATCTAAGTCCATAACTTATTTGGTATATACTTGACCCGACCCGACATGGTCCATTTGGGTTGCACTTCACCCAAACTGTTTATGGATAATTTTATGAGAATTGTATACTTACGATTTATTAATATATTATAAGTTATAATATATTAATATAAAGTCATGTTATTTAATTAGTTTTAATCTTGAATTAATTATGAATTAATTTAGTGATTAAAAGGAAGACTGACTAAATCATGGGCTATTATATCTATATGGTGTGGGCTAATACTCATTTGTTAATGGGCTAAGCTTATATGGAAGTCCATGGATGATCCATGGAGCTTTTAACCCATGGATCCTTGGAAAAGGAAAAGACATGGGTTATTAGGGTTTCACCCTAACCATGCACACTATATAAACAAGCTCATGTTGCATGAAATAATACACTAATGTGTGTGTAAGTGTGGTGGCCAAAATCAAGAGTTAGTATACTCTCTCATACATTTTCCAAGTTTGTGGTGATTTGTGATTTCCATTTGAGGCATTCACATTATTGGTGCTTGGCTCTCAAACTCCAAGGAATCAACAATCAACAAAAGGTATGTAACTCATCTAGTTCTTTTATGTTTAAAAGTACCCCATGCCATGCTAGATAGGTTATAAACCTTGGAAATTAATATTTTGCATGTACCTTAGACAAACATAGATCCAAGGTTTATTAGGGTTGCATGTACACTTAGGAAGTGTTAGAATGCTCAAAACCCAACAGTTTTAAGACCGTTGCAACACCACATCACTCCCAAACACATGTCGGTCACATCTCGAATGAATATAGTTGATCAGGCTATATTGATCCTAGCTATGATTACATAACTGTCCAGGTTTGACCATAGTGTTCAACCTTTAACTTCTTCTGTTCTGTTCTTCTTGTGATACTTGTTCTAGTATGTATATATGTATAAGCAAGTATGTATACTTTTATAAGGTATCATTATATATTTCAAATATATTCTTATCCAGAGCACTTCGGCCCCATTGTATTTATAGTTGTATATCTTTTATCAGTTGATATACTTAGTTCACTATAAACAATGCTCTGATACCAATCTGTCACACCCCCAAAACCGGAACGGCGGAAACGTTCTGGGGTGGAGGACGTCATGTTTAGTATCACAAGACATGCATCATAGTAATCAAAGTAATAAGCAACCATTTCATTAGAAAGAAAGTTTTTACAAAGTATGTGATTTACATAATATAGAATACATAGTAATTAACAAAAAGACATGAAGCTATACTGCTCCATCTTCTGAATCCCAGTGCGCGAACCTATCTACTGGTCTCCTGAGAATACAAGTTATTTTGAAAGCGTAGATCAGCATTTAAGCTGGTGAGTTCATAAGATTTTAGTGATGTAGTAAGTAGTAAGAAAGTTTGTAGAAAGTTGTAGTAAGTTGTAGTAAGTTATGTTTTAGAAACGTTTGCCTGTTCGTCCAGAAAATCCTATATTTCATGCTTTGATGAAAGATAAGTAAAAATAACTCTACAGTCCTTTCTATGAGTATTAAATGGATACAAGTTATATAAAACCCAGAGTAAACAAACAATCGGTTGTGTGTATCTGCCTTAAGCCCACAACCAAACAAGGAACAGGAAATGAGGCGGAAGACACACATCCCATAGTTTCTTAGATCATCGTTGTATATAACCCTGCGTATTCACTCGGTACTCACGGAGTTAACTGTAATAGTTCCTTTATATTTGATGAAAAGATCCTTTAAGAAAACCCTTATTTTGTTATAATAAAATGATAACCACAATAGTTCCTTCTATAATCACTTAGTTTATACTAGTTATGTATAATCTAATATCGAACAGATAGTTAATTGTGTAAATCTGCCCTAAACCCACAACCAAACAAGGAACAGGGAATGAGGCGGAAGGCACACATCCAACTACCTATCAGATATTAATTATATATAACTCTGGTGTATAAACTAAGGCATTATAGAATTAACCACCTCAGGTCCTTTAAGTTTTATTGGTTTAATTTACTGGTTAAGTTTCTAGTTTTGTATTCCAAAAGTTCTTTATTTGAAAAGTATGTTTTGTACTAGAAAACGGTGCATTGAATTAGTGTCCTATGACCTGGCCCATACCTGGTATCCCTTATGATTACTTGGTGTATACGGAACATATATATAACTAAGATAGGATAGATAGTAAGCTGGGTGTATCTGCTCTAAGCCCACAACCAAACAAGGAACAGGAAATGAAGCGGAAAGCACACATCCTACTACCTGTCAGATTCGATTAATATATATCCCTGAATGCATACACTAAGGAATCATAAGGTTAGCATTATAGGCCCCCTTCAACTGGATGTACTAGACTCCACTGTTCTGTGTGTAGTTTGTAAAATGTAAGGTTTTTCCCTAGTTTATAACTATCTTGACTCAAAAATAGTTTGTATTACCTTTCTAGTGGAACTGTCACTTACTGAAAGTAATGGGAATTTTATAAGTATGAAATTGTCTTTTGAATTGACATTTTGTAGTACTAATTACCTTAAAACATGTTTGTTTTATTAAGGTTATAATGTGAGGAATAATACCCATACTATGCTGTCACACCCCGCTAAAGCGGAAACATGAGGCGTGGCAGTACAAAGGGTCTCATAGCAAAAGTTTAAAGACAACACCAACCATAGTATTAAAAATCATTACAAATTTACAATAGAATTGAACAAATTTTAAAAGAATTACAATGTAAATTGAAATACAACACATGCGAATGCTCCTAAAAGTGATGTGTCCCTAAGTGCCACTTATTTGATGATTCCTGAAAAAGCATGTAAAACGAGCGTCAACTATAAAAATAGTTAGTGAGTACTCACAGATTAAAATAATAATATTGGTTTCATGAATCGAAATCAAGTTTTGATAAAAGTTTCCATAAATAAAAGTATATTGCTAAAATGAGTTTTCAAGAATCTAAATAATATTCGTTGTTACAAGGAGCAAATAATTTCATTGCTAAGACAAGTATATAACTTTTCAGTAATAAAAGTTCGTTGCTAAAATGAGTATACAAGTTTTGTCACTAAAATGAGATGTAAGATTAGTACGTGCATCAAGTTTCCATTCATGAGTTCACAACCCAAGCCTAATGACCGAATCGTGCCCTATTGACTACTATGTGTATCGCAAACATAGTGTATAAAATTGTAAAATGCATTCAAGCGAATCGTGCGAGTGAGGAGTTGTCTACCTCCTGATAGCGCTATCCATAATAACCATAGGCTCAAAAGAGTTAATGAGTTGTGTCTAGAGATTCCAGGGACTTAACCGCGATACAGTCCTCATGAATCAAAGTAACATACACATACATACGAAGTATAGCAACCCAGTTTCATACGAATCAAAATAAATACAACGAACATAAAAGGTTTAGGACATGCTTTTCCAACCCAAAACATTTAAAATCCGAAAATAGGGGAGTGGTGAATACTCACAATATGCAAAATATAGCAACCAAGTTTATACGAGTCAAATAAATACAATGAATATAAATAGTTTAGGACATGCTTTTCCACCCCAAAACAATTAAAAAAAACGAAAATAGGGGAGTGGTGAATACACACAATGCATTGAGATGATGCAAATGGTGCATTGACTACGCTCCACTCGTACCACTATCGATTCCTACAATAATGGTATTTGCTAGTGAGTCTAATCGAAATCTAACACTAGTATACTTACTACTACTGTTGTTAGGTAAAAAATATGGTTTATACTTTGCTTTTCTAAGCATTTATTGCTTTTATTATTTGGGCCGAAAATAGTATAGGATTAATTGTAGCTTGGACCGAAAACCCATGTGTTTTCGGTCTAGCATTGGATTATTTGTATTTTGGGCTTGGCCTTAGGTCCATATATATATATATATATATATATATATATATATATATATATATATATATATATATATATATATATATATATATATATATATATATAGGGTGAGGAGTGCATGTGAGGGTAAGAGCCAAGGAGCTTAAGTGTGTGCATTCTAAGGTGTGAGAGAAACAAGGGAGAAGAGTGTGTGTGAACTATGTGTATTGTTCATCATTCCTATCTTTGAGTACATCATAGATTCAAGTTCTTCTTCTTCTCCTTTTCTTCTTTTGATCTGAAATCATCCGTTTGATTGGGATTCCGCACCATCAAACGGATCTGATTGATACACAAGCAGATTTGGGGACTTTCAAGTGGTATCAGAACAAATCTGGTGTGAATCAAGTGTGTTCTTCAGCTTTTCGGTTTTTCACAGCTTTGTTCTTCACGTTCTCGGTGTCTAGAAACTTACTGTTTGCTAGTGTTTTGAAGATCAGATCAGAAACTGCATCGTGTGGAATTGAAATCTGCCTGGAAATCAGTTTTTCATTGAATTCTCATAGTTTTTGGTTGGATCTTCATAAACCGAAAACATATATTCAACCAATTTCTGTCAGATCCAATGTGTTTTGAAGCCTCATTTGGTATTCTCATTGTGTGGAAATCAGAATCGAATCAGAAAACCAAGTTTTTCATTGAAATCTGTTAGTTTTCGGTTTAAATCTTCAGAAACCGAAAACTGTTCTTCAACCGAAAACCTTTAAATCTTCAGAAACCGAAAACTGTTCTTCAATCGAAAACCTTTGAATCTTCATCAACCGAAAATTGTTCTTCAACCGAAAACCTCTAAACCTTCAGAAACCGAACACCACTCATAAACTGAAATCTCTTAATCTTCATAAACCGAAAACCCCCTTTATCACCCTGAATCGGAAACCCACTTTATCACCGTAAACCGAAAACCCTCTTTCAACCGAATTCATTGTTTTCGGTCATCATCTCTCAACCGAAAACCTTATCCTTTCATCATACCGAATTCCTTGATTTTCGGTCATATTCCTCAACCGAAAACCCATTCTATTTGATCTTTTGATTTGTTTTTCAAGTTAATTTTTATTAAAATTTAAAAAAAAAACAAAAACGAAAACAACAAAAATTAAAAAAAATGAAATCTCAAAGCATATCAGCTCACCATGAATTGGATGCAATTATGGGAACCACTTCTCGAATTCCCCGACTGTTATCCGCGGAAGGATTTCCAGAATGGAAATATCGGATTGAAAAGTACATCAAAATGAAAGATTTCAAGATTTGGCGAAGCATTCTGAGAGGTCCAATCTGCATCACAACAACATTGGAAGATGGCACAGTAATGGATAAGCACGTTGAGAATTACACTGACGATGATTTTGAAAGAGTCGAGGAACAGGAAAAGGCTCTTGCTACACTAACCATGGCATTATCTCCGAAAATTGCTCAAGGTTTCCGTGAGTACACTTCAGCAAAGGCCTTATGGGAAGCACTGATTGAAGTCTATGAAGGCAATGAAGACATGAAACAGAGTCGTCAAGACATGCTGCGACAAAAGTTTAATATGTTTAACCATGTCTTGGGAGAAACACTTGAGAATCAGTTGCAAAGGTTTATTACACTTACCACAGAAATGAGCTCTGCTGGTGTTATGGTTACAAGATCTGAGATCAACAAGAAGCTGCTAAACTCCCTGCCAGAATCTTGGGATATGAATGTCTCAGTGATTAAAAAGACCAAAGATTTGAACCGTTTGAGTTTGGCAGAAACAATGGCAATCATTAAGGCTTGAGATCTCGATGACAAGCAGAGGGAGATTAACCATGTCCATTCATACTCCACAGCAAATCTTGGGATTCAAACCACCAACAACACAGCTTTCTCAAGCTTTTCAACCCCTCAAGCTCCTTCAGTTTCTCATGTTCCACAAGTTCAACCCTATGTGACTCATCAGCCTACCTCATACGTGATCCCTCAAATGCAACACATTCAAGTCCCTCAACCTCAAACTTTATCTCAACAAGTTGGTTCTAGTGTTGGTTCATCCACAGCTGCACCCGTTCAATCTCATGGATTCAGTTCTCAAGCTTCATCATTGAAAGAGAAGGAAGAAAATCTGGCCCTCGCCACTGGTCTGGTGAACTGTTACAATCCTTTTGTGGCCGGAGAGCTTTCCCCACAACTATCTTTTGCTGACCTAGACCAGATCCATCCAGAGGATGTAGAGGAGATGGACATCACCTGGCAAATGGCCATGGCTGTTTTTAGGGCAAAGCAGTTTTCCAAGAAAACCGGAAAGAACAATTGGAGTGTGAACTCTGACAAGAAAGTGGGGTTCAACAAAGGGAAGCTGCGATGCTACAATTGTCATGAGCCTGGGCATTTTGCAAGGGAGTGTCCAAAGCCAGACCGAAGAGAGAATTCTGATCGAACCATGGTGCCGGTGACCTATGTCAACAAGGGATCTTCTTCAAGCAATCAGACTGCTAACTTGGCAATGGTGGCCCAATCCTTTGATTGGGAAGAGCAAATTCAGGCTCTGAATATTTCAGGACCTGAAAATGCACATCTAGCCCAGATCAAGGATGGTATGGAGGAAGAAGCAGAGAGAGACCCAGAAGAAGAGATGATGAATCTTCAGTTCGCGTTCATGGTGCAAACTGTTGGGTTATGAGCATTCTAACACTCCTAAGTGTACATGCAACCCTAAATACCTTGGATCTATGTTTTCTCTATTATACATACAATTATGAACATCCAAGGTATTATCCTAATCTAGCATACAAAATAATAAATATAACAAGATAGAATACATACCTCTTTGATGTAGAATGTCTTCATGAAGCTTGAGTGCCTAGTGCCCCAAGTGTGACACCTCAAATGGTTCACACAACACCAAATACACTTGGAATAACTTGAGAGAAACTTGAACACTCCTTGAAATCGTCTAGCCCTCACACTCACACATTAGTGTACGATTTCTTGAGCCATGAGATTCTTTTATATGGTGGCTATTAGGGTTACACCATGTAACTCATAACTTTACCCATTCCTTATGCTCCATGGATTTTAACCTCCATGGAGTATCCATGGGTCACCCCATGGACTTAGTCCAACATAAGGAATCTTGGATTACAAGCCCACATATATAAGAATGAATGATTTACACAATCAACCCATATATTTAATTAGTCTCCTTTTGATCACTTAATTAATTCCAAATTAATTATTGATCAATACTAATTAAATAACCTTATTAATATATTAGAACTTATAATATATTAACCAACCTTAAGTGTTATTTCTCTCATTATAGTCTATCCAAATGCATGATGCCATGCAACCCAAATGGACCATGCCGGGTCGGGTCAAGTCTTACCAATTATAGTTATGGACTTAGACATTAATCCAATAGTCTCCCACTTGGATAAGTCTAAAACTATTATTGCGTATGACTTCAGGAACCGATCGGCAATCGTAGCTCTTAAAAGCTTCTGTCGAACTCTGACCTTGTCGATGAACTCTGAACTTTATCAATGACTTGTCCATTAGATAAGGGATCATATATTCCTCCATTCTAGATATCATAAGGACTGAGACATGGATTATCAATCATTCTCTCTGTCTATTTGTTGTTTCCCGATTTCCGATTCATGATGACTAACTGATTGAACAAATCAAATCAGTCCTGGCTTGGCCAAGCACTCACATGTATCATCTTTAAATCATCGAGGGGCCCACATATATCACTTTTATCCCGAAGGTAAAAGGAATGGATAAACTTTGACTCATATGGCTTGTTCTACTACTTGTTGAATCATACACAAAGGCACGTTTTATAACATCGAGTTACCAATACGTATTCGTGCAATCAATGTATAACCAACTCATAGTAACAACCCATATCTCTAGGTTTGAAGAATATAAGATATTATCGTCTCATGATCACTCGTGATAAAATCCATGAAGTGATTCAAATGAGCGCGGGTTGAATCCAATACTCAAAACTTATGAGCACTCATGAGTGTTGTAGCACCACTTTGTCCACCAACTTGGACCTTACAAACCAACCCATGACAATCTTGATTCATATCTAATTCCAACATATGACCGACTGTGGATGGTTTGAATAACTTAATCATTCAGGAAGAGCGACTTAGTTATTCTGGAAGTCAAAACATGCAAAGTGAAATACAAGAATAAATGAATCAAATATGGTATCAAACCCTATGAATATAAATAAACACCTTTATTTATCACCATACTGATTACTCATTATTCATTGTTTCGGTTTTATTAACTTTATACTTGAATTTAAAACAATAGTTGTCCCATGCTCCAAGCATGTACACTATGTTTTTCTAAACACTAGTCATGCCATACACCAAGTATGCATACTATGTTTGTCTATGATCTTTACTTTGTAAAATAGATCAATTGAACATCACTCCAATGATCCTCATTTCACAGTCCCAAATCCTTACTGCAAATGCAAGAATTCCAAATTCATGCCATTTACTAAAATCTGTTAGATTCTAAACTTATATGCATTGATCCTCTTAATGATTATGCACGAAGTCAGAAAGACTTGCCAACAATCATTACAGAGCATTCCAATGGAGATCAGCTCCTTGGAAACATCCTTCTTTCATTAAGTTTCCTAATCTTACACAGATTGAATAATTTCTAACTTTGAAACATTTCCATATTCCATTTTGACTATCACTTCTGAACAAAAGTTGCCTCCTTACAGATTATGTCAATATGGTCCTTCCAGAATTAACATTATACTTCCAACTGTCCTTGAGCAACCAATCTTTGGTAAACCTTAGATTGTCCTCGACAATTGCTTAATCATTTTAGTCATATCCAATTCTAGACCTTTTCCCTCCATAATGCCCCAGGCATTTGGACAATTTTAGAAAAGATGAATATAGCACATGTAATCGATCCTATATCTGAAGCATATGGGACACGATTCATGATGTCTCACATAAAGACTAAACCAGTCTTTTGCTATAATACTTCCATTTCAATTTGCCAAGTTCTCAAAATTCAGATTATGAAAAGGGATGCCGTAATCATAATCGAATTTTAGAACGCAAATAATGGACCCATATATAGAATTTCCTTATGTTGAGCCATTCCAACATGAAATTCATATATATATATATCCTTGATTAAATACGATTAAAATCTCAATCTAAGCTTTTAGAATTGAAATGAAGTATAATTTCTTCTCCCTTAATTATAGCAAAACAACTTTTTCAACCCCTGCAACCTCACGAATTGAAACTTTTGTTTTCTATAATTAACATTGCTAACTTGAAACCTTTGTCATAATTATCATGCTCCCACTAACATGATGATTATTAGCATAACACTTATGCTCCCACTAGCTTTGACATGTACTCAGAAATCAGCTGACTTTCTTACCAAAGTTCAGATTTCTGATACTAGATTGTTTTGATAAAACTTTATCAAAATCATACACCTCTCTTAGATAGCTCACATGTGTGTCTAAACAATTTTAGAACTATGAAAAGAGATGTCGTAATCATAGTCTCAATTGTTTAGACCTTTTCCACTTCTCACAAGTCCATGTTAGTGTGCCGGTAAACCACACACGCTCCACTAACGACTTTGAGAATGCAAATATCACAATTGATATCTAGCTAAAATCTATTTAGTGAAAGTGTTTCCTCACCATCATTTTCATGAATCGGAGAGAAACCTTATGACACTTAGATTTAATAGTTTATGTGTTCTTATCCATGTGAATTTGTCAAAACCATAATCACAATACAAGGTTAGTGACAAATCCAAACTCATATTGATTAAACTTGTGCAATCTTAAATTCTTGCCATTTGGCAGCTCAGGTGCCTGCCATTGCTTCCAAGTAGTTGTGCAACCAATTGAGAACTCTCAGAACTCCTATGCAAAACCAACTTGAATAGGCACAAAAATTTCAACACGATAGGTTATAAACCTCAAGTCGTGTGCTAGTGAAGGACTTTAGGTTTTATTCTTGATTAAGTCTTGAAACTTTCAAGAGCTTTAAGACTCCCACTGTCCTCTTGACATATAAGACTCCCTTGTCAAATATTCAAGAGATAGTGCAGATTCTTTATCAAGACTAACACTTTACACAATTGGCCTAAGTTGGTCTCTGTTTTATCCAAAACATCACAACTTACCAATTTCAAATGTACAAGAGTAGATAACCTTTTACTCTTACATTTGACTAGTGTTAACAAACCCTCTTTAAGATATGTCACTCAAGTTACAATCTTGGAGTATGACTCTAAGAATTGTTTTGGAACGAAGTATGACTCATCTTTTTGATTTAACCATTTCAACAATTCATGACTCCTCTTCTTAGTCATAAGAATGCACTAAGATGACTTTAGAGGACCAATTGTGATATGGTATCTTAATCATTAAGATGATCATAAACATGATACTAAAGTACTCTCCCATCTTTTCAGATTTGAGAAACTTTTATCTTTCTGCCATACTTTGATTCTTCTTATTCGTTCTGTCTTACATTGAAACTTCTCCAATGCTACAGACTTATACTTAAACTTATAAGTATAACCATATTTACTGAACTTAAGTAAATCATGACGAATAGTCTTCTTGATCTTTTGTGGTGGACTTGACCAGTGCACAAGAATGTGTACTCGATCCCTTAGTCCTTTCCTTATTCACATAAGGAATTAGTCTTAATTTTCCAAGCTGAAAGTTCTCATTCATCATACTATACAACTTGCATGATTCCAAGTTTCGGTCCAATTGAACCTTGGGCGATGAGAATCTTTCCTTATTTGGTAATATTAGACACTACCACAACCGAAAGAATCAAATCCATTTTTCCAATATTGCTATCAATGGAATCTTATAAGCAACAACTTTTCACAAATGCCATCGTAAGGATACTTAGAATAAATAAAATCAAAACCTTTTTCTTTTATTTTTAAAACTTTGCGGAAAACTTATCCTTACAATCCATATGAAAACCTTGTTGTTATCTATTCCTAAGCAATATAAATATCATAACTCTTAAGTAATAGCCCAAAATTCTGATCACCGAACCATGCGATTGAAATCCATCTTCGCGATCAGAATCAGCATGTACTTAATAGAGTTAGACAATGGACTTACCTGAAGTAGAGCCAAACTTATTGACTTTAACATCCTTAGGTAAATTTGGCAGCTTCGTAACCAATGCCCCTTCCTTTGGCAATAGTTACTTATGGACCCTTGATAATGGGACTATCTCAGACTTCGCCTCTCTCTTTACCATTGGGTCAACCGAGTTGACTATGGCCCATCCCTTTCCATTGGGAAGAGAGAGCTTTACTGGATATCCAATGTCATCATTGTCAATGTCCATAGCGTTTTAGGAAGTTGATCTTAGCAAATAGATAAGATTATTAAGCGTCTTGTCTTAGTCTGTTTCATAGGATTCCCAAAAGAACTCACGGTGTGACTTAGAAAGTAGTTGAGCCACCAACTTTCTCAAGACTTTGACACCCAACTCTCCCGGCTTGTCAATATGTGACTACATCTCCAAGATGTGATCACACCTAGACCTTGCCTTGCCAATAGGGCTTGAGTGACCTTAAACTTTTTAGGAACTTGTAGGTTAGGGAGAATAATTAGGTGAAAGAAGTATGATATTCATGGGACATCATCTTCATTTAGGAAAGCTTGTTTCAAGAGATTTGGGAAGATCATAAATGTCTAGACCAGACATCTTTTTGGGAGATATTCAAGATAGTTGATTTAAAGTCCTTAATATGACACCCAATATGAAATATTAAGGCTAGGACCCAACAAACTATTTTATAACTTAGAACAGGGATGCCGTAATCCAAGCTATAAAATATTTGAAGGTAGGTGAATGGCGATTCACCAATTTCCACCATGAAAAACGAAATAATTTATTAGGTTTTAATTGGATTTGAAAGTCCTAGATCTTTGAGATTCATTGAACTGTTCAAAGGCATGTTTCAATCTCGAGTGTGCCCTTCAGGTTTTGTGACTGGGATGCCGAGGATCACAAAACAAGGTGTGAATAACCATGCAAATATACTTGGTACCCTTAATATTTACCCCTTAATCAGTGTGCCGGTTAACCACACACGCTCCACCGATACTATGATAAATATTAAGTTACCCTTTGCCTACCTTGTTAAGTCCAGGTTAGTGTGCCGGTTAACCACACACGCTCCACTAACGACTTAAGCAAAGTGCAAAGTGTAATTTCATGGGTTAGCACCAAATTCACATTTTCCTAAGTAACTAAGATTGGGTATTAATAAGAGTTTAGTTACTTAGTATTTATCATTAATACTTTTAATGAAAGGAGAATTACAGTCCTTGTCCTACCCGTTCGGCTAACGACCCTCCACCAGTCAAGGAAGCGGTGGGTGAGAGTGGACACCCATTAAACTGCCATTTTATAGGCAGTAACCTTATACCCCCCTTATAGACCGGCTTCGTGAATGAGGCCTACTAACGGTAAGACTGACTTTACTCTTATACATATATATAAATATTATTAACTTATAATATTATAAAGTATAAGGGTTGAATTTTAACTTTTAAAATTCTAAGGGCTAACTTGGAATTAAAGTATTCATAAGTGAAAACTTTTCAAATTCCAAAACTTGAGGGCAAGTTTTGAAACTATTCAAAACTAATTAATTCCATAACTTATGAGTTTAAAGTAGTTTTAATTAAAAAAAAAAAAAAAAAAAAAAAAAAAACTCTTCAAGTTCCATAACTTGAGGACAAGTTATGGAAGACTTTAAACTAATTAATAAAAAAAATAACATTTTTTTTATTGTAACTTATGGAACTAATTAAGGTTACACTTTTTTTTTTAATTTAATGAAGAGACTTTTGAACCTCCATAACTTGAGGACAAGTTATGGAGTCATAAAACCATTTAATTAGAACTAGACTCTTCATTTTGTAACCTTTGCCAACTTTTATGAGTTTTATGATTCTTAAATGTGACTTTTCATATAACTTGAGGACAAGTTACAAAAACACACTTTGGAATCAACTCTTAGATTAAAATGGATTGAAAACAACTATTTCACACAACTTTTTTATTAATCTAAGAACCTCATAAGAACAAGATAATTCAAATCATTAATCTTCAAGAAATTAGCATGAACATACAAACTAATACAAATCTTGAAATTATGACAATTATCTTAGAAATTGGATTAGCATGAACATTACCACATCAAAAACAAGTTTATAAGTGCAAAAACATCTTAGGGTAATGTTCCTAGTCCAATTCCAGCCAAAACAATCGAATATATGCATCCAACTCGATTTTTCAGCTACTTTTGCAAGTATAACAAGAAAACAAGCCTAGGCTCTGATACCACTGTTGGGTTATGAGCATTCTAACACTCCTAAGTGTACATGCAACCCTAAATACCTTGGATCTATGTTTTCTCTATTATATATACAATTATGAACATCCAAGGTATTATCCTAATCTAGCATACAAAATAATAAATATAACAAGATAGAATACATACCTCTTTGATGTAGAATGTCTTCATGAAGCTTGAGTGCCTAGTCCCCAAGTGTGACACCTCAAATGGTTCACACAACACCAAATACACTTGGAATAACTTGAGAGAAACTTGAACACTCCTTGAAATTATCTAGCCCTCACACTCACACATTAGTGTATGATTTCTTGAGCCGTGGGATTCTTTTATATGGTGGCTATTAGGGTTACACCATGTAACTCATAACTTTACCTATTCCTTATGCTCCATGGATTTTAACCTCCATGGAGTATCCATGGGTCACCCCATGGACTTAGTCCAACATAAGGAATCTTGGATCACAAGCCCACATATATAAGAATGAATGATTTACACAATCAACCCATATATTTAATTAGTCTCCTTTTGATCACTTAATTAATTCCAAATTAATTCTTGATCAATACTAATTAAATAACCTTATTAATATATTAGAACTTATAATATATTAACCAACCTTAAGTGTTATTTCTCTCATTATAGTCTATCCAAATGCATGATGCCATGCAACCCAAATGGACCATGCCGGGTCGGGTCAAGTCTTACCAATTATAGTTATGGACTTAGACATTAATCCAACACAAACTACTCCTGAGCCAGCCAAACCTGAGGTCAGTGAATTTGGTTGCTCTCAATCTTGCATTAAGACTGTTAAATTCTTACGTGACCAAATTGAAATAATCAAGAGAGAGAACGAGGACCTTAAGTATGAGGGTTACACACTTAGGAAAAATCAAAAGCCTTTAAAAACACAATTAGAGAACAAAACAAAGGACTTTAAGAAATTGCAAGAGGAGTACAGCAACAAATGCGAGAACTATGATCATCTCAAAAGAAAATTTACTGATGTGACCGCTGAACTTGATTCATTGAAAAATCGTCTTGAAAATACTGAATTCATTTTTAACAAATTCGATGGGTCAAGTGAAGTAGTTGCAAAAATGATAGAGGGACAGATGCAGTGGAAGGACATTACATGTGGAAACCAAAAGAAACTAGGATTAGGTTTTGAGAGTGTCCCTCCTCCATTCAATAATACCTATAATGGCATTCCTCTATCTTAAGATGAGATTGATAGAGAACCTTTCTTAGTTTATGGAAAGCCTGCTTCTGAACAAGCAACTTGCTCAAATGATAAAATTTTGGATACTAACATTTCTACCTCAAGTGCAGATATGTCAGTAGTTCAGGGGGAGCCAGAAGCTGAAAAGTCTGAGTCGAATAACTTTGTGTCTAAATTTGGTGTTGAATTTTGTGATGATTCTATGTTAAATTCAAACACTAATGTCTTTGTTTCTGGTGGTGTGTTGTTTCAGACTGATAATTTTGAAAACAATGGTGTTGTTTCTGATAAAGTTGCTAAATCTGATTTGAATGCTTCTACATCTTCCACGTTTGCTACACAATCTAGTGCTTGTGCTTGTTCTTGCAAATGTGAAAATGCTAGAAAAGATAATAAAAACCAGAAATCTGACAAGAGCAGTACCCAATCCAATGATAATAAACAAATTTGCTTTAATTGTGGTACTGCTGGTCATATTGCCAGAAATTGTTTAAATCGAATGTTTGTGCATCACAAGTCTAAAAGAGGAGAGAATGAGTCTAGAGGACGATCTTTAATTAGAAAATCCTCCAGAACTCGCTCTCGAGATGATGATTGGAAAGCAAATCAAAAAAAGAAAATGGCAGGTTTTCAAAAGAACAAACAAGTTTTCGATAAATTCACAAACAGTTTGCCAAAATCAACCCAAGCTAAGCCAAAGTCGATTTTGTCAAAGAGTAGGTCTGGATCTTCAAACTCTACGAGTAGAAAATCCACCCGCTCGAAACAAACTGAAAAGAAAGTTGTTTCAAAACCTAAATATCAATGGATGCCAAAATTAAAATTTGATCAGTCATCATCATCCTCTGTACCTGTTGAAAAAGAAAAATCAAAAGAGAAATTAAAAGAAGAATCTGTGAAAGTTAAGGGTCAACCCAGGACTGTAATGACCTGGGTCCCCAAATCTAAATAATTCCGCTCATCGTGCAGGGACAGTTGCGGAGGAATGTCGTCAGACCGTGATATGTCGACAGCGGCTGCTCCCAGCACATGACTGGAGATATCTCCCAACTGCATGACATTCAGACATTTAATGGGGGATATGTCTCCTTCACGAGCGGAGAAGGCGGAAAGATAACGCAAAAAGGAACGGTGACGAACGGAGTGCTCAGTTTTGAGAATGTCAATTATGCTCCTGAGCTGAAGCACAGTCTGATGAGTGTTTCTCAAATCTGTGACAAGGGTTTCTCAACACACTTCACCGATAAAGAATGTCTAATCTTAAAGCCAGGCATTGTCATTCCGGAGGAGTGGATTCTAGTCAAATCTAAGCGGGATGGGAATACCTATATTATCGACATGAACAGTAATGTACCCGATGAAGTCACTTGTCTCTTTTCCAGAGTCTCAGAACAAAACTCAATGTTGTGGCATCGTCGACTTGGCCATGCAAATGCGAAGAACCTGAACCGGCTTGCTAAGAACGAAATGGTCCGCGGTGTGCCTGTGAGAGATTTTATTACTTTTGAAAAATGTGTTTCCTACGCTCAAGGCAAACACCATCGGAAACTACATCTGCCAAAGTAGGTCAACTCCATTAATCTGGTGCTCCAGTTGTTGCACATGGACTTGTTTGGTCCGGTCAACGTCCTCAGTATCAACCGAAATTCATATTGTCTTGGTGTGATAGACGATTTCTCTCATTTCACGTGGGTCTTCTTTCTGTCCAACAAAGCTGGGATTGCTGACCTCATCAAGAAGTTTATTTTAATGATCGAGAACTAAACCAACCACCAAGTGAAAGTGCTACGCACTGATAATGGAACAGAGTTTAAGAACGCTGTTCTTCATCATTTTTGCGCTGAGAAAGGTATTGTGTGTCAGTATAGTTCTGTTCGGACACCATAACAAAATGGTGTTGCTGAGCGGAGGAATCGGACGTTACAAGACGCAGCAAGGACGATGCTTTTTGATTCTAAAGTTCCAGTTTTCTTTTGGGCGGAGGCGATAAACACTGCATGCTACGTTCAAAATCGTGTCCTGATCAACAAAGCCCAGATGAAAACCCCGTATGAGATTCTCTATGGACACAAGCCATCTGTCAGCCATTTTCGAGTATTTGGCTGCCCTTGCACCCTTCTTCACTTGGAATCCAACCCAAAGTTTAATGCAAAATCTGATGATTGCTACTTTGTCGGATACGCTGCTCGTACTGCTTATCGGGTATACAACAAGAAGACGAAACAAATTGTGGAATCTTTTGATGTTCGCTGGCTTGAAGAGAATTAGACGGACGCCAGGGTGGGTCCTGATTGGCTATTTGACTACACATCACTATTCAAATCTTTTAGTTTGTCGTCTAAAAACCAAGCTGGGTCTACCTCTGGCTCGAAGACTATCATTGAAGACGAAGATGAAGAGGTTGTCTACAGACCACCATTGGTTTCTGCTACTGATCCTCCGGTGGAGTCTACTGTTCCAATCGTTTCTCCTGAGTCATCAACGCAACAATCTGCTCCAGATGCTGATGCTACTCCTCTAACTCCAGTTGAAAGAGAGTTCATGAACCAAGATGCTTCCGCTGTCACACAAAATCTGATGGAACTTCTCTTTCCCGAACAAATCGCTGATGAGTTTGTAGCAAATCCACCAAACGAAGCTGGTACATTTACCGTGGATTCTTCAGCAAATGAAGGAGCTATTAATATCCATAATATTCCCGTTTCAGTCAATGACATCAGTCACGAAATCCCATCTCGCATACAACGCGATCATCCGATAGAGAACGTCATTGGCCAGCTGGGCGACGGAGTTCAAACGAGAAGTCAGAGTGGAGACGTCAACACATGTCTCTATTCTTCCTTCATTTCTCAAATAAAGCCCAAGAACGTCGAAATGGCTTTGAATGAGCCCAGCTGGGTGGATGCCATGCATGATGAGCTCAATCAATTCGAAAAGCTCGGGGTTTGGAAGTTGGTGAAGCTGCCTAAAGGCAAGAAATCTCTCGACACCAGGTGGGTGTTTCGGAACAAGCAAGATGATTCGGGTGTCATTGTCCGTAATAAGGCGGGATTGGTAGTCTGTGGGTTCAGGCAAATTGAGGGTCTTGATTATACAGAAGTCTATGCTCCGGTGGCGCGCTTGGAGGCTATTCGTATCTTCCTCGCCTATGCTTCCTACATGAACTTTACTGTCTATCAAATGGACGTCAAGACGGCTTTCTTGTACGACAAAGTGAAGGAGGAGATTTATGTTGACCAACCTCCTGGGTTTGTTAACTCAAAACTTCCCAACCACGTCTACAAGTTATACAAGGCTTTGTATGGGCTGCATCAAGCTCCTAGAGCCAGGTATGCTACCCTAACACAACACTTGCTCAATCATGGCTACTCACGCGACACTATTGATCAGACCCTATTCATCAAGCATGTTTGTCCAGATCAAATCCTTCTTCAAATCTATGTGGACGACATCATTTTTGGGTCGACGATTCCTCAGCTATGCACGGAGTTTGAGGACGTTATGAAAAAGCGGTTCGAGATGAGTTCTTTGGGGGAAATGACGACGTTTTTGGGGCTTCAGGTCAAACAATCTTCAGCCGGAATCCTGATTCATCAAGCCAAATATGTGGATGATATGCTCGAGAAGTTCGGGTTCAGAGACGCCAAACCTGCTTTGACGCCCATGGCGGAGAGACCACTGCTGACTCCTGATCTTGAAGGCGAATCCGTAGATCAAACGTATTACAGATCGATGATCGGATCGCTGATGTATCTGACTACCAGTCGCCCAGACATTATGTTTGCGGTCTGTCAATGCGCGCGCTACCAGGCTAATCCTAAATTGTCTTATTTTATTGCTGTTAAAAGAATTTTTCGGTACCTCAAAGGCAGCCCAAAACTGGGTCTTTTGTATCCGAAAAATTCCGAATTTGATCTTTATGCTTTTGCATACAGCAATTATGGCGGCTGCGAGCTTGACAGGAAATCGACTTCAGGCGGATGTCAATTTCTCGGAGATAGGCTGGTTTCTTGGCAGTGCAAGAAGCAGCATACTGTCTCGACCTCAACAGCAGAAGCAGAATACGTAGCTGCGTCTGCCTGTTGTTCTCAAGTCATATGGATGCAACATCAGCGGTTGGATTACGGTTTGAACTTTCAAGAAACCCCTATTTTTTGTGACAATGAGGTTACGATCCAAATTGCTAAAAATCCGGTTCAGCACTCAAAAACCAAGCACATCGACATCAAAGTTCATTTTATCAGAGATTGTTATGAGCGCTCGCTCATTCGGCTAGAACAGGTTCCCACTGCTAATAATGTGGCGGATCTGTTCACCAAGCCGTTTAACAAAGCTCGATTCAATGTGCTGGTAAACTTTTTGAAAATGATTCGCTCTGAGGATTAATTTTTGTTTAGGATAGTTTAAACTTGCGCATTTCAATTTCATTCTCACCCTTGCACAAATTTAGGGGGAGAAATAAACAAAAACCAAACAAAAATTAGAAAATCAGAAAATCCAAAAACAATAGAAAATAAGAAAATCCAAAGACATTAGAAAAACAGAAAAATCAAAAAATATTATTGTGAAGTGATGTGATGGGAAGTGATATCAGCTTGTGATAACAGACAATCTGAGTCTGTGTAAAGTACCAAAGCTGAATTTTCTAGGCTCTGTGTTCGATGCGCTGGTAGGCACGAAAAATTTAATGGACTTGACTAGGTGCAGATGAACTTAAGGAATCTAGAGACTTGATAAATCTGACCTAGATAGTTCCATTTAGCCTGACAATACGACGCTCGGATAGGTTGAGCAGGGAGATATACATGAGAATCCACCAGTCACATTAAAGAACCCGTATCTAGAACTGTGGTTTAACTTTTCCTTGATGTATGGATTCTGTCCTTAATTCCGGTATTGACGGGGCGACTGGGGAATTCCGATAAAGTAGGTCTGTAGGAAATTATTTTCTTTCTCTCCTACTGTTAGTCATATGTTGCCTCCTCTGTGTGATCGAAAGATCCGACCTGGACTGCAGCATATGCAACTCTATTTCTCTGCATCTTCTATCAATGCAATTCTTCCTATCTGTTAGCCATATGTTGTCTCCTTTGCGTGATTAACAATCCGACCTGGTACACCGCATATGCAACCTTCTACTTCTCAATCCCTCTGAAATTCTAGTCATTCATATGTTTCACTCTCTGCGTGATTGAAAGATCCGACCTGAGTATACAGCATATGCATTCTAAATCTATCCTCCCTATTAATAATAGTCTGCTCACCTAAAGTAAGGAGTATCTCGGAAGTTCTTGATTATTGGGGTATGTCAGTAAGTGGGAAACATGTTCTAGTACATCTGAAATTAAACAATTCTAGATTGTCTGTAGATCTCGCTACTCAATTTAGGTGGACAACAATATCCTTGGTCGTCGTCAGATAAATTGTCCTTAGGTATTATTATCTATTAACTTAGGATCAATCTGTCCTGTCACTGATAGAATTTCTAAAAATTGTCACAATTTTTCGTGCTTAAGTGGACCACAATACCAGCGATCGACCAGATCTATTCATGAAAGGGGAGGTACCAATAAACGGATTAAGGCTGTCTAACAACTTTGATCCCAAATATTTTTGTTTTTGTTAAATTTGTTCATAGTTTTCCTCTATGCACAAATTTAGGGGGAGAATTAAAAAAAATCAAACAAAAATCAGAAAATTAAAAATCAAACAAAAAATCAGAAAATTAAAAATCAAACAAAAATCAGAAAAATCAAAAACCCAAAAATATTTTAGTTTCTGTTTTAATTTGTGTGCTAAGTTTTCTTTTAGTTTTGTTTTGTCTTGAAAAGTGAATTCAGGTGTAGATGAGACTCATGGAGTTTGTGTCGAAGATTTCTGAGCCAAGGCTTCATCCGTGATCATCGAAGAATTCTCATTCGAAGGTGCAAGAAATGAAGATTATTCTTTCGACATTCAATGTTTCAACCCCAAAAGCAAGGTGAAGCTGCACTTGAAGATTATGTGACAGATTGCATTGAAGCCTCCTCAATCAATTTGCTGCTATCTATGTACCTGCTGAAGTGATCCAGAAGATTCGTTCTCTCTGATGTTCTCTCTGAAGATTCTCAAGCTGAAAGCGCTTTCTTTCAAGAATCTCTACAAGAAGCCTCCTCACCCAATGTGCGATCAGAGTCAAATTTTGAAGACAAGGCCAACTGCTCAAGATGAAGTCATTCGTTGAAGATTCATCAAGTTCATCTTGAAGTTGTGAAGAATTTGAAGATTAATGTTGAAGCGAAGCTCCCAATGAAGATTAACAAGAAAAGCCAGCTACCTTTTTAGGGGGAGCTTGTTGGGTCATTTAGAAAAGAAAGCTATAAACCAAGGGGGAGATTGTTGGGTCAAAAATATGGTTTATACTTTGCTTTTCTAAGCATTTACTGTTTTTATTATTTGGGCCGAAAATAGTATAGGATTAATTGTAGCTTGGACCGAAAACCCATGTGTTTTCGGTCTAGCATTGGATTATATATATATATATATATATATATATATATATATATATATATATATATATATATATATATGTATATATATATATATATATATATATATATATATATATATATATATATATAGGGTGAGGAGTGCATGTGAGGGTAAGAGCCAAGGAGCTTCAGTGTGTGCATTTTAAGGTGTGAGAGAAACAAGAGAGAAGAGTGTGTGTGAACTATGTGTATTATTCATCATTCCTATCTTTGAATACATCATAGATTCATGTTCTTCTTCTTCTTCTCCTTTTCTTCTATTGATCTGAAATCATCCGTTTGATTGGATTCCGCACCATCAAACGGATCTGATTGATACACATGCAGATTTGAGGACTTTCAATTGTAGAATTATGCCAATATTGTGTCAAAATTTAATATTGATAAGTTACAAACATTTTTCTGAAAATGGTGAAATTTTATAACTCATGTGATTAAGATAATTTTGGATATTATTTTCCATAATTTTGTAATATTAATTGAGGGTATTTCAATACATTTAAAGGTGTTTTAAACTCCTAAAAATCCAAAAATATTATCAAATAGTTTCCAAAATTCATCAAAATTTACATTTTTTGTTCCAAATACAGTAGATGTGTTCTATAAATTTTCTCTAGAATTTTTGATGTGATTAACTATTTTTTCAAATTTTTGTGCCTTCATAACAATATAATTTCATGAAAAATAGAATCCAGATGATAAAAATTCCCAAGCTTTGCATTTCAGTTTTAACTGAAGTCAAAGACCTCAAGATAAATTTTCTTGAAGTTTTGATTTGTTTAACTATTTTTTCACCATTTTACTTTCTTGAATAACCATAAAATCATGAAATATATTAAACAGTTAATAAAAATTACCAAACTTCAGATTTTGGTTCTAACTACATTAAAAGACTTCCAGATAAATTTTCATGGTTTATAGATATGTATAACCATTTTTCTTATATTTAATTCTCTAAATAGATAAAATTTCATGAAAACTAGCAATCAGTTAAGAAAATTCCCCAAACTTTTTATATTTCAGCCATTACACATACTTAAGCTGGGAAAAATATAAAAACGGATTTATATACTGTTTAATCCAATTTTATGATTTTTGTGCATTTATTCTAATAAAAATGGAGATAAATAGAAAACAATGTCCAAAATTACCCAAACTTTTTGTATTTCTGTTATTAAACATTCTTAAGTTGGGAAAAATATAAAAATGGATTTATAAACTGTTTAACCTAATTTTATGATTTTTGTGCATTTATTCTAATAAAAAATGGATTTAAGTGTATTTAATCTTGGGAAAATAGAAGAAAAGCAGCGTACAGAAGAGAAAATCATCAAAAATTTTATGTAGCATCCTAATATATTATAAGGTGTTCTGGTAAATTTTCACGAATTTTGGATGAGTACAAATATTTTTCCCATTATTAGTCCATTATAAATACAAAAATCATGGAAAAATAGGAATGCATTATTAAAAATTCTGAAAATATTTTTCTAAGTCTTACACATAGGGTATGAGCTGCGAAAATTATTATATAGTCTTTTCAGATTGTCTAAAGTTTTTTTATGATTTATTGGGGCTAAATAAAAAGAAAATTCAAAACCATGCTAAACAGTAACAAAAATTGATGAATCTTAATGAGAAGTCATTAATTAGGATAGGGGTTATCCACGAATTTAACTACGATTTATAGACCTCACAAAGTATTTTATATGATTTATTGCCCTATATTATTGCAACAATTATAATAATTCGAGAAAAATGAATTATATTCTGACAATTTGAATAACATCTCATTTTGTTCGTGGGAATCTAGGAAAAATTGGATTTGGTCAGAAAAGGAGGTTTAGATATTTATTTGGAAATAAATCCTTGATGAACATATTTTAAAGCTTTTAACAACATACTTTGATGATCTAGCTTCTAAGCTTGAAGATAATCACATGCATGTTTGTTTGAAGACCATTCATGAGTTTGAAATGTTCAAAAATCATTTTTGATAGAAAACTTTGGATGCATGTGGTGATTTTCCACCAAAACGTGTAGAAAAGTGCATTTCCATGGTTTTGACATAGGTTTAGGTCATGGATCTTCACCATCTTGTAACATGCAAGATGTTTTTGGTGAAAATCTACCACCATCATCATCAAAACTGAAGTGAATGAACATTCACACAAATTTTATAAGAGAATGGTGTAGAAGAACAAGGAAATGCAAGAAAATCCATGAAAACTTGAAGGAAAATGAAAGGAAATCGTGTTCTACGTTAATGAACACCACTAGATGATGAAGATTTTGAGTATCTTGAGTGTTCTTGGACATGTTTGCTGTAAAATTTTGTGGTTCATAGAGAGAGGAAGAGAGAAAATGTGTGTGAGAGTGTGAGAGAGAAATGAGAGCGAATGAGGGAAGATGAAGTGTGAGAGAGAAGAAGAATAATTTTGTGTTGGGAAGTGGAGAGATATGGGGAGAGAGATCCGAATTTTCAATGAGGAGAGAGACTCTCCACCTCTTCCATTTACTTTATATAATTTTCCTCAATTTTTATAAATTTTCCCATTTTTTTTATAAAGTATGCATTAAGCCATGATTTGTTTTATTAAATTATTGATTTAACTTGTTAATTAGGAATAAATGTTGATAGTTTAAAATTTATTTTCCTTGAATTCATTTTCATAATTTTAATTATTATAAGATAATATTAGAAGCTTCGTAATTATTTTTATAGAATTTTTAAGGTTAAAGTTTATAAATGTGAGTTTTTAGGGCATTTAGGGTTTTTGAGAGTTAATAAATACTTGGATATCAAAATAAATTGAATTATTTGTGACTTCAAATTATCTTATGGTATTATAACTCTTTTATAGTTATAAATAATGTTTTTAATTCCTTTTTGTCGGTTTGTTGGCATTTATGTAGTGATTCCTAGATTCAAGCGAGATTGAGGAATCAAGTATACTAGTCCTAGTTTTCAACTTTAATTTAAGTTTCTATAGACTTTGACCTAATTTCTACTTTTAAGTCAACTGCATGATGTGTGTATATGATTCATAAAAATGTGTTCGAGTCAAAGTGTGACCCGGATATGGATAGTCTCTACAGTTAAGTAGTTGTAGAATTCACATATCAATGTGAAATCTAAGTATACTATCCATTGATTCTAATTGTTTCCAAGTTTCTAGTAGGTTATAACTTAGTTTCTAGTTACTAAGTCTAGTATGTGTCGTGCCTACATGTACATATAAGTTTATTCAAATCTAGAACCGACTCGAATTTTGACGGTTGTCACATATACGCTCTCCCTGCAAGAGATTCTGGGGACCAAACACGACTTCCGCAAACATATTGCTAGGTGGTTTAGAATTCACATTAAAGTTATGTGATCATGTATACCCAATTTTACTATCAACTTTTGTTTAGAACAATGAGTTAGTGATTCATTGATATAATTAGATCCTGTAGTGTTCTCATGCTATAACATCTTTGGATGTTCGTTCTGTTGTAGTGTATAGTGTTTCGTTCTGCATAGTGTGTAGTGTATAGTATGTCTCTCTGATGTATTGTATCTACCTCCTTGTTTCTCTTTATGTTATCATGTATGGTATCTACCTCCCTGTTTCTATTTATAGTATGTTCTAGCATCTAGTATGAACTGAACCTCTAAACTATACCCCTTATAGTTTACTAGTATTTTACTTGAACTGTTATTGAAAAGACTCGTTTTTCTACTAAGTTATGCTGGTACTTTAAAAACGGAGTTTTGTTAAACTATAAAGTAACATAACTTTAAAAGAGTTTTTGAAATGTTTTGATCACTTATAAAAGACATAAGCAACCTTTTGAAAGATGTTTATAACAAATAATTACACAATTATCATTGTGTTCAACTTGTATTCCCCCCTTAAAATCATTTAAAACAGTTTAAAAGATTTATTACGGGGTATGAACTCACCTTATGTGGGTGATTCAAACAAGTATGCGCGTAAGGATGAGAAGTTCCACGAATGAAGTCCCGAGACACAAAAAGTCCTAAATGACATATAATGGCATGAATATATTGTTTATAAGCAACTATATGAAAGGAAACACCTTTAGGGACTAGGAAACACTTGGAATGAAGTGTTGAATCACATGTGATTGACCAAAGGGGAGTGTACGGCCACAAAGAGGAGTTCACGGCCATGTGTTCACGGCCCTATGAGTTTATGGCCAATGAGTTCACGGCCTCAAGAGTTTACGGCCGTAAACTCATGCTACTTTGTGCATATGGGTGTTTTGAAGGGATTTCAAGCATTAAGGAAGGGTTCTAGGTTCTTGTCCATGCCTTAGGAAGTGTTTAAGGTCCAATTGCACTACAAACTAGGGTTTACGGCCATGGGAGATGCTCTTGGCCGTAAACACCTCATTTTCTTGCCAAAAGGCTTGATTTCAAGGCTAGAATTAAGAGTCTTAACTAGATAGTGAGTATATGGAAGTAATACTTACAATTTGAAGCAAAGGAGGGTGTTTTCGGCCCAAAACATCTAGGTGTTCTTGATGTTCTTGAGGATCTTGAAGATCTAGACTCAAAAGATGGAATTCATGGGTGAATTCAAAGGGGATTCAAGATTAAGAGATGTATTAACACATAGATGGAAGGAATCACTTACATTTTGAAGATCTAGGATGAAGAACTCGATGATACTTGAGAGAGTTTGAAGAGATTTCAGGCAAGGAAGGAAAAGAATGAGAAGAATGAAGTACCCTTACATATATAGGGGTGAGTTTACGGCCACCTTGAGTTTACTGTCGTAAACTCTTGGTGTCCTGGCCGTAAAATCCTCTTGAATGAGTTTATGGCTTGAATGAAGTATAGTGTCTCTAGCTGGTACATTCTAACACTCATTCCTTGAATGTATTGGGCTTAGAACACTCAAACAGACTCTAAACAGTGCCAAATGATAGCAGGAGTGAGTCTGACTTAAGGTTGATTGGCTTGACTTATAAAGCAAAAATTTTCGGGTTGTCACACTGTAAACACCATCTTCTTCTTCATCTTCAATAACTTCCTTCGATCCGGAGCAGGAACCAGATAGATCCTTTAAAGACACATTGAACGATTTCAAAAGAGATGTGTAATCAAATAACCAATCCGGACAGACTCTGGCGTCCGTTTCGTTCTCCTCCAACCAGCGCACATCGAAGGATTCTACAATTTGCTTTGTCTTCTTGTTGTAGACCCTGTACGTCGTGCGAGCAGCATAATCCACAAAATAACCATCATCAGCCTTGGCATTGAATTTGGGGTTGGATTCCAGATGAAGGAGGGTGCAAGGACAACCAAAGATACGGAAATGACTAACAGATGGCTTGTGACCATAGAGAATCTCGTACGGGGTCTTCATCCGAGCTTTGTTGATCAGGACACGATTTTGAACATAGAACGTCGTGTTGATCTCCTCGGCCGAAAAGAAAACCGGAAGTTTAGAGTCCCATAACATCGTCCTTGCGGCGTCTTGCAGTATTCAGTTCCGCCGTTCAGCAACACCATTTTGCTGCGGTGTGCGAACGACACTATATTGACGCACTATCCCTTTTTCGGCACAAAAATGATAAACAAAAGGATTCTTGAATTCCGTCTCGTTGTCAGTTCTGAGCGCCTTCACCCGGTGATTGATCTGGTTCTCTATCATCATAACAAACTTCTCAATCAGGTCAGCAATCCCAACCTTGTTGGACAAGAAGAAGACCCACGTGAACCGCGAGAAATCATCTATAACTACCAAGCAGTATGAATTTCTATTGATGCTGAGGACGTTGACTGGACCAAATAAGTCCATATGCAACAATTGGAGCACCTGGTTGATCGAATTAACCTGTTTTGGCAGGTATGGCTTTCTGTGATGTTTATCTTGAGCACAAGCCACACACTTTTCAAAATATGATGAAATCTTTGACAGGAAGCCCGCACACCATTTCATTCTTTGCAAGTCGATTCAGGTTCTTTGCGTTAGCATGTCCGAGCCATCGATGCCACAACATAACATTGTGCTCGGAAACCTTTGAGAAGAGACAGTTGACTTGTTCAGGAAGATTGTTGTTCATGTCAATGATATATGCATTGTCGTCCTGTTTTGATTTCACAAGAATCCATTCATCTGGGATGAAAATTCCTGGCTTCAAAATTAGACATTCTTTATCGGTGAAATGTGTCGAGTAGCCCTTGTCACAAATTTGAGAGACGCTCAACAAACTGTGCTTCAACTTAGGTGCGTAGTTGACATTCTCGAAGCTTAGAACTCCATTAGAAACTGTTTCCCTTTGAGTGATTTTTCCTCCATCCCTTCCCGTAAAATATACAAAGCCCCCGTTAAAATTTTGAATGTTATGCAACTGGGAAATGTCTCCTGTCATGTGCCGGGAACAACCGCTGTCGACATAACACGGTCTGACGACATTCCTCCACAACTGTTCGTGCACAATGAGCGGGATCTTTTAGATTTGGCGATCTAGGTCATTACAACCCTGGGTTTACCCTTGACATTCACATATTTATCCTTTTGACTTTTCAATTTTGAATTACAATCTGATCCATCATCTCCACCTCTGGGTCCATTTCAGCTTCTCCTTCTGGAATGTCATTGATTTGTGCAAGATGTGCATTTTCAGGTCCTAAAATGTTCAGGGCTGGTACCTAGTCTTCCCAGTCAAACGACTGAGCCACCACAACAATATTAGCAGTTTGGCTGTTAATGGTTGCTCCCCTGCTGCTTCACACGGGCACCATTGTTCTTTCGCTATTCTCCCTCTTGTCTGGCTTCGGGCTATCTCTGGAAAAATGACCAGGCTCATGGCAATTGAAGCATCTAAGTTTTCCCTTACTAAAGCCCACTTTCTTTTTAGCATTCATTCCCCAATTGTTTTTGCCAGTCTTCTTGGATAACTGCTTTGCTCTAAACACGGCCATAACGATCTGCCATCTAATATCCATCTCTTCAACATCCTCTGGATGTATTTGATCCAAGTCAGCAAAGGATAGTTGAGGAGGTAGCTCACCAGCCACGAAAGCATTGTATCAGTTGAAAAGACCAGTAACTAAAGCCATGTTTTCATCACTTTCTTTGGGAGAAGGAGTTGGAACAGATGCTTTCGAAGAAGATGCAGCTTGTGGATAAGACATAGACGATTGAACATTTTTCATGGGTGGAGTGACATAAGATGGTGGTTGAGAAACAACAAATGGTTGAACTTGTGGGGTAGTGAAGGATGATAATGCATTGTTGGATTGAATCCCGAGGTTGGCAGTTGAGTATGAATTCACATGATTAATCTCCCTTTGCTTGTCATCAAGATCACATGTTTTGATAATGGCCATTGTTTCAGCCAGACTAAGTCGGTTAATATATTTTGTTTTCTTGATGACAACAATATTCAAATCCCAAGCCTTTGGGAGAGAATTCAATAATTTCTTGTTGATTTCAGATCTTGGTAATGAGATCCTAGCCGAACTCATTTCAGTGGTCAATGTGATGAATCGTTGAAGTTGAGCTTCCAGGGTTTCTCCAAGAATGTAGTTGAGCATATTGAATTTTTTCCTGAGCATATCCTGGAGACTTTGTTTCATGTCCTCATTTTCTTCATAAACCTCGATCAGTGCCTCCCATAGAGCTTTTGCAGAAGTATACTCTCGGAAACCTTGAGCAATCTCTAGTGATAGGGCCATAGTGAGTATGGCAAGTGCTCTCTCTTGCTGTTCAACTCTCTCAAAATCTTCTTCAGTATAGTCTTCAGTATCCTTATCAATAATTGTTCCATTCTCTACAGTTGTGGTGATCCGGACGGGTCCTTTTAAGATACTTCTTCGGATTTCGAAGTCTTTCATTTTTATGTATTTCTCCATTCGATATTTCCATTCTGGGAAACCCTTAGCAGATAACAGTCTTGGAAAGCGTGTAGTTGTTCCCATAATGGAGTCAAGTTCTTGATGAGTGGTGGTGTTTTGAGATTCCATTGTTTTTGTTTTTCTGATGTTTTTTTTATTTTTTTTATTTTCTAAACAAGCAAACTAACAAGGAAAATACAATTGAAATTGTTCAATGACCAAAGTGGTTCACGGCCGTATATGGATCACGGCCGTACACACAAGTTGACGGTCAAAGGATGAAAGTTTCACGGTTAAAGGATGGACCGCGGTCAAATATCAATTCACGGTCAATATCGTTGAATGGTTCACGACCGTATATCAGATCACGGCCTTAATCACCTCAACTGTTGCAACTGTAAACACTTAGATTTCGATGAAAGCAACATATTTTGATCCTGATAGCCTTGAATCCTCGAACAAATGTAGAAATCCAACGATCAAGCTTGACTCACACACGAAAATGATGAAAACCTTGAGCCGTAAACACCAAAAATGAATTTGACACCGGATTGGCTCTGATACCAATTGTAGAGTCCCAAATCCAGGAACCAAACCAGTGATCAAAACAATAATCAATCAATACGAACAAGAATGGAGTAGAGAACGAGATTTATCAAGCAATGCACACATTTATTAGCTTAAACGTCTGGTACACCTTGAGCACACACACATTGACCGTGAACACTCTGATACGTCACCCCACTCTGACAGACTCTGACACTATTTATAGGAACAGACTGGCCGTGAACAGGGTTCACGGCCGAACACGTGTTAACGGCCGTACACCCGTTCACGGCCGTAAACACCTTCACAACCACAAACAATCTCCAAAACACACATTACAAGACCAAGACCCTATTAAGATCTATGCAAATAGTTGCCTAGCCCAAACCACTAAGTTGTGACCTATCAGTCAAGGAGGGCATCCTGGAGATACTTAATGAGAGGTTGGGCGCATTCCGCAACGAGATGGAGGCCATGCTAAAGGCACGCTCACTGACATTCAGGGAGTTCATGGCTTATGGAGCTCCTGATTACCATGGGGCTCGGGACCGCATTGCGAGTACTAGATCATTGGCGGATGTCGCCAACGCATTCCGAACCAGCAGATGTCCCGAGGGGGACAAGGTTAGACTTGCGTCTTGTCTTCTGAAGGATAGGGCACGTGACTGGTGGGAGGAGGTTCGGATAGGCATTGTAGATGATGCAGTTTTGGATCCGATGACCTGCAGTGATTTTTGGACCAGGTTCAGGGCTGAGTTTGCATCTGTGCTTGAGGTGGAACAGCTAGCTAGGGAATTCCAAGATCTTGAGCAGACGGCATAGACTTTGGCTCAGATCACCGCTAAGTTTAGGGATAGGGCCCTTCTCGTTCCGTAGTATGTGGGTCGAGTAGATGAAGAAGGCCTGATATCATCAGATGTTGCAGAGTGATATCCGCCAGTTTGTTAGCCGCTCCAGCTGCAAGACGCTGGAGGATATGAATGCTAGGGCTGGTGAGAGAGAGATTGATTTAGAGATGGAGAGGAAGAGAAAGCCAGAGTCGGGGTCTGGCGGGGAGGGCTCGGGAAAAAAGCCTAAGGTAGATTCCTGAGGAAAGGGCCAGCTGGGCCGAGGCGGCTGTGGAAAGTGTGGCAGGGGGCACGATGGGTCGTGTAGGGCAGGTAGTTCGGGCTACTTCATGTGCGGCCGAACTGGGCATGTCAGTAAGGATTGTACTGATACCACCAATATCACATCATCTGACCTGATTTGCTTTCAGTGTAATCAGAGGGGGCACAAGAGGTCTTAGTGTCCGAGTCTAGCAGCAGCACGGAAGGTGGTGGCACACGCCCCCGCTACATTGAAGATTACAGACGGCCGTTAGGGCCAGGCAGAGGTGCCAGTGGCGAAGAGAAAATCCTTCCAGTTGACAGCAGAGGAGGCACATGCAACTCCTGATGTTGTTACGGGTATGTATCTTCACCTTATCTCTTTATTTATATTAATTATTGCTTATGTTTATGTGTTTGTTATAGGATCGTTTTTAGTGAACGGTATATCAGCCTTGGTACTGTTTGATTTGGGTGCCACCCGATCTTTTGTGTCGCTCGCGCTCAGTAAGCGATTTGTAGGAGCTCCGGGTGAGCTGGATTTCCCACTGGATGTGGAGATAGTAGATGACAGGACCGTTAAGGTTGTGAGGGTTCATAGAGGATGTACAATACAATTATTCGATGAGCAGTTTTCAATGTATCTGGTTCCTATTCCCCTGCGAGGAAATAAGGTTATAGTGGGTATGGATTGGTTGAGCCCCAATGGAGCACTGATTGACAGCGAGCAGCACCTATTGAGGATTCAGACTCCTATTGGGGGAGGGTTAGTGATACATGGTGAGAGGCCGCAGGGTGGATTGACTCTATGCTCAGTAGCGAGAGCGAGGCGCTACTTCAGCAGGGTTGTGCAGGTTATGTCGCCTGTGTCATGGATACCTGAGATAAGGGTAAGGCGACAGTCGATGATGTACTGATAGTGCGAGAGTACCCATACGTATTCCCATAGGATTTACCTGGGATACCTCCGGAGAGACAGGTTGAGTTCAAGAGCTGCTAGACAAGGGATTTATCAGACCGAGTAGTTCGCCATGAAGAGCCCCGATTCTATTTGTGAAGAAAAAGGATGGGTCACGTCGGATGTGCATAGACTACCAGGAGCTGAATAAGGTAACAGTGAAGAATCGTTATTCCCTCCCAATGATCAATGATTTGTTTGACCAGCTACATGGTGCATCTTGGTTCTCCAAGATCGATCTATGATCGGGTTATCACCAGATGCGAGTCAGAGAGGAGGATGTGCAAAAGACCGCTTTTAGGACTAGTTATGGTCACTATGAGTTTGTGGTGATGCCGTTTGGGCTCACCAATGCTCCAGCCGCATTCATGGATCTCATGAAGTGAGTATGCAGACGGATGCTGGATCGGTCTGTGATCGTTTTCATTGATTATATCTTGGTCTATTCCAAGACTCGAGAGCAGCATGAGGAGGACCTGAGGGAGGTGCTGGAGACACGGAGGAGGGAGAGAATTTTTGCAAAGTTCTCCAAGTATGAGTTATGGTTGCGCGAGGTGCAGTTTCTTGGGTATCTTGTCAACCATAAGGGTATTCTGGTCGATCCGGCCAAGATAGAGGCCGTGATGCAGTGGGAGATTTCAAGGTCTCCAACTGAGATTCGGAGCTTCCTTGGTTTAGCGGGTTATTACCGCAGATTTATTCAGGAATTCTCCAAGATCATTTTTCCTTTGACACGACTGACCAAGAATTCGGTGACCTCCCGAAGGGGGCCTGAGCTGCAGGCAACCTTCCAGACTCTCAGAAAGCGGTTGTGCGAGGCGCCGATCCTGACCTTGCCGGATGGCGGCGATGATTTCGTGATTTATTGTGATGCATCGATTACGGGTATGGTAGCAATTTTCATGCAGCGGGGTCATGTGATAGCTTATGCTTTGAGAAAGCTGAACCCTCACGAGGCTAACTCTCCGACGCATGAATTAGAGCTGGGGCCTGTGGTTTTCGCCCTTAATATTTGGCAGCATTATCTCTATGGAGTCCGTTGTACCATTTATACGGACCACAAGAGTTTGAGGTACCTCATGGATCAGCTAAATCTAAACATGAGGCAGCGTCGGTGGTTTGATGTGGTGAAGGATTATGACTATAATATCCTTTACCACCCGGTAAAGGCCAATGTGGTGGCCGACACCCTGAGCCGCATGGCAGTAACGACTCTGATTCGAGACATCTGTCTGCGGATGACAGTGATTACTCCATTTTTGGAGCAGGTCAGAGAGACAGAAGTTGAGGGCCTGAAGGAAGAGCATCAGAAGTGCGAGAGGATCGTAGGTCGGGTGGCCTCATTTGATTATGATAGCTGAGGGTTGTTAGCCCTGCATGGGAGGGTCTGGGTTCTGTACTGGGGCGGAGTACGACAGGTTCTGATGGATGAGGCGCACAAGTCGAGGTTCTCCATCCATCTTGGGGCGACGAAGATGTACCAGAATCTTCAACCTGATTACTGGTGGCCCTGCATGATGCGGGATGTTGCTTGGTACGTGGAGCGGTGTTTGACATGAGGAAGGTCAAGGCTGAGCATCAGCGACCCCACGCCAAAATGCAGTCGTTGGATATTCCCGGGTGGAAATAGGAGGATATCACCATGGATTTCATTACCAAGATTCCCAGGACCGTACGTGGAGTAGATTCGATATGGGTCATCATGGGTCAGTTGACCAAGAGTGCTCATTTTATCCTGATCCAGGAGAGTATCTCGGCCGAGAAGCTGGCCGAGATATACGTGCACGAGATTGTGGCACGACAGTGAGTGCCTGTCTCGGTGGTGTCAGACCGAGATTTCTGTTTCACTTCCAGATTTTGGAAGTAGTTTCACGAGGAAATAGGTACTCGTCTCCACTTCAGAACCACTTTCCACCCTCAGACAGACGGACAGAGCGAAAGGACGACACAGACTCTCGAGGACATGTTACACGCAAGTGTTTGGGATTTCGGTGGCAGTTGGGATATATATCTTTCGTTAGCAGAATTTTCGTATAAAAACAGTTACCACGCCAGCATAGACCAAACTCCCTTCGAGATGCTCTATGGGAGGAAGTGTAGGGCCCCAATCTATTGGGGCAAGGTCGTTCAGAGAGTCATGGGGAGTACTGAGGTAGTACTCAAGACTACAGAGCAGATCCAGCAGGTCTGGAGCAGGCTGCAGACTTCTCAGAGTCGGCAGAAGAGCTACGCCGACAAGCGGCCGTTAGAGATTCCTCACACGAGATTTCACAGCTAGCATACGAGGTGAGTTACCTTCAGTAGGAACGGGTCTACGACACCAAGGTCGGCCCGTAAATGTGATACATTAGTATCTGAGTGTGGGCGGGGCCCGAATCTCATAGTAGCCGAGTGTGGGCGGGACCCGAATCTCATAATATTATTGAGTATAGATATGTGACTGCTTGATAGGAATATATATACTTGTTGTATGTGTGATACTTGATAGGAATATTATTGCGGAGTGTCGGTGGGGACCAAATCTCCTAGACAACGGAGTGTGGGCGGAGCTCGAATCTCCTAGACAGTGGAGTGTAGGCAGGGCCCGAATCTCAAAGACAGCGGAGTGTGGGCGGAGCCCGAATCTCCTAGATAGCAGAGTGTGGGCGGGGCCTGAATCTCCATGAGAGTGGGCGGGGTCCGTATCTCCTAGTTGCATGTTATGTGTATTGTATGTGGTAGTTTGGGGAGACTCACTAAGCTTCATTCTTACAGTTTTCATTTTTGGTTTCAGGTACTTCCGTTAGCAAAGGTTAGAACTCAGGATGACTGCAGCGCAGACACCATTTGCTCTGCCTGGGATGTTTATACTCTGATATTTTGATATACATTGATATGATGTTTGAGATATTATGACATGTGTTTTGGATAACTATGGTTTTATTAATAATTAAAAACGAAATTTTTTTGGACTGTATTTTTGGGATGTTTCACAGCATCACCAGACACTTCTTCCTTGAGTTAAACAACAGATCCGTCACATCTATGTTGTTCCATGCCACCCTATTGTTCCTCATTTATCACAAACCTATGTGGAGTTTCTTTTTCAAACTCCACCTTCTGGATGGCATCCTGATCGTTCCCCGCAACACTTGTACCACCTCTTCTCTAGTTACACATAGCAGATGTCACACCCCCAAACCAGAATGACGGAAACATTCGGGGGCGGATGACTTCACGTAGTATCATAACAGTTGAATATTGTAAATAAAGTAAACACAACCATCATAAATATAATGAAAAGTTACATTGTTGCAAGCAATACCTGTTTCAAAAGAATATTACAAATATGATGATTTAAAATGTTTTGATAACAGAGGCCTTAGCGTTCCTTCTCCAAAAGTTTATGGTTACCTGTATTATTGATTCCCTGAGAAATACAAGTTGTTTTGAAAAAGTGTCAACAATTAAGTTGGTGAGTTCATAAGCATTTTTGTTCTAAAATTTGTCTGTATTTTGGTAAAAATAACTGAACGTGTTTCCAGAAAATCCAATATTTTCCATGTATGTGTAGTAGTTAGAAAAAGTTCCAAAAACTGAAATGGTGTAAATGGATTTATACATATATAATGTAATTACTGAGTGTATTTACTAGTTTCGTAAATCAAGATATTTCGATACTCATGTGAGGTTTATAACCATGCTATTGACCCAGACTGCTTTTAACAACGTTCTTCAGGCGTTGTAGTGTTATGATGTTTGTCACCCCAGACCTACCGGTCTTACTGTAGCTAACAGTTTAGGTGCGGCATTGTTAATCTCGTATAGATCTATACACAAGTATCACGCTCTCCCTACAAGAGATTATGGTTTATAATACAGGACTTGAAATGCGTACTTGATAGTACGTTGAAGCCGATTGTCTCACAAAACTTAGTACCAATAGATTTACGGAATGAAAAGTCTACATTTACTGTAAATGAAAGTATTCCCCTTTTACAGTGTTTATGTAAAGATGTCTTGAACAACTTGTAAACTATACCCATTATAGTTTTACGAAAGTATGTTCCATTTGATGATAAAAACTCGGTGTAATACCAACTTTGCATGTAAAGTGCAATGTTGGTAGAAATATTGTTTAACAATTATAAACAAAATGTAGATAAAGTATTTGAAAACATATGTAACGATGCGTATTTTAAACATAAGCTTTTCTCGTGTTTCACTTGTACCCCCCCCCCCCTAAAACATGAAAAGACGTGAAAATAAGGGGTATGAACTCACCTGGAAAGTGTGGTGATTTGAAGAAAATGAGATTTTCTCGGGCGGCTCTTCGACCGGAAAGTGGTGAATTTTTCGGGAATCTCGGAGCTTCGGACCTTCGTCGGGACTCGGGTACGTAACCGGGGTGTCGGGGTCGTCTCGGGTTGCTAACCAAATAGTAGAAGTGAGAGAGAAGAGTGGAATGAGCAAGAGAAGTGGGAAGTCTCGCATACTATTTATAGGAGAGGGAGCTGCCCTCGTACGCTGGGCGTACACCGAAGTACGCGGGGCGTACGTCAGCGCTGACGTCTCCGGTCTCCGGTCTTCGGATGGGACTGCAGTAGAGGGTGTAGGGGCGACGTGGCCGATCCGAGGCCCTCCATTCGGTACGCTGGGCGTACTCCGAAGTACGTTGGGCGTACTCCTTCGGATAAGCCTCGAAGTGTGTGCCAAAAACTTCAAAAATGTGTAACTTTCGCATACGAGCTTCGTTTTTGACGTTCTTTATATCCACGCGTAGGTGAGAATATACTCTACAACTTTCATTTAGACTTCATCGGCTAATTTTGAATTTATTTTTAAATATATTTTATTTAATATGCCGGGACAGGATAATTCCGTTAAAAATCCATAACTTCTTCATCCGATGTCCGTTTTCGTCTGTCTTTTTACCGTTGCACTTCTATTGTCGAGATCTTCAATTCTCGTTTAGGTTGCGTCGGCTAAAAATCGCTCGATCTTTAATTCAAATTTTTAGCTGTCTACTGCTGTTCTGAAACTTAGAAAAATCATAACTTCCTCATACGAAGTCAGATTTGGACGTTCTTTTTATGTACGCTCACGGTTTAACATAATCTACGACTTTTGTTTTGATACTTAAGGCTAAAAAGAATTTTATTGAAATTTTACTTTTTACACTTGACAGTGTTTTATAGGTTTTGTCGTGAATCTTCGATTAGTCATAACTTCTTCGTTATAACTCGGATTTGAGTGTTCTTTATACTTTTGAAAACCTTGACACTATATCTAACATTTTATGCAACCCAATTGAGACTTTTGAATGATTCACTTTTGACGCTATTTTTATTGATTCACTAATAGATTTTAACATCTAACTTTTGAACATTACATTGACTTGAAATATCAGGTTGTCACATCATCCCCCCGTTAGAGGGAATTTCGTCCCGAAATTTAATCTAAGACAGAGTTTATGGACTAGGAAAAAGATGCGGGTACTTTTGTTTCATCTGATCCTCGCACTCCCAGGTGTATTCAGGTCCGCGCTTGGCATTCCAACGGACCTTCACAATGGGTATGCGACTTTGTTTAGTTCTTTTAATTTCCGATCGATGATCTATACTGGATCTTCTACGAAGTGGAGACTCTCGTTGATTTCAATTTCGTCCATAGGGATGACGAGGGTCTCATCGGACAAGCACTTATTTTGGTTCGACACGTGAAAGGTAGGGTGTACGTTATTTAGCTCCTGCGGTAATCGAAGTTTGTATGCCACCGGGCCGATCCTGGCAAGGATCTCGAATGGTCTGATATACCTAGGGTTGAGTTTCCCACGTTTTCCAAAACGTATTAATCCCTTCCAGGGGGAGACATTCAATAGTACCCGGTCCCCAACATGGAATTCCAAGGGTTTCCGTCTTTTGTCCGCATAACTCTTTTGTCTGTCTCTTGAAGCTTTTAATCGTTCTCGGATTTGGACAACCTTCTCAGTAGTTTCCCTTATGATTTCCAGGCTAGTGAGAGTGTTGTCTGGTACTTGACCTCTTCCTAGTTGCGTGTCACCCACTTCAGCCCAACACATAGGTGATCTGCACTTACGACCGTAAATGGCTTCGAATGGAGCAACTTTGATGCTAGTGTGATAGCTATTATTGTAGGAAAACTCAATGAGAGGCAAATGAGTATCCCAAACTTTACCAAAGTCTATCACACAAGCTCTTAGCATGTCCTCTAACGTTTGAATGGTCTTTTCACTCTGCCCGTCTGTCTGTGGGTGGTAGGCTGTACTCATGTGCAGCCTAGTTCCCATGGCTTTATGTAGTGACTGCCAGAATCGTGATGTGAATCGGCTATCCCTATCGGAGATAATAGATATCGGTACTCCGTGAAGGCGCACTATCTCCTTAATGTAGATCCTTGTCAGCTTCTCCAGTTTATCTGTCTCTTTTATTGGTAGGAAATGTGCGGATTTGGTTAATCTGTCAACAATAACCCAAATGGTGTCGAGTCCACCCGTAGTCTTAGTCAACTTGGTTATGAAATCCATGGTTATCCGCTCCCACTTCCACTCGGGTATCTCTGGCTGTTAAAGCAGTCCCGAGGGCTTTTGGTATTCTACCTTAACCTTGGCGCAAGTCACGCATTTGCCCACGTCCCTCTTGAGGTCAAAGTACATCTTACCTGAGCCGGTATGTACGGAGTAGCGAGTTTTATGAGCTTCGCTCATGACAACGTCCCTGAATCCACCAAATTTTTGTGTCCAGATCCGGTTCATGAGACAATGAACTCCGTCATCCCTGACTTGAAGATTTTTTTCCATTCCTCTCAATACTTCACCTGCCACGTTTTCTGGCTTCAAAGCTTCTTCCTGTGCTTCTTTGATTCGTGCGGACAGGTGTGAGTGGATGGTCATGGTTAATGCCTTTACTCGGCGGCTCGAGTACTCCTTTCTGCTCAAAGCGTCTGCAACCACGTTGGCTTTTCCGGGGTGATAACGAATTTCACATTCGTAATCATTTAGTAATTCCACCCACCGTATTTGTGTCATGTTGAGTTCTTTCTGATTGAGGATATGCTGGAGGCTTTTGTGATCGGTGAAGATGGTGCACTTGGTGCTGTAAAGGTAATGCCTCCAGATTTTTAGGGCGAACACTACTACTCCCAATTCGAGGTCGTGCGTCGTGTAATTTACCTCGTGCGTCTTCAGTTGTCTTGAGGCATAGGCGATGACCTTCCCTCGCTGCATTAGGACACATCCAAGTCCCTGGTTTGATGCATCACAGTAGACCACAAAGTCTTCTGTTCCTTCTGGCAAGGATAATATAGGTGCGCTGCATAGGGCTCGCTTCAGTGTTTGGAACGCAGCATCTTGTTTTTCTCCCCAGCTGAAGGTTACACCTTTCTGAGTCAGGGTGGTAAGTGGCTTAGCAATCTTCGGAAGTTTTGTATGAACCTTCAGTAATAACCAGCGAGGCCCAAGAATTGTCGGATTCCGTTGCAGTCCTTGGAGTTGTCCAGTTCTCGATTGCCTTGATTTTGGAAGGGTCCACGTGTAGCCCTTCCTTGCTGACCACATGACCTTGAAAACCTACTCTCCGAATCCAAAATTCGCACTTTGAGAATTTTGCATATAGCTTCTCTGTCCTTAATGTTTCCAAGATCTGTCGGAGGTGTTGGCTATGTTCCTCTTTACTCCTTGAATAGATGAGTATATCATCAATGAACACGATCACAAATTTTTCCAGGAAAGGACGACATACTCGGTTCATCATGTCCATGAACACCACCGACACATTTGTCAACCCGAAGGGCATTACTACAAACTCGTAGTGACCATAGCGGGTTCAGAATGCCGTCTTGGGAATGTCTCCTTCCAGAACTCACAGCTAGTAATAACCTGATCTTAAATCGATCTTCGAGAAGTAGCTCGCTCCTTGTAGTTGGTCGAACAGGTCGTCTATGCGTGGTAAGGGATATCGGTTCTTGATCATGAGCTTGTTCAGTTCCCGGTAATCAATGCACATGCGAAAAGATACGTCCTTCTTCTTTACGAATAGAACCGGTGCTCCCCAAGGTGAGAAGCTCGGTCTGATGAATCCTTTTCTTAGAAGCTCGTTCAGCTGGCTGGATAATTCCTCCATTTTCTGCCGGTGCTAGACGGTATGGCGCTTTTGCTACTGGGGTAGCTCCGGGGATCAAGTCGATTCTGAACTCGACTTGACGTTCTGGTGGGACTCCTGGAAGATCTTCAGGGAAAATGTCGGGGAAATTGCAGACTTCCGGAATGTATTTAATGTCTTTCACTTCTCGTTTCTTGTCTACCACATGGGCTAGAAAGGCATGATATTCTTTGCACATATATTTTTGGGCTTTGACGCAAGAGATGATTTGTAAATTGGTTTCGGGTTTGTCACCATAAATGACAAGAGTTTCGCCACTTGGCAGATTAAGGCGAACGGACCTTTCGTGACACAATATATCGGCATGGTGAAGGCTTAACCAATCCATACCGATGATGACATCAAAGCTTCTTATGGTCATCGGCATTAGATCGATTTGGAAAAAGTGTTCATTTAGAGCTAGGGTACAGCCTACATGCAAATCATTTGTGCTTTCTGTCTTACCGTTTGCCATTTATACTATAAATGTCTTATTGAGTGCTTTGGGATTTTGATTAAGTAAGTGTTTGAATTTATGACTCACGAAACTTCTCTCTGCACCACAGTCAAAGAGTATGCATGCATAAATTTCGTTGAGGAGAAACGTACCCGAAACCACCGTGGGATCGGCTATTGCCTCATTCTGCCCTATTGCCAGCACTCTTCCTATGCCGCCATCATTCTTTGCCTTAGAGAAATCCCTCCTGTAGTGCCCAGTTTCCCCACACCCATAACATTCCTGGCTCACTCCGGCACCAGGAACTTGGGTGATTGGCCGCGCCGGTGCCTTACAGAAACGGGCAGTGTGCCCTTTTCCGTCGCAGTTTTTACAGTGCATTTCTCGACAATTCTCGTGGTGATGGTAATTGAATTTGTTGCACTTTGGGAGGTTCCCAACATATTGTTTTGCCGGCGTAGGGGTAACGGGAACAGCAGCGGGGGCAGTAGCGGCATGGACCGCCACTAACTGTTGTTTCTTTGAAGGTTCTTGCGAAGATTGACCTTTCCTCTTGTTCCAAAACTTGTTGTTGTTGTTGTTGTTGTTGCCATTGCTGTTATTGTTGTTGCTTCCTTTGGTTGGTTCTGCGACGACGGTCGCGCCATCTTGGCAGACCCCATGAACAACGAGGGATTGTACCAGTTGTTTGGTACTGTCGAACGTCGTGGGTTTGGAAGCTAGCACACTTCCTTGAAGTTGGGGCGACAGCCCCCATATATACCTTTCCACCTTCTGGCTTTCTAGGGCCATCATCCCTGGGCAAAGTATTGTCAAGTCACTAAACCTATTCATATAGGTTGTGATGTCCGAGCCCACCATAGTAAGGCCCCAAAGCTCCTGTTCGAGCTTCTGAATCTCGCCCCTTGGGCAGTACTCTCGCAGTAGCATTTGTTTCAAGTTCTCCCACCCCATGGAGTTTGCCACCACCAGAGTTAGTGACTTGACGTGGCCATTCCACCACGTTAGGGCTCGTTCGGAGAAAGTACAAGCGGCAAATTTTACTTTGATCTCTTCGGGGCATGAGCATATCTCGAATACGGCTTCCGTTTTCTCTATTAATTAGGATAGAGCCATTACTCCCCCGGTTCCATTAAAGGGGATGGGTTTGCTGTTGGAGACGTCCTTGTAAGTACATTCCCCGGAACAACCCTTGTTTTGGCCATAAGTAGAGCTGTTTATTCCTCCTCCTGATCCGTTGTTACTCATTTGCGCCATTGATGCGGTTACGGCAACTGTTACAGCGGCCTGAAAGGTAGCAGCATCCATCGATGGAGGGGGTGGTGGAGGTGGTGTTGGTGCTCCTGTAGTATTGAAGCGTCGGGGATTCCTTCTTGGCGGCATGATTCTTCTATAAGTTAACATACGAATTCTTGATCAGTCTTCAGAAATGATTACGGAGGTCTTAGTAGTATATGTTTTGCGTTGTGAACATTACTGAATTTGGTAAGTTAATGGAAACTTTCGATAATAAGTGCATGATTTCCTTAGTATTTTAAGAACTTAATGAAATACTCAAAGAAATAATAAATGCGTGTCAATTTCATTGATATTAATATGTGATACAATGATCAGGAAAATTTGACCTTACATAGGTCTAGGGTACATCAATGAAAAAGCGAAAATTTGACAGCATTTCGACCACCAAACTTGTGTACTCACAGTCCGTCGGGTTTACATTTATAAAAGAAAGAGTAACACCAACACTTAGTCGATAAGTATATACATACCGCCAGAAGTACACGCTCTACTCCGAGCGGGTAGCACGCTGCAGACCATGGTATGTGGTTGTGGAAGCCTTCGCTCGGGCTACTTGTCGTTTAGCCTCAATGACGCGCATTTCCAATGCGGCTTGGCTTCTACGGAACTTCCTTACCTCGTCTCTAGCAGCAGTGATGTCCTTTTGAAGGGAAAAGGTATGCTCTATTGTTCATTCATGTTCCTCGTCCAGACGACGAAGTCGTACCGCAGTGACAGCTACGGTGGCCCCAATGTCCAAGAGTTGGCTGGCATTCACTCTTGTTTGCTCGGCTTGGTTGGCAATGCGACGAACCATGACAGGGAGTGCCTTGTCAGCCGAACCTCCGTTGCTGAGATTATAAAAGCCTCGTCCCATGTCGTAGGGTGCACGTTGTCCTTGTTCCCTGCTCCATCGCTTTAGATCCACAGCCCAGCGGGGCACTGGGCCCTGAAAGTTCCTTTGGGGACTTGCTGCTCCTCGGGGAGGATTGTAGATCTCTGGTTCCGAGTCAGTGCTCCCACCATCTCCTTCCTCTTCTGAATCCTCGTCTGGGTCTTCCTCGAGATCCTCTTCGGAATCCTCTTCTGGCTCTTCCTCGGGAATCTCTTCGGGATCTTCCTCTGGGTCCTCCTCAATCCAGCCTCCATTACCCTGGATAGGGTAGTAAGGATCCCCGGGGATGTGAAATCCTGCCATTTCGTCTGGTCGAGAATAGAGGTAAGAGAATTATATATAAAACTTAGGAGTAAGAAGGGTAATTTTCGATAAGGATAATTTTATTTATTTGACGAGTCCTATTTCTAACTGAATATCGAGGTTCGCAAGATTTTTACAGTTCTTATAGTGTTTCAAAATACTCTTATAGTATTTTCAAATTTGTAAGTTTGATTCTAGTATTTATTTGGTAAGTTTTTTTTTTTGACTTGTCGTTCACTACGATCATTCCCCGGCATATGTTGGTCATATCTCGGATAAATATAGTTGATCAGGCTATATTTATCCTCGATTTGATTACATATCTCAAGGCCTAATCGTAGTGTCCAACTTGTCTCAATACTTTTTGAAAGAATTTTTTTTTTGGCTATGATACTAGACCGATGCATGCATGTACTTATACTTTTATAAAACTAGCATTTTATTATCTCAAAAGTATAGTTTGCGAAAGTTTTAGTCCCTTTGCATTTATAGTTTGTATATCTTATGCGGTTCGATATACTTAGTTCACTATAAACAATGCTCTAATACCAATCTGTCACACCCCCAAACCAGAATGACGGAAACATTCGGGGGTGGATGACTTCACGTAGTATCATAACATTTGTATATTGTAAAGAAAGTAAAGACAACCATCATAAATATAATGAAAAGTTACATTGTTGCAAGCAATACATGTTTCAAAAGAATATTACAAATATGATGATTTAAAATGTTTTGATAACAGATGCCTTAGCGTTCCTTCTCCAAAAGCTGATGGTTACCTGTATTATTGATTCCCTGAGAAATACAAGTTGTTTTGAAAAAGTGTCAACAATTAAGTTGGTGAGTTCATAAGCGTTTTTCTTCTAAAATTTGTCTGTCTTTTGGTAAAACTAATTGAACGTGTTTCCAGAAAATCCAATATTTTCCATGTATATGTAGTAGTTTGAAAAAGTTCCAAAAACTGAAATGCAATAGTATCTTTCATGTTGAAAATGGTGTAAATGGATTTATACATATATAATGTAATTACTGAGTGTATTTACTAGTTTTGTAAACAAAGATATTTCGATACTCATGTGAGTTTTATAACCATGTTATTGACCCGGACTGCCTGTAACAACATTCTTCAGGCGTTGTAGTGTTATTTACGTTTGTCACCCCAGACCTGCCGGTCTAACTATAGCTAACAATTTAGGTGCGGGATTGTCACTCCCGTATAGATCTATACACAAGTATCACGCTCTCCCTACAAGAGATTATGGTTTATAATACAAGACTTTAAATGCGTACTTGAGAGTACGTTGAAGCCGATTGTCTCACAAAACTTAGTACCAATAGATTTACGGAATGAAAAGTCTACATTTATTGTAAATGAAAGTATTCCCTTTTTACAGTGTTTATGTAAAGATGTCTTGAATAACTTGTAAACTATACCCATTATAGTTTTACGAAAGTGTGTTCCATTTGATGATAAAAACTCGGTGTAATACCAACTTTGCATGTAAAGTGCAATGTTGGTAGAAATATTGTTTAACAATTATAAACAAAATGTAGATAAAGTATTTGAAAACATATGTAACGATGCGTATTTTAAACGTAAGTTTTTCTCGTGTTTCACTTGTATCCCCCCCCCCTAAAACATAAAAAATACATGAAAATAAGGGGTATGAACTCACCTGGAAAGTGTGGTGATTTGAAGAAAACGAGATTTTCTCGGGCGGCACTTCGACCGGAAAGTGGTGAATTTTTCGGGAATCTCGGAGCTTCGGACCTTCATCGGGACTCGGCTACGTAACCGGGGTGTCGGGGTCGTCTCGGGGTGCTAACCGAAGAGTAGAAGTGAGAGAGAAGAGTGGAATGAGCAAGAGAAGTGGGAAGTCTCGCATAGTATTTATAGGAGGAGGAGCTGCCCTCGTACGCTGGGCGTACACCGAAGTACGCGGGGCGTACGTCAGCGATGACGTCTCCGGTCTCCGGTCTTTGGATGGGACTGCAGTAGAGGGTGTAGGGGTGATGTGGCCGATCCGAGGCCCTCCATTCGGTACGCTGGGTGTACTCCGAAGTACGCTGGGCGTACTCCTTCGGATAACCCTCGAATGTGTGCCAAAAACTTCAAAAATGCGTAACTTTCGTATACGAGCTCCGTTTTTGACGTTCTTTATATCCGCGCGTAGGTGAGAATATACTCTACAACTTTCGTTTAGACTTTGTCGGCTATCTTTGAATATATTTTTAATTATATTTTATTTAATAGGCCGGGACAGGATAATTCCGTTAAAAACCCATAACTTCTTCATCCGATGTCCGTTTTCGTCTGTCTTTTTACCGTTGCACTACTATTGTTGAGATCTTCAATTCTCGTTTAGGTTGCATCGGCTAAAAATCGCTCGATCTTTAATTCGAATTTTTAGCTGTCTACTACTGTTCTGAAACTTAAAAAAATCATAACTTTCTCATACGAAGTCAGATTTGTACGTTCTTTTTATGTACGCTCACGGTTTAACATAATCTACGACTTTCGTTTAGATACTTAAGGTTAAAAAGTATTTTATTGAAATTTTACTTTTTACACTTGACAGTGTTTTACCGGTTTTGTCGTGAATCTTCGATTAGTCATAACTTGTTCGTTATAACTCGGATTTGAGTGTTCTTTATATTTTTGAAAACCTTGACACTAAATCTAACATTTTACGCAACCGAATTGAGACTTTTGAACAATTCACTTTTGACGCTATTTTTATTGATTCACCAATAGATTTTAACATCTGACTTTTGAACATTACATTTACTTGAAATATCGGGTTGTCACAGCAGATTCAAAGGTCATGTCTATTCTAATAATGAATTTTGGAGTTTGTTCTTCTATACACCACACACGATGACCTTTCCCTCCAGATGCATATCCTTGAAATATGCACTTCATTTCTTTGCGTTCTGGTTTTTCATCATTCACACGAGCATAAGCGGATCATCCAAACATTCGTACACTAGTGTTCTCAGAGGGTTTCTTAGAACATAGCTCTTGAGGAGTCTTATAATCAATTGTAGTTGATGGAGATCTATTTTCCATATAGCAAGTAGTGTTGACTGCTTCTGCCCAGAATTGCTCCGACAAATCAGCAGATAATCGCATGCACTGAGCATGCTCCATCAGTGTTTAGTTCACTCATTCTTCCACTCCGATCTGTTGTTTTGTTAGGTGTACAAATGGATGCCTCATTATACCTTCTGTTTAGTTGAAGTAGTCGAATGAAGTCACAGTTCCCCCAATCATATACTCATCCAGAATATAAATCCCATGAGGTTTCATCCTTCCCTTCATAACTGATGGGTTTCGAGCAATACATCAATCCTATGGTGTACATGCAAACCCTAATAGCTTTGGATCTAGTTTGTCTAATGAACATGCAATTGATAATCCAAAGCTATAAACCCTAGATCTATCAAATAAGAACTGAAATAAGGGTTTAGTAATTACCTTTGATTGTTATATAGCAATAACAATCAATCCTTGCTTTGATTGGCTTCAGAAAGCTTAGTGCCTCAAGTGTTGCACCTCTAATGGAGTCACAAACACCACTAAACAACTTGGATGAAGAGGGAGGAGAGAGGAGGCACCAAAAACGGCTGGAAACCCTAAAGGATTACTTATCCATGTTTTTGGGGCTTAAGGGTCCTTTATATACATATAGGCTATTAGGGTTTACAACTAGGAAACCCTAATCTGGTTGCGTAAGCCCTAAGCAGCCCATGGACTCCTTTAACATATCCCTTGGACGAATTCCTTATGGGCTTCCCATAGAATTCGTCCAACCTATATTATTTAGGTAATCCATAGCCCAATTGCAATTATCTTATAATTACAAATCCAGTCCCCTAAGTTTAATTAATCTCTTTTAGCCACAAAATTAATTCTCAACTAATTCTTGACTAATATCAATTAAACATTATGATTTCTCCTTTAATATATTATTCTTATAATATATTAGTAAATCATAATTAAACCTTTCTCTCCTTAATTCATCCTACATATTGTTGTGGTGAAGGCAACCCAAAAGGACCAGGCTCACAATCGGGTCAAGTACATACCAAAATAGTTATGGACTTAGACACTAATCCAACCGTCTCCCACTTGGATAAGTCTAATAACTATTTTGCATAACTTCAGAACCTGATCAGGAATCGTAGCTTTCAAAAGCCGCTGTCAACTCTGATCTTATCAGATACGCATGTCCTTTAGATAAGGGATTATATATTCCTCCATTCTCAAGATATCGTATAGACACAAGACATGAATTTGATCATTCTCTCTATACAGTTTCCCGACTTCCGATTTATGACGACTGACAACAGACTACAATTGAACACATCAAATTAGTCCCGGCTTGGCCAAGTGCTTAGGGTTTCATCACTAAATCATCAAGGGGCCGACATATATCGCTTTTATCCCACTTTGGGTAAAAGGAATGGATTAACTTCGACTCAAATGCTTGCTTGCACCTACTAATTGAATCACACACAACAATAAGTTTTATAACACCAATTACTGGTGCGTTTACTTATCATCAATGTGCAACCGACCAGCAAATAACAACTCACACGTCTCGGTTTCAAGAATATACAATTTTATCGTCTCACAATCACTCGTGATATAAACCATGAAGTGATTCAAGCGAGAGTGGGTTTAATCCAATACTTTAATATTATCAAAGCACTCATGAACTCTGCAGCAAACTTGTGCTATGTCTAAACACTTTAGACAATCTACAGACAAATTCATGACAGTCTTCCTTCATACCTACTTCCAACGTATGACCGACTGTGGAGGTTCGAATAACCCAGTTATTCTGGAAGTCGAAACATGCTAAGTGAAACACAATAATAATATTAATGCTATATGGCCCCAAAACTTTTGAGCGTAAATAAAAACACTTTTATTTAAACACCATATTGATTACTCATTATTCATTGCTTACTGTTTCAGAAAATCAACTTATTACTCGAATTATAACCATAATTTTCCCATGCTCCAAGCATGCACACTTTGGTTTCCTATGGTCCATACTTTGTGAAATAGATCAATTGAAAAACTTTTCCAATGAAGCTCATTTCACATTCCCCAATCCTTATTATTAGTATAAGAATACCAAATTCTTGCCACTTTTAGAATATGTCAGATTCTAACATTTTATGCAATGATTCTTTCATAATGTCATAGCACAAAAGTCACCAAGACCCGGCTAATGAAATTACAAGGTATTCTATCGGAAATTGTTACAAGACAATTCCATATACATGAAGTCTCAGATTCAAAGTACATTCCTTTGAACATCCTTCTCGCATAAAGTTTCTAATCTAGACATATTTCTTAATATCCAACTCCCATTAATGGAAACATTTCCATATTTGCCATATGACAACTCATTCTGAATAGAATCTTATCTATTCATAATAATGTCAATATAGTCCATCCAGTACTATACTTCCAACTACTCACAAGCGACAAATCCTCAGTGAACCTCAGATCGTCCTTTGATAGTTGTTTAATTATTTTAGTCAAAACCAGTTCTAGTCCCTTTTCCCTCTTAATGCCCTAGGCATTTGGAAAATTTTAGAATGGTTAAATATTATAGCATATGCAATCGATCCTATACCCGAAGCGTATTGGACACGATACATAATGTCTCACGTAAAGACATGATACTTTATAATCCTTCTGCCATAATATTTTATGTGCTCTGTTCCCACAATTCGAACTATGAAGAGGGATGCCGTAATCATAATCGAATTTTGATAATGCACTATGTATCCTTGACTAAATTTATTAACATTTCTCGATCTAAGCTTTAGAATTTTGAAACGAAGTATAATATTCTCTCCCTTAATTATAGCAAAACACCTTTTCAATCCTTGCAACTTTGCAAAGTGAATCTTTGTTTTCTATAATTAATATAGCTAACTTGCAATACTTACCATAATAATCATGCTCCCACTAACATGATGATTATTTTCTTACCATCATAACACTTATGCTCCCACTAGCTTTGACATGTATTCAGAAAACAATTGAACTTCCAGAAAACAATGCTTATTGAATTCCTTAAGTTCATATTTCTAATACCTAATGCTTTGATAAGCCTTTATCTAAGCTTTGTAAGTTCATACACCTTTGCCTTAGATATCTCACATATGTGTCTAAACAAATTTAGAACTTATGTTACTAAGTCCCAAATGTTCAGACTAATTGCCAAATCTCACAATTCGAACTATGAAGAGGGATGCCGTAATCATAATCGAATTTGAGAATACAATTTTCACAATTGCAATCTTCTTAAAATCTCTCTTAGTGAAAGCATTTCCTTACAATCATTTTCATGAAGGAGGGAAACCTCATGACACTTAGATTTTAAAGTGTATGTGTTCCTATCCATGTGAATTTGTCAAAACCAAAGTTTGCGACAAATCCAAACTCATATGGACCAAACGTGCTCAATCTCGATTTCTTGCCTCATGGTAACATGAATGCCCACCATGTCTTCCAAGCAACTCACCCTTTCATATCAACGTACTTTCCATTGATCAAGGTGCTTTGTCTTTATGTATTCAAATGAGAACTCATAGAACTCACATGCATATTAACTCAATTGGAATGACACAGAAAAAGAGTATGTCATCCACGATAGACTTTAAACCTCAAGTCGTGTGCTAGTGATGATCAACTAGGTTTAACTCTTGATTTGTTCTTGAAACCTTTCAAGACCATTAAGACTCCCACTGACTCCTTGACATATAAGATTTTCTTGTCAGGAACCTTTCCTAGACAAAACAAATATTCAAGAGTTAGTGTAGTTCTTATCAAGACAAAACACTTCACATAATTGGTCCTAGTTGGTCTTTGTCTTATCCAAGACAGCACAACTTACCAATTTCTAGTGTGCAAGAATAAGAAAACCTCATCCAAACTCCACATTTGATGAGTGTTATAAACCTACTTAAGACTTGTCACTCAATTCACAATCTTGGAATATAACTCTAAGACTTGATATTAGAACGAAGTATGATTGACTTCTTGATTTTAACCATTTCTACAATTCTCGATTCCTCTTCTTAGACATACAAATGCACTAAGACTCACTTAGAGGATCAATTGAGATATGGTTCTTAATAATTAAGACTTATCATAAAACACAATAAAAGGTACTCTCCCTTCTTCTTAGAATAGAGAAACTTTTATTTTTCTGCCTACTTGATTCTTCTTATTCGTTCTGCGATTGATTGAAACTCTTTCGATCAACTCAGAATTATACTTAATCTTATAAGTATAACCATATTTACTAAACTTTAGTAAATAATGACGAATATCTTTATCACTCTTGTGGTGGACTTCATCAACGCACAACCTAGTGTACTCGATCTCCTAGTCCTTCTCTTGACACTTTGCCAAAGAATTAGTCTAATTTCCAAATATGAAGTTTCCCATTCATCACATAACCAAGTTGTATGATTCCAAGTTTCTGTCCAATTGAAACTTGGGCGATGAGAATCTTCCCTTATTTGGCAAATTCTCGACATTTCCATAAATAACATAATTAAGAATCAAATCCATTATTGCTAATAATAGAAACAATTAAACATCAATTTTTCATACACACCATTGCAAGGATAAATAAGTAAGACAAAAACAAAATTTATTTTACTGCGGAAAAATTTGTCCTTACAATGTAATTCAACTGAAAAACTATGCTATTACATATTTCTTATCAATCTATCCTAACCCTAGAGTAGCAGCTCAAAAATCTGATCTTCAAATCCATGCGATCGAAATCCACTTCTTTATGATCAGATTCAGCACGCTTCTTCCTTAAGCTTCCTCTCTTTTCTTTGATCCTGCAAAACATCAAAATGTAATCTTATCACATCATGTATTAAGAATCAAAAATAGGAACTTACAAAGTTAGATAATGGATTTTACCTGAAGTAGAGCCATATTCCTTGACTCTCCCATCTCTTAGATCTCTCAGGTAGTTTGGGCAGCTTCGTCTCCAATGCCCCTTCTCTAGGCAATAAAAGCAAATGGAGTGCTTTGGCACAACACATGGGACAATCTCATGCTCAGTCGTTTCTGGACTTCCAATGTTGCCAGTGTCCATTGAAGTTTGGGAGTTTGATTCACCAGACAAATTTGCTTGACCAGCACGCCAAATCATTACTGATTCAACAGCTATAAGCAAATAGGTGAGATCAATGAGGGTCACGTCGTGTTCCATCATATAGTACTCTCTAACGAACTCACTATATGATTCAGGAAGTGACTGAAGAACCCAGTCAACAACCAACATTTCTGAGATATCGACACCCATCATCCTTAACCTATCAATGTGTGACTTCATCTCTAAGATGTGTGCACACAGGTTTCCCATCTTCGTGTTTGCTTGCCAAAAGGGCTTGAGTGAGCTTGAACTTTTCAAGCCTTTGAACTTGTGGGTTAGGGAGAATAATTGGAGGAGGTGGAGGAATTGAAGCATGACTCTCATTTCCTTGATCGTATCGTGGAACGTCATCTTCATTTGGAAAGCTTGTTCCAATGGATTTGGGAAGACCATTGTTAGATTCAGACATCTACAAAACGGGAGAAAATTCAAGTCAGTTGATAAGAATCCTTGATGTAACACCCAAATGAAACATCAAGGCTAGGATCCAACACAATACTCTACAACCTAGAAGAGGGATGCCGTAATCTAGTTGCAGAATATTTGAAGGTAGGTAAATGACGATTTACCAATTCCCACCATGAAAAACAAAAAAGAAGTTTAAGTTTTAAATGAATTGAAACTCCTAGATATTTTGAGATTCATTGAACTTTTCAATAGCATGTTTAATCTCGATTATGCCCTTCTATTTGTGACTGGGATGCCGACGATCACAAACAAGGTGTGAATAACCATACGAATCACATGTTGCACCCAATTGCTACTATCACCTAATTAATGTGCCGGTTAGCCACACACGCTTCATTGATCTATGATAAACATCGAGCCACCCTTCGCCACCAATGCTAAACCCAAATTAGTGTGTCGGTTAACCACACACGCTCCACTAACGTTTCGACAAGGGTACAAAGTGTAATTCCATGGATTAGCATACAATTCCACATTTTCCTAAGGTAACTATGATTTGGGAATTTGTAAAAGCATGTAGTTACTTTGTACTTCATTATACTTATAATGGAAGGTTTCGTCCTATCCTACCCGTTCGGCTAACGACCCTCCACTAGTCAAGAGTGCGGTGGGTAAGAGTGGATACCCATTCAATCGCCATTTTATAGGCAATTTCCTTAAACACCCCTTATAGACCAGCTTCGTGAATGAGACCTACTAACGGTAAGACTGACTCTTTACTCATATATATAATATTAGACTTTTAATGTTACATATATATAGTATAGGGTGTATTTTACACTTTTAAAATACTAGGTGCTTCAATTTAATAAATTATACTTTTAATTTAATCAAATGTAAACCAAAACTTTATGGAATTATTAAATCTCTTTTAATTATACACTTTAATTAATTAATAAAACCATAAGGGTGTAATTTGAACTTTTTCAAAAATACGAGGGTTTTAGAATTTAACATTTCAAAATTCAACTTTTAATTAACTTTTAAATTCCAAAACTTGAGGGCAAATTTTGAAACATTTCAAAACATTAGAGTTTAGAATTTAAATATTTCAAAATTAAACTTTTAATCAAAAAAATTTAAATTCCAAAACTTGAGGGCAAGTTTTGAAACCTTTCAAAACATTAGGGTTTAACTATTTAAATTTCAAAAACAAAACTTTTAAGTTCAAATTTAAACTATAAAACATAAAGGGGAAAATTGAAACTTTTTCACAAGATAATTCAAATCTAAATTACAAATAATCAATCTTTATCTAATAAAACAAAAGATTATCTAAATTTTGACAATTATCTTCTATTTTGGCAAGGATAATCACCCAATATCAATAAAAATCGGATCTTATGAATTAAAAACGTTTATGGTAAGTATCCCAAGCCAAAACAGCAAGAAAATCCCCAAAAAACGCTGCCAGACTCGCTGACTCGTCGAGTCAGCACTGGACTCGTCGAGTACCCAGTGGACTCGGCGAGTTCAGTCATGGACTCGGCGAGTCTAGCCCCAAAAATACAAAAAAATTCGTTTTTCAGCCAATTTTCGATCAAGCAAGCATCAAATTCACTAACAAACAGCCCTAGGCTCTGATACCACTAATGGGTTTCGAGCAATACATCAATCCTATGGTGTACATGCAAACCCTAATAGCTTTGGATCTAGTTTGTCTAATGAACATGCAATTGATAATCCAAAGCTATAAACCCTAGATCTATCAAATAAGAACTGAAATAATGGTTTAGTAATTACCTTTGATTGTTATAGAGCAATAACAATCAATCCTTGCTTTGATTGGCTTCAGAAAGCTTAGTGCCTCAAGTGTTGCACCTGTAATGGAGTCACAAACACCACTAAGCAACTTCGATGAAGAGGGAGGAGAGAGGAGGCACCAAAAACGGCTGGAAACCCTAAAGGATTACTTATCCACGTTTTTGGGGCTTAAGGGTCCTTTATGTACATGTAGGCTATTAGGGTTTACAACTAGGAAACCCTAATCTGGCTGCTTAAGCCCTAAGCAGCCCATGGACTCCTTTAACATATCCCTTGGACGAATTCCTTATGGGCTTCCCATAGAATTCGTCCAACCTATATTATTTAGGTAATCCATAGCCCAATTGCAATTATCTTATAATTACAAATCCAGTCCCCTAACTTTAATTAATCTCTTTTAGCCACAAAATTAATTCTCAATTAATTCTTGACTAATATCAATTAAAAATTATGATTTCTCCTTTAATATATTATTCTTATAATATATGAATAAATCATAATTAAACCTTTCTCTCCTTAATTCATCCTACATATTGCTATGGTGAAGGCAACCCAAAATGACCATGCTCACAATCGGGTCAAGTACATACCATAATAGTTATGGACTTAGACACTAATCCAACAATAACTACAAGAGCACCCTTGGAGACTCTCAACCAGTCACCATCTCCAGAATATTTCAATCCATCCTTCGCCCAAGTGCAAAGAGAAATCAAATTCTTTCGAAGTTTCGTGACGAACCAGCAATCCAGTTTCCTGACCATACCATTATACATCTTGATCCGCACCCACTCTTTGAAGGAGTTGAACCAATCACGATTGCATGGCATATGATAGGAAGTTCCAGAGCCCAAGACCCAAGCATCAGCAGAACTAGATGTACAAACTATCAAAACTTCACCATCATCCCCTTCATCAGAATTTCCTTGAACAACAGAAGCATTGTTGTTGCTTCGTCCAACACCATTATTCCATTTCTTCTGCAATGGAAAATCTCTTCTGAAGTGCCTCGTTTCCTTGCAGTTATAAAATTTCATATTGGCTTTAGATTCGGAACTTGACTTCCCTTTGTTACCTCCACCTCTATATGATCTTCTTCCTCTGCCTGCGAACAAACTGGAACTGGAAACTTCTTCTCCAACTAGAACTTTTCTTTTCAGTTCCTTGGACATCAATGATTCCTTAACATCATTCACAATGATCGTTTTCCTACCATATAACATGGTATCAATGAAATTCTCATAAGAATTTGGCAGTGAACATAAGCGGATAAGTGCTTGATCTTCATCTTCAATCTTTACAATCACACCTTGTAGGTCCAAGATGATGCTATTTAAGTTATCCAGATGATCCTTCACTTGGGTGCTTTCTGACATCCTAAGAGTATACAAACGTTGCTTCTGGTATAGCCTATTCGTCAGGGAGGTGTTCTGATACTTGTCACACAATTTCTCCTAAAGCCCATCAGTACTCATTTGATCCATGACCTCTCTCATTACTTTGTCTATCAAACTCAATAGAAGAGCGCTATGTGCTCTTTCAAGAATATCCACCTTCCTTTCAGCCGCCATGTCCTTTGATAGAGTAGCTTTTCCTTCCAATGTCGTTGCACATCCTTGTTGAACCATAAGAGCGTTAATCCTCACCTTCCACAAAGTGATATCATTCAAACCATTGAACATCACCAAATCAAACTTGTGATATGCCATCTTCAATCAACAGAACACCAACCGCAGTTCTGATACCACTAGTTAGGGAAAACCAGACGATACTTGTCAAGACTTAGAAAAATTTGATGCCACTTGCCAAGTTTTTATGACCCTTGTTAGGAAGTAATGCGGACAATAAAAAAAATTATATACACACAAAGACATAATATTTAGTGGTTCGGTCAATGTGACCTACGTCCACGGGAAGCAGGGGAATATTCTTTATTTTAGAATTCTCAAACAGAGGTTAGAAGTACAATTCATCAGAGATTCGTCCTAGTTACTAAGGAGACGAGAAACAAGACACCTCAAATGACTAAGCATGCATCCCTATTTATACATGAGCGATTGGAACTAAAACCCTAATGGGCCAAGCCCATTGGCCCATAGGCCCATGAATGGTGACAACCAATCATATTCCACCATGCAACATCTTCTAGAACATTCTTCCATGTCATTCAACCCGTGAGCATCAGTAACACACAGTATAGACCACCTTGACCATAGTAGGGAAACATGATGCACAGGTGGAGCATCATGATCACTAATGGCCCAAAATCCATCATGGTGGCACAACAGTGTGTATTTATTGAGCATTATCATATTCTAAGAAAACATGGATCAATATGGCACAACAAAGGAATCAAGATGGCGCATCATGTACCGAGATGGCGAGATGGTCTATGATGGCGCAACATCTCCTTCATGACGCAACGTCCCTTCTTGATGGAGCTGTTGGGTTCTGAGAAAACTAACACTCCTAAGGTGTTAATGCAACCCTAGAAACCTTCGATCTATGTTTGTCTAAAATACATGCAAAATAATTTTTCCAAGGTCCATAACCTATCTAGCATGCATGGGGAACTTTTAAACATAAAATATACTAGAAGAATTACATACCTTTGTTAGTGAGTTGATTCCATAGGATTTTGAGAGCCAAGCACCAATAATGTGAATTCCTCAAATGGAAATCACAAATCACCACAAACTTGGAAAACTTATGAGAGAGTATACTAGCACTCTAAAAATCGGCCACTCTTATGCACACACACATAGTGTCTTTTCAAGCACCACTAGCCTCTTTATATAGTGTAGATGATTAGGGTTATGAACCATGTAAACCCTAATAACTCATATCTCTTGGTTTGCAGACTTATATGATATTACCGTCTCACGATCACTCGAGATAAATTCCATGAAGTGATACAAGTGAGCGTGGGTTTATTCCAATACTCATAACTTATGAGCACTCATGAATGTTGTAGCAACCATTGCTATGACTAAACACCTTTAGTCATCTACAAGCCCAATTCATGACAGTCTTGATTCATACCTACTTCCGACATATGACCGACTGTGGAGAATTTGAATAAAGTAATTTATTCAGGAAGTCAAAACATGCAAAGCTGAAACAATAGTAAATAATTGACAATGATAGCAACACCTTACTCATAAATAAATAACAACTTTTATTCATCATCAAACGTCGATTATATTTTACAAGTTTCAGTAACAACTATCTAATCTATGAAACTAATATCGTCCCTAAGCCCGATGCGTCTCACATGCTGCAAATCCGTAAACCTCGTCAGTCCCTTCGTAAGGGGGTCTGCAGGGTTCTCATCTGACGATACCCTCTTTGCCACGAAGACTCCTTCTTTTATTTTGTGTCTTATGAAGTGATATTCTCTGTCAATGTGTCGGGATCTGCCATGATCTCTTGGCTCCTTGGTGAAGGCAACCCCACTATTGCTGTCACAGAAAATCTCCATAGGCTCTTTAATAGCTGGTACAACTCCAAGGTCTCCGATGAAGTTCTTCAGCCATATCGCCTCCTTTTCCGCTTCACTCGCTTCTATGTACTCTGATTCACAAGTCGAATCAGCTACTGTCTCCTGTTTGGAACTCTTCCAAGTGATTGCCCCTCCATTTAGGGTAAAGACCCAGCCCGACTGAGAGCGGAAGTTATCCCTATCAGTCTGAAAACTAGCATCACTGTACCCTACTACTCTCAAGTCATCACTCCCACCAAGGGTAAGGATCCAATCCTTAGTCCTCCGCAGGTACTTGAGAATATTCTTTACCGCAGTCCAATGAGCTTTGCCAGGGTTCCCCTGATATCTGCTGACCATGCTCAAGGCGAAGGCCACATCAGGACAGGTACAAGTCATAGCGTACATGATCGAGCCAATAGCGGAAGCATAAGGTAATCGACTCATCTCAGCTATCTCAGCCTCTATACTCGGGCTCTGAGCCTTGCTCAGTTTGGCATTGCTTTGGATCGGTAATTCTCCTTTCTTGGAATTCTGCATGTTGAACCTTTTCTACACCTTATCCAAGTAGGTACTCTGACTAAGTCCAATTAGTCTTTTACTCCTTTCTCTTAATATCCTTATCCCTAGGATATAGGAAGCTTCTCCAAGGTCCTTCATAGCAAAGCACTTCCCAAGCCAGTACTTAACCTCCTGCAAGGTTGGGACGTCATTTCCTATGAGTTGTATGTCATCCACATACAACACCAAAAAGCTAACTATACTCCCACTAGCTCTAACATACACGCAAGACTCATCTTCACTTCTCGAGAAGCCAAACTCTTTGACCTTCTCATCAAAACAAAGATTCCAGCTTCGAGATGCTTGTTTCAATCCATAAATGGATTTCTCAAGCTTGCACACTCTATTGGGGTACTCTGCACTGACAAAACCCTCTGGTTGATTCATGTAAACATCCTCAGCCAACTTTCCGTTAAGGAAAGCGGTTTTGACATCCATTTTCCATATTTTATAATCATGAAATGCAGCAATGGCTAGCATAACCTTAATAGACTTAATATTTGCTACTGGTGTAAAGGTTTCATCATAATCAATACCCTGAGTCTGAGTAAAACCCTTCGCGACCAGTCGCGCTTTATAAGTGTGTACCTTCCCATCAGTGTCGGTCTTCTTCTTGAAGATCCATTTGCACCCGACTGTGTTACGGCCTGGTACATTCTCAACCAAGTTCCAAACTTGATTGTCATACATGGACTGTATCTCGTTGTCCATAGCCTCCCGCCATTTAGCAGACTCCGGGCCAGCCATGGCTTCCTTAACACTGTTAGGTTCATCCAGATTTACCAGTGTACTATCACTGATAAATGTATCACCTTCTGTAGTAATATGAAATCCATAATAAAACTCTGTGTGTTCCTAACCCTTGTGGAACGCCTCGGAGGTACAGACTCATCGGCTGGATCAACAGGAGTTTCCTCCTCAGGTTGATTGCTAGTGTCTGAGGTTCCTTCACCAATTGACTCTTGAATTTATTCAAGGTTAATTTGCCTCCCACTGTCTCCTTGGCTTATAAATTCTCTCTCTCGAAAGACCGCTCTCCTTGCCACAAAGACCACATTCTCACTGCGTCTATAGAAGAGGCAACCAAAGGATTTTTGTGGGTAGCCGATGAAAATACACCTTTCACTTCGAGGTTCGAGCTTATCATGAGTTTCGCGCCTCACGAAAGCCTCGCAACCCTAAATCTTGATGTGGTCCAAATTGGGAACTTTCCCAGTCCACATCTCATGAGGTGTTTTGGCAACCTTCTTTGTAGGGACTAGATTAAGGATGTGGGCGGCAGTCTCTAAGGCATACCCCCAAAAAGAGATTGGTAGCGAAGCTCGACTCATCATAGAGCGAACCATGTCCAACAAAGTTCGATTACGGTTCTCAGCCACACCATTCAGCTGTGGTGTCCTAGGAGGTGTCAATTGTGAGACAATCCCACACTCCTTAAGATAGTCGAGGAACTCAGTGCTAAGATACTCACCACCTCGATCGGATCGACGCATCTTAATGTTCCTGCCCAATTGATTTTCTACTTCCTATTTAAACTCTTTAAACCTATCAAAAGTTTCTGACTTATGTTTGATTAAGTAGACATAACCATATCTACTAAAATCATCAATAAAAAGTCACATAATAATGATTAGCATCCCTTGTGGCGGTTTTGAATGGTCCACATACATCAGTATGCATAAAGTCCAACAAACCCTCACCCCTTGCACAAGTACCAGTGAAGGGTGATTTTGTCATTTTTCCAAGTAGACAAGATTCACAACTATCATCCGACTTAAGGTCGAACGACTCCAAGACTCCATCCTTTTGGAGTTGGCCTATGCGTTTCTTGCTTACATGTCCAAGACGACAATGCCATAAGGATGCTTTATCCAAGCTAGTAGAAGAATCAATATGCAATACATTATTTCCTAAATTATCTACAACCGATACAGCTTCATACACACTATCACAAGGTAATGCTTTAAAATAAAGAACATTATTAAAGAAAGCATTAATACTACCAACTTCATTATCAAAAGAAAAGGTAAAACCTTGTTTGTACAAAGCATGAAAGGAAATAATATTACTCGCCATTTCTGATGAGTACACACATTTATTCAAATCTAATTTTAACCCACTATCTAGCAACAAAGTATAAACTCCAATGTTGGTAACAGGTGAAATCTTCCTATTCCCCACGATTAAGTTTATCTTCCCGTGCTCCACATCCTCACTTCTTCTTAGGCCCTGCAAATCAGAACATATATGAATACCACATCCTGTATCAAGCACCCAAGAGTTAGAATATGGTGATTTATTAGACAATATAGTGTAAATACCTGCATGGGATGGTTTCACTTTCCCATCCTTGACATCCTGCAAGTACTTTGGGCAGTTTCGCCTCCAATGCCCCTTATTCTGACAGTAGAAGCATTCATCATCCTTAGGGATGGCAGAAGGAGTGATAGAACCACCTTTGGTAGCAGATGAGGAGCCTTCAAGAGACTTTCCCTTGGTACCCTTCGAAGGGTGCTTCCTCTTCTTCCCTTTGCCTTGCCCGATAGCCAAAACAGGGGTAGTAGTAAGAGTAGGAGTAGCAACCGACTTACTTTTAAGACCACTTTCGGCGGTCTTCAGAAGTCCTTGAAGCTTACTGAGTGTAACTTCCTCCTTGTTCATGTGGTATGTAATACGAAATTGATCATAACACGAGGGTAAGGAGTGCAAAATGATATCAATTGCCAACTCCTCTGGGAAGTTCACATTCAGTTTCATTAGGCGGTCCACATACCTTTGCATTTTTTGCATGTGGCCCGTGATTGGTTCGCTATCCTTCATACGGGTAGTTTTCATGGAGGAGATTATTTCATACCGCTCTTGACGAGCACTCTGATGGTACCTGTCCATCAGATCCTGATGCATCTCAAAAGGGTAATAGTCCTCATAGGACTTTTGGAGTTCAGCTGTCATGGTGGCCATCATGATGCATGCCACTTTGGTGGCATCTCTCTCATGTGCCTGATAATCAGCGTCCTCCTCAGGAGTACCAGTGGACTCATCAAGCTCCTTTAGCTCCTTGTCGAGGACACATTTCTTGTCCTCGTAACGAGTAACCATCCTGATGTTCCGGATCCAATCCATGAACTTAGAACCATCAAAGATGACCCTCCCACAAAGGTTCATGAGAGAGAAGGAGCTAGTAGGGTTAGAGCCCGAAGCATTGTTGTTGGAAGACATCTGAAAAGAAGAAAACAAGTTTAGATAGATATATCGAATCCTTAATAAAACACCCAAATGTAATATTAAGGCTAGGATCCACCACAATATATTATAACTTAGAAGAGGGATGTCGTAATCTAAGCTATAACATATTTGAAGGTAGGTGAATGATGATTCACCAATTTCCACCATGAAAATGAAATGAATTATTAGGTTTAAATGGTTTTGAAATCCCTAGATTCTTTTGAGATTCATTGAACTTTTCAATGGCATGTTTCAATCTCGATTGTGCCCTTCAAGTTTTGTGACTGGGATGCCGAGGATCACAAAACAAGGTGTGAATAACCATGCCAATTCACTTGGTACCCTTAATATTATCACCTAATCAATGTGCCGGTTAACCACACGCGCTCCACCGGTCTATGATAAATATTAAGTCACCCTTCGTGATCCTTACTAGTCCAAGTTAGTGTGCCGGTTAACCACACACGCTCTACCGACGACTTGGTAAGGTACAAAGTGTGAATTTCATGGGTTAGCACCATATTCACATTTTCCTAAAGTAACTAAGATTGGGAATTTATAAAAATATTTAGTTACTTTATAATATTCATTATACTTTTAATGAGAATTTAAAGTCATTGTCCTACCCGTTCGACTAACGACCCTCCACCGATCAAGGAAGCGGTGGGTGAGAATGGACACCCATGAAGCTGCCATTTTATAGGCAACAACCTTATACCCCCCTTATAGACCGGCTTTGTGAATGAGGCCTACTAACGGTAAAACGACTTAACCTTATACATATATATAATAATTAACCATTAATGTTATAAATAGTATAAGGGTTGAATTTTAACTTTTAAACCTCTAAGGGTTGGAATTAAAGTATATTAAAGTGTGTGTAACTTTACAAATTCCAAAACTTGAGGAAATGTTTTGAAACTATTCAAAACTTTTCATTTCATAACTTATGAATTAAAGGTTCATAAAAATGAAGACTCTTCATTTTCATGTAACTTATGTGTTTTAATCTGCATAAAAGAAAGTGACCTTTGGAAATCCATAACTTGAGGACAAATTATGGACTCTATTAAAACACATAAATGATCAAGAATTAATCAATAAACAATTTAGCAAATAATTCCTATGATCTAACAATAATTCATAAGAACATGAACATCATATCAAAATTTCAAGAACATATGAACACATATAAACATGTAATTTTGATATTGGCCATTGTAAATGGATTAGCATAAACATTACACCATCTAAAACAGGTTTTAAAACATCAAAACAGTTTAGGGTAATGTTTCTAGTCCATTTCCAACAGCAAAAGTCGAAAAACTGCATTCTGAGCCTCCTACTCGTCGAGTGCAGTAACCTACTCGGCGAGTAGGATGAATTTGTACATGGACTCGTCGAGTCCCCCCATGGACTCTGCGAGTCCCCTGTTCAGACAACAAAAAATTCGACTTTTTCCAGCTATTTTGCATCAAGTATCAAACAAACAAGCCTAGGCTCTAATACCACTGTTGGGTTTTGAGCAAACTAACACTCCTAAGGTCTTCATGCAACCCTAGAAACCTTGGATCTATGTTTGTCTAAAATACATGCAAAATAATTTTTCCAAGGTCCATAACCTATCTAGCATGCATGGGGAACTTTTAAACATAAAAGATACTAGAAGAACTACATACCTTTGTTAGTGAGTTGATTCCTTAGGAGTTTGAGAGCCAAACACCAATAATGTGAATGCCTCAAATGGAAATCACAAATCACCACAAACTTGGAAAACTTATGAGAGAGTATACTAGCACTCTAAAAATCGGCCACTCTTATGCACACACACATAGTGTCTTTTCAAGCACCACTAGCCTCTTTATATAGTGTAGATGATTAGGGTTATGAACCATGTAAACCCTAATAACCCATGTCTTTTCCTTTTCCAAGGATCCATGGGTTAAAAGCTCCATGGATCATGCATGGACTCGCACTTAAGCTTAGCCCACATCCTAATGAGTGTTAGCCCACACTATATAAATTAATTCATAATTAATTTAAGATCAATACTAAATAAATAATACAATTTCGTATTAGTATATTATAACTTATAATATATTAATAAGCCGCAAATATACTCTTCTCACAATATTATCCATATAAATAGTTTGGGTGAAGTGCAACCCAAATGAAGTGCAACCCACAAACAATCCACATAACACAGATCAAGTTAGCTATAAAAGCTACATATATCACATAAGCCATGCATACAACATATAAGGAAGCCATGGAAACCCTCCAGGGTCTTACACCTAATGCCATTAGAACCCCACGTGGTATTAACTACCTGACATGGGAACCCCCACATGGTCTTCACTACGAAGAAACACATAATGTAGACTATACATACAAATATACTAGGATACCATGGAAACCCTCCAAGGTCTTATACCAAATGCCACGGGAACCCCCGTGTGGTCTCGGACTACTGCCACGGGAACCCCCCGAGGCCTTCCATGCAAATGTCATACTAACATAACGCATAATCAATCAACAATCCACATAACATAAAATGGGTCGGCCTTGGTGCCTTAGACCCATTGGTATGGTGAGAAGACTCACCTCTCGAATGCTGAACTGAATAGCTAAGATCAGATGTATCCAACGCACGGCTCCTACTCACTGCCTATAACCAACATGTGATTAACTTGTCATAACCCATAGTTACCCTCAAAGTCATCGAGTGTATCGAGTAACTCGTCGAGTTTCTCCCGAGTCCATTCCACTGCATCCCGCATCAACTCGCCGAGTTACCCTAGTGACTCGTCGAGTTCATTAAATGTCCAGAAAGTTAATGTCTGCTCAGACTAAAACCCTTATCCTTCACTGCACTTATCCAGAAACTCAGAAACAGGCAAACCCTACCCCGACTCGTCGAGTCATCTAAGTGACTTGACGAGTTCCTTCAGTCCTTTCCAAGTTCAGCCCTTTTAAGTGGGATATAAGGTCCCAAACTCCATATCCAAACTCACTTAGTGCAGATACCTCATAAAGTTGCAAACTTTACGTGCATGCAAGGCCCTTCAAGGCCATAACATCAAAACTAGGCTTCTTACAAGGTTTTTGTGCATGGAAAGGGCCTAGGCTGCATAAACTGAGCAACTTTATGTCATTGGGGACCTAGAAAGGTCCAGGTATGGAACCATATCCATGTGATAAGTCCAGATCCGAGTTTGACTCCATTTTGCACCAAAAATGGCCATTTACTTCCAAGAAAAGGATCTAATTAACTAGAGATCAAGGTGACGACTTTATACCTCAAAATGATGGCCAATACATAATAGATGTCCGATCTACTGCTCCTTTCCTTGATCCTTCCTCTTCAAGCTCTAGAATCCTTCACAAATACCACAAATTTACTCATAAAAGCTCTTACTCTCGCTCTAGAAGGTGCAAGGTCGAACGAGGGTTTTCTCTGACTAATAGGGTGATAAGGGAGGCCACAAGAGGCAGATTATGTTCCTTAAATAGGGTGCAAACCCTAAAAATTAGGGTTTCTCTTTACAGCTCCTACTCGTCGAGTCGGGGCCTTCCGACTCGTCGAGTAGAACCCAGGCCCTGCGTCCCCATAACAGTCTCTACTCGACGAGTTGAAGCACCCCAACTCGCCGAGTCCATGCACAAAACCCTAAAATTATATAAATTAATCAATACCTGGAACAGGTGTTACAAGTCTCCCCCACTTTAACTAGACTTCGTCCCTGAAGTCTGTTGACCCGAATAAATCCGGGTAGTGGTCTCGCATCTCGTCCTCCGGCTCCCAAGTCCACCCGAAGCCCGTACGGTGCTGCCATTACACCTTTACCAACTTCACTTCCTTGTTCCGAAGAACCTTGATCTTCCTGTCCAAAATTGTAACCGGCCTCTCGATGTAGTTCAGGCTCTCATCCACCTGAATATCGTCTAGAGAAATGATTGCGGCCTCGACAACGACACACTTCCGAAGCTGTGACAGGTGGAAGGTGTTGTGAATCTGCCTAAGCTCATCCAGCAGATCCAACCAATAGGCTACCTTGCCCATTCGAGTCATAATCCTGAACGGTCCTATATATCGCGGTCCTAGCTTGTCCCTCTTCTGAAACCAGATGATTCCCTTCCATGGTGACACTTTTAGTAACACAAAGTCCCCCACCTGGAACTCGAGATGCGATCGTCGTCGGTCAGCATAACTTTTCTGACGGCTCTACGCGACCCGTAGCCGGTTACGCACCTGCTGAATCAGCCCGGTAGTCTTGAGCACTACCTCAGTGCTCTCCATGACCCGGTGTCCAACCTCGCCCCAACAAATCGGGGTCCTGCATCTCCTACCATACATTATCTCAAATGGAGGTCGGTCGATACTGGCGTGGTAACTGTTATTGTATGAAAACTCTGCCAGTGGGAGGTACGTATCCCAACTCCCTTTAAAATCCAACACACATGCCCGTAGCATATCCTCAAGTGTCCGGATCCTCCTCTCACTCTGTCCATCTGTTTGGGGGTGGTACACTGTACTAAAATGCAGCCGAGTGCCCAGTTCCTAATGGAACTTCTTCCATAACCTAGATGTAAACCGAACATCCCTGTTAGAGACTACCGACACGGGTACCCCATGTCTAACTACCACCTCTCGTACATAAATATCCGCCAACTTTTCAGCGGATATGCTCTCAGAGATCGGAATAAAGTGGGCACTATTCGTCAACCTGTCCACAATCACCCATATGACGTCCACACCCCTCACTGTCCTCGGTAACTTCGTGATGAAGTCCATCACAATCTCTTCCCACTTCCAAATAGGAATGGATAGCGGTTGAACCTTGCCATGAGGCCGCTAATGCTCGGCCTTGACCTTCCTGCAGGTCATGTACTGCTCCACAAACCAGGCGATTTCCCGCTTCATACAGGGCCACCAGTAACTCAGTCTCAAATCTCTATACATTTTTGTAGCCCCCGGATGTATAGAGAACTTGGACTTATGTGCTTCCTCCAATATCTTCTGTCTCACTCCTTCAGTCACTGGTACCCACACCCGGCCACACTGTGTTAGAAGACCACGGCCATCCTTAACAAACAAAGGATACTGTCCCCGAATCCGCTCTATCTTCCAATTCTCCTTCTTTACCCCCTCGACCTGAGCCTCTTTGATCATATCCAACAATGGAGAGATCATCGTCATCCTCAAACAAACATTGCCAATCGGGGAACCTGCTGCCTTGCGACTTAAAGCATTGGCCACTACGTTAGCCTTCCCTGGATGGTACAAGATCTCGCAGTCATAATCTTTCAACACATCCAACCACCTCCTCTGCCACATGTTGAGGTTCTACTGATCCATCAAATACTTCAAACTCTTGTGATCAGTATAGATGGTGCACCGCACTCCATACAAGTAGTGCCTCCAAATCTTAAGGGCAAACACCATTGCCCCCAATTCCAGGTCGTGAGTGGGGTAATTCGCCTCATGAGGCTTCAACTGCCTTGAGGCGTAAGCTATCACATGCCCCCTCTGCATGAGTACCACACCTAACCCTGAGATCGATGCATCAAAGTACACCACCAAATCATCTAACCCCTCAGGTAGTACTAGAATCGGAGCCTCACATAACCTCCGTCTCAGGGTCTCAAAAGCCAACTGCTGATCTGTTCCCCACCGAAATATCACATTCTTCTTGGTCAAGCGAGTCAAAGGAACAACAATCTTGGAGAAATCCTGAATGAATCTTCGATAATAGTCCGCTAGACCCAAGAAGCTACGGATCATGGAAGCATTCTTCGGTACTTCCTACCGCACCACTGCCTCAACCTTGGCTGGATCAACCAAAATACCTTCTTGGTTGATGATGTGCCCCAAAAACTGTACCTCCCGCAGCCAGAAATCACACTTGGAGAAATTGGCATACAAACTCTCCGCCATCAGGGTCTCCAATACCTCCCTCAGATGCTACTTATGCTGCCCCTTGATCTTAGAGTAGACTAGGATATCATAAAAAAACGATCACATACCGATCCATCATCGGTCTACACACCCTGTTCATGAGATCCATGAACGCAGCTGCGTCATTGGTGAGCCCAAATGGCATCAGCATAAACTCATAATGCCCATACCGAGTCCTGAAAGCTATCTTCGGTATGTCCTCATCCCGAATCCTCATCAGATGGTATCCCGACCGAAGATCAATCTTAGAAAACAAAGACGCAACTTGCAGCTGATCGAACAAATCATCGATCCTTGATAACGGATAACAGTTCTTCACCGTTAGTTTGTTCAGCTCTCGATAATAAATGCACATCCTGTGTGATCCATCCTTCTTTTTCACGAACAGGATTGGAGCTCCTCATGGGGAACTGCTTGGTCGGATAAACCCTCGGTCTAGCAGCTCCTGAAGCTGTGTAGATAGCTCCTGCATCTCGGGCGGTGCTAGCCGGTATGGTTCCTTAGCTATCGGAGCGGCACCCGGCACCAAATCAGTGTGAAACTCCACCTGCCTCTCCTGAGGCACTCCTGGTAACTCTTTGGGAAAGCCGTCTCGAAATTCCTATACAACTGGCACACTGCCCGCATCTGTCGTGGTCTCAATCCTCGTATCCAAGATATAAGCCAAAAATCTCGTACATCCCTGCTATAGAAATCTCCTAGCCCTCGCAACCAAATAGAGGGTTGGCCCCTGCGAGGCCCTCTCACCATGTATAACCAGTTCTCCCCCACTTGGGTTTCGAACCCTCACCAACTGGTGCTCGCAATCGACCATGGTCCCATTGGCCCCCAACCAATCCATCATGACAATCACCTTCAGTCCTCGCAACGGTATCAGGACTAGATCCACACGAAACCTTTCCCCAAGCACATTCAGGACACAGTCCTGATACACCCTCGCAGCACTCACAGTGCGGTCATCCGCAATCTCTACCTCGAGCAGGGAATCCAAAGTTCCTGGCGCATCTCGGAACTTCTTGCTAAGCGCAAGGGACACGAATGATCGGGTAGCACCTGAATCAAACAAAACATGAGCCGAAATACCATTGAGCAAAAAGGTCCCTATACATAAGTACAATGTACACATAAGCAATACAGGTAAACATAAAGCAGAGAAGAATAAACACGTACCAGCCACAAGGTCTAGCACTGCCCAAGCCTCCTCGGTAGTCAACTGAAATGCGCGGGTCTTCACCGCTGGAGCATCCGCCTTAGCCAGACGACCATCAATAATCCTCATCATGGTGGGTGCGGGCGCCGCCACTACTCCTCCCCCTCCATTCAACCTCCGACAATCGGCCTTTTTATGGCCAGTTTGGTTGCAGTGGAAACATATCAAGCCCTTCTTTCTACAATCCCTGCTCACGTGGCCCGACTGACCACACGTATAACATACCGGGGTCGTCCCCCGACAAGCTCCCCCATGAGATCTCCCACACTTGGCACACCGGCCACGGCCCTGCTAGCCCCTACTACATGAATCCGAGGTATTAGGCTTTTTAGCCTGACCTATTGCTGTCTGTGCCTGCTCAGGCTTCCGCTTGGTGCGGAAGTCCAACTCTATTTCCCGCTCACGGGCCTTCTCCACCATCTTATTCAGGGTCTTGCACCCCTGTGAAGCTCACAAACTCCTAGATATCATCCCTCAACATGGAATGATATCTCGTCCTCCGCATGTCCTCATCGGTACCATACTGTAGGATCAATAATCCTCGCTCCCGAAACTTTGCGGTGATCTTCGCCACAGTCTCGGTTGTCTGCTGGAGCTCCTGGAACTCCCTCACCAATCATTGCACCTCAATAGCTTGTGCAAACTCCAAATCAAATCGCTGAACAAACTCGGCTTATGTCATCTCAGCCACACCAGCTGCTCCCATCTGACTAGTCACCTCTCCCCAGCAGTCTCGATCTCTGTCTCTCATCATAAATGAAGCAAAACCCACCTTTTTCGGATCCGGGCAAGAACTCGTGTGTTGGGCGTTCTCGATATCTGCCACCCAGCGTCGGCTCATAATGGGGTCCCTGACCCCGAAAAACTCTGGCGCTCCAAATGCCTTGAACTCCCGAAACGAGGGAGTTCGAGCCCCGAACTGGCCCGCAGCAATCGCAGCTCTGAATGACCAGAGCCTCTCCTCCACAATCTCTATCATCCCCTCCTTGACCGTCCCAAAGATCAGTGGGGTAGCGTCAAGAATACCATTCGTTACTTCGGCTGCAATGAGCTCACGCAACCTCTCATTAAGGGGCTCAGTACCACTGCTCGACCCGGATCTAAATCCCGATCCTGATCCTGATCCTGACCCCCTCCTCCAAATTGTGTCACCACCATGCTAAACTGAAATGTCATGATTCATAACAATCAGGATACATAATTGGAGGATTCTCTCAGACCGGTCCTCCTTAGAGCTTACCGATCTAACATTGGTTCGGGTACAGGTCTTGTGCTTTCAGTAGTACGGGCCCAATACTACCTTCCACACCTACCTGTACTTTCCCAAGGCTCTACCTGCTAACTCTCATTCGTTAAAAAAATAAATCATATCCCACAGACTATCACATATCCCAAATCCCAAGCTATCCTAAGATTTCCTCTACTCACATCAATCAAACCTATCATAATAGGTTGCCTTTATGCATGCAAATTATACACAATATAGGATCAAATAGACTTTCGAATAAGAGATTCTACCTTATGACTACAACCAAACAAGGAACAGGAAATAAGGCCAAATCAATCATTCTAAGGCTATAAGCTCCTAACCGTATACAATTTTAAAAGCATACACATAGCAAGATCCATATGATTATCATAGCTCAAATATCAGTATAACATGGCTAATCATATTGGGGAACTACTTACTTGGCTCGGCCGATCATGCACGCTGCACTCTTCTCTTTTCCATATTTTAGAAGTTTCTTTATTTTATTTTTGAAAACAATTTTCCATTTCCTTAATTTGAGTCCTAACAGACCTAAGAGTGTGCCCGAATCCCTAAAACCAAGGCTCTGATACCAACTTGTAACGACCTAATTTTTAAAAAGAAAATTTTCATTTTTAATTAATCAAAACACTTTTCTATAAAACATGAAATTCCAATACAATTGTTTTAAAATTCATATCTAAAACAATATTATTTTACAACATCAGAGTGTCTTATAAAATGCCCGAGAGAGAGTGCACGCCGCGCCATCAAACCTTGCCCTTGCCCTTGGGCTCAGATGTACCTGAAACAATTCCACAAACTGTAAGATAATGCTTAGTGAGTCCCCCCAGAGCATACCCCACACACAATCCACATAACACAGATCAAGTTAGCTATAAAAGCTACATATATCACATAATCCATGCATACAACATATGAGGGAGCCATGGAAACCCTCTAGGGTCTTACACCTAGTGCCACTGGAACACCCACGTGGTCTTAACTGCCTGCCATGGGAACCCCCACATGGTCTTCCTGCCATGGGAACCCCCACATGGTCTTCACTACCAAGCAACACATAATGTAAACTACACATACAAATATACTAGGATGCCATGGACACCCTCCAAGGTCTTCTACAAAATCCCACGGGAACCCCCACATGGTGTCGGACTACTGCCACGGGAACCCCCCGGGGTCTTCCATTCAAATGTCATACTAACATAACACATAATCAATCAACAATCCACATAGCATAAAATGGACCGGCCTTGATGCCTTAGACCCATTGGTATGGGGAGAAGACTCACATCTCGAATGCTGAACTGAATAGCTAAGATCATATATGTATCCCGTGCACGGCTCCTCCTCACTGCCTATAACCAACATGTGATTAACTTGTCATAACCCATAATTACCCTCAAAGTCAACCCTGGTCAAAGTCAAGGTTAACATTCAAGGTCAACAGTCCATGTTGACCTCAACTCGTCGAGAGCATCCAACAACTCGTCGGGTTTCTCCTGAGTCCATTCCACTGCATCCCGCATCAACTCGCCGAGTGACCCTAGTGACTCGTCGAGTTCATCAAATGTCTAGAAAACTAATTTCTGCTCAGACCAAAACCCTAATCCTTCACTGCACTTATCTAGAAACTCAGAAACGGGCAAACCCTACCCCGACTCGTCGAGTCAGCTAAGGGACTCGACGAGTTCCTTCAGTCTTTTCCAAGTTCAACCCTTTTCAGTGGGATCTATGGTCCCAAACTCCATATCTAAACTCTCTTAGTGCAGATACCATGTAAAGTTGCAAACTTTACATGCATGCAAGGCCCCTCAAGGCCATAACATCAAAACTAGGCTTCTTACAAGGTTTTTGTGCATGGAAAGGGGCTAGGCTACATAAAGTGAGAAACTTTATGTCATTGGGGACCTAGAAAGGTCCAGATCTGGAACCATATCCTTGTGATAAGTTCAGATCCGAGTTTGACACCATTTTGCACCAAAAATGGCCATTTACTCCCAAGAAAAGGATCTAATCAACTAGAGATCAAGGTGACAACTTTATACCTCAAAATGATTGCCAATATAGAGTAGATGTCGTATCTACTGCTCCTCTCCTTGATCCTTCCTCTTCAAGCTCTAGAATCCTTCACAAATACCTCAAAATCACTCATAAAAGCTCTTACTCTCATTGTAGAAGGTGCAAGGTCAAACTAGGGTTTTCTCTGACTAATAGGGTGATAAGTGTGACATCCTCAATTTCACGGCCAGAAAAGACCGATTTCGTTTATGCTTTTGAAAATAATTTCAGAGTAATCATTTGATTAAACATGTTGCGGAATTTGTTCCCAAAACCAAACATGATAAAAATTTATCAAAACCTTTCTTTAAGAAATATATATTTTTATTTCAGAACAAAACCTTGGGATGTCATGTTCCGATACAGATCAAAAGCATAAACAAGACATTATAAGCCTTACACAGTTATTTACAACTACTGGGCTATAATCCAAAATCACTCATCGCCATCATCCGACTATGCTCGGGGTCCACTACCTGTAATATAAAAAGCTGAGTGGGTCAGGCTTGGAAGCCTGGTGAGCATATAGGGTTTTCAACCCACAATACATAAATTTATTATGCTTAAACATCAATCAATCAACCAAATTAACCCTAATTACCGATTCCCGTTATCCTCACCATACGTCCCTAAAACAACTATCACAAGGGACCTAGCCTAAGGATTTTCATTAGGGGTGACAACATTGCTTCGGGGGTTCCTCAGCAATTTATGTCAAATAAGACAACCAACGGGGTGACAACATTGCTTTCCTCAACAATTTATGTCAAACCAGACATCCTAACATAAACTAACCAATAAGGTGACAACATTGCTTTCCTCAGCAATTTATGTCAAACAAGACAACCAATAGGGTGACAACATTGTTTTCCTTCAACAATTTATGTCAAATAAAACAAACACCGGGGTGACAACATTGCTTTCCCTCGACAATTTATGTCAAATAAAACAAACAATAAGGTGATAACATTGCTTTCTTCAGCAATTTATGTCAAAGGGTGACAACATTGCTTCCTCAGCAATTTATGTCAAAGGATGACAACATTGCTTCCTTAGCAATTTATGTCAAAGGGTGACAACATTGCTTCCTCAGTAATTTATGTCAAAGGGTGACAACATTGCTTCCTCAGCAATTTATGTCAAAGGGTGACAACATTGTTTTCCTTCAACAATTTATGTCAAATAGGCACGAAGTCACATCGTCGCCAAGGTTTATACAACAGACACTAACAACGTCGATCCCCACGTACTGATCCTATACAGTGATCTTACTAGATCTAGCCTAAAGGATCGATATGAACAACCAACTAATGAAACTGCTTCAGAGATCCCCTAGCAGCAAACAAGGATCGATAAAGATATCGAATGAATGGAATACGTTTAACCACGAACCTTTGTTCGTAAAAGAAATAACCACAAGACAATTAAGTCAGGGGTAATTATCAATGCCTAGGCTGTGGTCTGAATATCGTGAGGTATATAACCCCCAGACTCACCCCTATCCAGCATCGGAAATGAAAACACTGACTAATGCCTAGGCTGTGGTCTGAACCCCCAGACTCACCCGTATCCGGCATCGGAAAAGAAAACACTGACTCATGAAGCTCGTCCGATCACTTCACAAAAGAAACGAAGACTCCAAATCTCTTCAAAATAAAAGCATAGGGAAAATACTAATAAAGTACTCCCGTACGCTCCCGTACCCCGACACGTAATAGTGTCAAAAAGAAGAACTAACGGATGAACACATAGTTCAAAAACACCTAAGGAACATATAGTTCAAGAACACTTTATGAAAATATAGTTCAAACGTACGTACCGATTACAAGTCTACTAACGTTCCACTAGACTATCTAAAATAGTCTGTGGTCGTTATCTATACTCTACTAGATGACTAGACCATCTTAAACATCGATACCTCTCATCACTTTTATTTCATCACACATCAACTATCTACCCATGTTCTACCCAACATATTTGTAGATAAAAATATATATACAGTTTAAAACTTGTATAAAATATCAACACAATAGTCACCTCAAATAAACAATTAATATATTTACACATAGCACGTATTTTAAGGTAAATACTTTATATATATATGTGTAAGGTGAAAGTGACTATACACTCACTTGATTTCACGATAATCGGGCTGCACTTCGTTGCCTAAAACGATCGTTTCTAATAAAACCGGGAGTTTTATTGAGAAACCGGGCTCTGCGAAGGGTCGGGCTTCAAAACCGAAAAGATAAATTTTCCGGCTTCTCGGGCACTCCAGGACGTGTTCCGGGCGTTGGAAATGATCTCGGGGCATCGGGGGAGGTTAAGATGAAGAAAATATGGAGAAAGGGGCTAAAAATGGCAATTTCCCAAATGTAGCCGAGAAGGCTCGCATGCCTTCTATATATAGGGGTCCGAAGGTCGGCTTAGAAGGGAAGAGTCAGCAGGCGAGACACGCGGCAGCAGGAGCTTCGGACATGTGGTCGGATCCGGAGGAGGACACGTATGCGAGGGTTCGGACACGTGAAGGGCACGCGGCGCCTTCAGATTGGGCCAACGAGGCTCGGAAGATCATTAGACCACACCCTCGCTCCAATCAGCAAGCGACACGCGTGTTACACACGGGCTATGCATGTGAGGATCACGTGGCCAGCACCATTCCTTGCGAATTTTCTCGAAAATTGTGCCCATTCTTGTAAAATCCATAACTTTCTCATACGGGCTCCGTTTTTGACGTTCTTTATATGCACGCGTAGGTAAAATTACGCTCTACAACTTTCGTTTAGACTTCGTCAGCTAATTTTGAATTTAATTTTTAAATTATTATTTTTAACAGACCGGGACAGGAAATCCGTTAAAAATTCATAACTTCTTCATCCGACGTCCGTTTTCGTCAGACTTTTTACCGTTGTGCTATAAATGACAAGACCTTCGATTCTTGTTTAGGTCGTGTCGGCTAAAAATCTCTTGATCTAAAATTCGAGTTTTTTAGCTGTCTACTGCTAAGCTGAAACTTCGAAAAATCATAACTTCCTCATACGAAGTCAGATTTGGGCGTTCTTTTTATCGAACTTCTCGGTTTAACGAACACTACGAGTTTCGTTTAGATCACTAAGGCTAAAAAGTAGTTTCTCAAAAACTCACTTTTTACGATATTCAGCACCGTGCCGGTTTTGTCGCGAAACTTCGACAGGTCACAACTTTTTCGTTATAACTCGGATTTCGGCGTTCTTTATTTTTTCGGAAACCTAGAGACATATACTACAAATTGGTTAAGATTAATCCTTCTAATTAATCTTCCATCAAAAATTCATTTTTTTATGCTTATCGTCTCTAAATTGACTAGCCCGGATCTACGGGCGTTACAATTATCTCCCCCTTAGGATGATTACGTCCCGGAATCATCAACGAAAATAGGACTTGTATAATGATTCCATACGTTATCTTTCCATCCTAAGTAATAACCATGATGCTCAATCTTACACCTGCTGTCACTACTTTCAATCGTAACCTATAAGTTACAAAATAAATCCTTACTGAGGACTCCTTCTTCTTCTTAGGATAAGTACTTCCCCTTATCTATTGTAACAGATCGACGGGTCATGTTCTAATGACCTTCATCAGATGATGCAACGTCTAGACTCAAGTCTCTTTGAGTCAAATTCCAGAATGGAATATACCTTCGTTCGTATCTTAATGTGATATAATCACATTTTAGCATATAGCATTTCCAGCTACAAGCTTCATTAACCACGAGAGCGATGCTATCGATCGCATTAATTTCAACCTTCTGACTTTAGTCAGATGCTACATCGAACTTGGTCCTCCGAACCATGTAACAAACTCATCGTAGTCGGACTCAATTTGATATGACCACTAGGGTCGGAATAACAACCAACTTACTAGTCATTACCGAAACAAGGGTAATGACATATCCGAATAAAACAGAATCAATCACTAGTTTCTTGGTAACCTTATGACTTTCCTTGATCCAAGCGTGAGTCCTGTGCTTCCAGTAGTATAGATCTCTACTACTATTCACACCTACTCATACTCGTCCCAAGTATTGTCTCGCAGTCCCCAAGTCCTAAAATCACAAAACAATTTAACACATACGAATGTGTCCAATTAATCATAAATTTTCCTAGACTCTACTAGGACTTCTTCCACGAGTATCTTCAATCATTAATTCTACTTCAACTTGGTTGGTGATAGAAATTCCAGACAATGGGGAACTTCAAGAATTACACCAACCATTCATCATCCTGCCAATCGGAGGTGTACTTCAGACGTATCGTACCCCTCTTAACGTTTTGTTATTTTATTAGACATATTCTAAAGGCAAGATACCACTCTTACAATATCTTCTGATAGGTATCATTCACTATCATAAGCCTTTCATTTCCTCCATCTACTCAATTCTCTACGAGTCTTCACCATAACGTTTTGTACACCCAAGCAGATGTTCGGTGTACCAGGAGAGAATTTAAGATAAGAAAGCTTTATTTACGATAGACGTATAAATCTCCTTATCACTTCGAAGCGCTTATATGCTAGTTCTAATATCGTAGTCATACGCTTAGAATCCTACACACATAAGGTTTCCAGATCCGGTCGGCAACAGACCATAGATCCGAACAAATAATGGCATATATGGCAAACATATAGCATTTAGCACATAAAAGCATTTTAGGCATCTTTCCTAAAATAAACTAGTGCTCGTGTCTAAATTATGGTAGACACTCATCTCACAATCATCACTTAGCATTCTAAGTTTAAGTCTAGAAATCCTACAATTTCTTAGTTCGCTTAAAGTAATGCTCTAATACCAATTGTGACATCCTCAATTTCACGGCCAGAAAAGACCGATTTCGTTTATGCTTTTGAAAATAATTTCAGAGTAATCATTTGATTAAACGTGTTGCGGAATTTGTTCCCAAAACCAAACATGATAAAAATTTATCAAAACCTTTCTTTAAGAAATATATATTTTTATTTCATAACAAAACCTTGGGATGTCATGTTCCGATACAGATCAAAAGCATAAACAAGACATTATAAGCCTTACACAGTTATTTACAACTACTGGCCTATAATCCAAAATCACTCATCGTCATCATCCGACTATGCTCGGGGTCCACTACCTGTAATATAAAAAGCTGAGTGGGTCAGGCTTGGAAGCCTGGTGAGCATATAGGGTTTCAACCCACAATACATAAATTTATTATGCTTAAACATCAATCAATCAACCAAATTAACCCTAATTACCCATTCCCGTTATCCTCACCTTACGTCCCTAAAACAACTATCACAAGGGACCTAGCCTAAGGATTTTCATTAGGGGTGACAACATTGCTTCGGGGGTTCCTCAGCAATTTATGTCAAATAAGACAACCAACGGGGTGACAACATTGCTTTCCTCAACAATTTATGTTAAACCAAACATCCTGACATAAACTAACCAATAAGGTGACAACATTGCTTTCCTCAGCAATTTATGTCAAACAAGACAACCAATAGGGTGACAACATTGTTTTCCTTCAACAATTTATGTCAAATAAAACAAACATCGGGGTGACAACATTGCTTTCCCTCGACAATTTATGTCAAATAAAACAAACAATAAGGTGACAACATTGCTTTCTTCAGCAATTTATGTCAAAGGGTGACAACATTGCTTCCTCAGCAATTTATGTCAAAGGATGACAACATTGCTTCCTTAGCAATTTATGTCAAAGGGTGACAACATTGCTTCCTCGGCAATTTATGTCAAAGGGTGACAACATTGCTTCCTCAGCAATTTATGTCAAAGGGTAACAACATTGCTTCCTCAACAATTTATGTCAAAGGGTGACAACATTGTTTTCCTTCAACAATTTATGTCAAATAGGCACGAAGTCACATCGTCTCCAAGGTTTATACAACAGACACTAACAACGTCGATCCCCATGTACTGATCCTATACAGTGATCTTACTAGATCTAGCCTAAAGGATCGATATGAACAACCAACTAACGGAACTGCTTCAGAAATCCCCTAGCAGCAAACAAGGATCGATAAAGATATCGAATGAATGGAATACGTTTAACCACGAACCTTTGTTCGTAAAAGAAATAACCACAAGACAATTAAGTCAGGCGTAATTATCAATGCCTAGGCTGTGGTCTGAATATCGTGAGGTATATAACCCCCAGACTCACCCCTATCTAGCATCGGAAATGAAAACACTGACTAATGCCTAGGCTGTGGTCTGAACCCCCAGACTCAGCCCTATCCGGCATCGGAAAAGAAAACACTGACTCATGAAGCTCGTCCGATCACTTCACAAAAGAAACGAAGACTCCAAATCTCTTCAAAATAAAAGCATAGGGAAAATACTAATAAAGTACTCCCATATGCTCCCGTACCCCGACACGTAATAGTGTCAAAAAGAAGAACTAACGGATGAACACATAGTTCAAAAACACCTAAGGAACATATAGTTCAAGAACACTTTATGAAAATATAGTTCAAACATACGTACCGATTACAAGTCTACTAACGTTCCACTAGACTATCTAAAATAGTCTGTGGTCGTTATCTATACTCTACTAGATGACTAGACCATCTTAAACATCGATACCTCTCATCACTTTTATTTCATCACACATCAACTATCTACCCATGTTCTACCCAACATATTTGTAGATAAAAAAATATATATATACAGTTTAAAACTTGTATAAAATATCAACACAACAGTCACCTCAAATAAACAATTAATATATTTACACATAGCATGTATTTTAAGGTAAATACTTTATATATATGTGTAAGGTGAAAGTGACTATACACTCACTTGATTTAACGATAATCGGGCTGCACTTCGTTGCCTAAAACGATCGTTTCTAATAAAACGGGGAGTTTTATTGAGAAATCGGGCTCTGCGAAGGGTCGGGCTTCAAAACCGAAAAGATAAATTTTCCGGCTTCTCGGGCACTCCGGGACGTGTTCCGGGCATTGGAAATGATCTCGGGGCATCGGGGGAGGTTAAGATGAAGAAAATATGGAGAAAGGGGCTAAAAATGGCAATTTCCCAAATGTAGCCGAGAAGGCTCGCATGCCTTCTATATATAGGGGTCCGAAGGTCGGCTTAGAAGGGAAGAGTCAGCAGGCGAGACACGCGGCAGCAAGAGCTTCGGACACGTGGTCGGATCCGGAGGAGGACACGTATGCGAGGGTTCGGACACGCGAAGGGCACGCGGCGCCTTCGGATTGGGCCAGCGAGGCTCGGAAGATCATTGGACCGCACCCTCGCTCCAATCAGCAAGCGACACGCGTGTTGCGCACGGGCTATGCATGCGAGGATCACGTGGCCAGCACCATTCCTTGCGAATTTTCTCGAAAATTATGCCCATTCTTGTAAAATCCATAACTTTCTCATACGGGCTCCGTTTTTGACGTTCTTTATATGCACGCGTAGGTAAAATTACGCTCTACAACTTTCGTTTAGACTTCGTCGCTAATTTTGATTTTAATTTTTAAATTATTATTTTTAACAGACCGGGACAGGAAATCCGTTAAAAATTCATAACTTCTTCATCCGACGTCCGTTTTCGTCAGACTTTTTACCGTTGTGCTATAAATGACAAGACCTTCGATTCTTGTTTAGGTCGTGTCGGCTAAAAATCTCTCAATCTAAAATTCGAGTTTTTTAGCTGTCTACTGCTAAGCTAAAACTTCCAAAAATCATAACTTCCTCATACGAAGTCAGATTTGGGCGTTCTTTTTATCGAACTTCTCGGTTTAACGACCACTACGAGTTTCGTTTAGATCACTAAGGCTAAAAAGTAGTTTCTCAAAAACTCACTTTTTACGATATTCAGCACCGTGCCGGTTTTGTCGCGAAACTTCGACAGGTCATAACTTTTTCGTTATAACTCGGATTTCGGCGTTCTTTATTTTTTCGGAAACCTCGAGACATATACTACAAATTGGTTAAGATTAATCCTTCTAATTAATCTTCCATCAAAAATTCATTTTTTTGATGCTTATCGTCTCTAAATTGACTAGCCCGGATCTACGGGCGTTACAATAAGGGAGGCCACAAGTCGCAGATTATGTTCCTTAAATAGGGTGCAAACCCTAAAAATTAGGGTTTCTCTTTACAACTCCTACTCGTCGAGTTGGGGCCTTCCGACTCGTCGAGTAGAACCCAGGCCCCGCGTCCCCATAACAATCTCTACTCGACGAGTTGGAGCACCCCAACTCGCCGAGTCCATGCACAGAACCCTAAAATTATATAAATTAATCAATACCTGGAATAGGTGTTATAGTTCTTGTTCATCTTCTGTTCTTGGTGAACATGGAGCTTTGAATCAATCTGCAATACCTCAACGACTAACGACATTTCTACCCTCTTGTATTTAGAGTTGTTTTGACATGTTTGATCTCGCTTGTTTACCGATTTAAAGATAGATGTTGAGGGGCACATATCTCGTAAGAAGGTAAGTCATTTATTACGTTTTAATTCAAAGGATCTGCATAATCTGCTCTTTATGATTCACCTGAAAAAGCTGCACATTTACCTTTTGAATTATTCTTTTTTGACTATTTCGCTTACTCTTATATGTTTATTCTATTTTGTCATGTACCATGTTTTCTAGAATTAATGGTAAATTTAATACTAGAATGCAAGTACTCCATGATATAAGGATTAAACCCCTTATTGTTGATGAGTTATACCTTGTCTATGATTTACGCTGATTCCACCTCAGTGTGATTGAGACAATTTATCTCTCTCCTATAATTCTTCTACTTAGAACTTGATGATTCACTGTGTAATACCACACACAGATAAAAGTTCGAAAATTTGTGCTGATCGTTAGACTATGTATAGTAGTCTATCACACGTACCAACCTATTCTTAGCCTTATTTCTTCTTTAAAATTTTAGGATTCAACATATGATACCAGACGATGATGAGAATTTGAAACATCTATGTTGATGGGCATATCATGTACCGTGGCATATTTGGAACATCTATGAAAGAAGTTAAAGATTCGGTTTAATAGCCATACACTGATAAAACTTCGACACTAAATGTCGATGGGTACATTTAAAAACCGAAATGTATTTCATGCATCACTCTCCTCTTGTCCCTGTTCTTCTAAAAAAAGAACTTCATGATTCAGCGTAAAAAACCATACGCTGATGAGACTTCGCAACACCATGTCAATGATCTATAGAGTAATCACATGCTATCAGGAGACATCACCATCTAGCCTATTATTCTGCTTCCACTTATGCTACTAAATTAAAAAGGGGGAGATTCAAACTCTCAGGAAAACGTAATCTCTTTCTAAAGGGAGATTCCTCATCTCAGGGGGAGCTGAAGCTGGATGCAAGTTTTTTTTCGGAACCAAGTTTTGACATCATTAGATATGGGAGATTGTAAGGTCAAGTCTTATGATCTGATGAGTCAAGAACTAACATACACTTTCCACCAACGCCGATGCCAGTGTCAACGCAAGCTCTAGAACTCCATCGTCACCGTGTGATCTTTTGTACAATTGTATTTTTGTTATATGTAATTATAGTATTCTATTATATTTTAGATAACTAATATGCTATCTCGGTGATAAGTATCCGTTTATATATTAGATTAGAATCAATCCCTTGGTTGAAGGGATTATCAAAGATAGATTTGTATGTAATCATGTATAAGGGTAAAACCTTAATAGATCTTGGTGTTCGTATTTGTGATCCGTTGTGTGCATCCTTTCTCTTGGTGATAACTTTTTCTTAGTGAAAAACCATCTTTTTGATAATCCTTTGTTGTTCAATATAACTTGTTTGTATCCGATCTATGAACCTTCAAAACTATCATCATCATGGCTACTTATATGTACTTATCTACCTCAGAATCTAATTAGCGTATGTGCATTTGGTTTCTTCATTGAAATCTAAGTGGCTATCATGGTGCATACCAGGAACTCTGAAATGGTTGATGCACTTTACACAATGATGATGGTTACATATGATCTTTGGATAGATAAACAGATTTGATTTTCGTTAGGCTTGAGATAACTTCTAATAATTTTGGTTAAAAATGTTTAACACCAAAAGAAAAAAAAAGAAATTGCTCATGTTAATTTTGAAATATTAATAGTTAATTAAACATTTGTGTCCTTGCTTCAGATGACATTTATTGATTTTGGTTAAATTTTTTTACATTTAATAAAAATTAAAGATATTTAGTTCATAAATGAAAGCTTAATGACATTTAATAATTAACTGAAAAATTAGATAGGGAAGAAAGGGTTTGGTCCTTGCGAACTTCTATGTTAAAACTTTCTTATTTTGCCGATTTCATTTTGTTTGTTTTTCTCAGTTTGTTTGTAATATATGTGATTTTCTTTCATAAGAAAAGATAAAATCATTCTCTTTAATAGCTTCACCATTCACTTCAACAGATTTGATTTTTGTTGGACTTGATCTTTGTGGAGAATTATAAAGTATGTTGCTATAGAATTGACACAAAAAAAAACAAAACAAAAGTACGTCGTTATAAAGTCGTAAATGTACAATCTACAGTTTTAGGTATGGATCTTTTGCCCTTTATTTCTAATATTCATTGACAAATTCCACATTTTCTGATTTATATGAAACTTATCTTTGTATATGCGCAAAATGCAAATGATTGATCTAATTAACAGTGAAAAGAGGTAAAATGGCTAAAATTATGTAATTTTAGCATTGCACTTTTATTTCGTTTTTGTTAGGACAGAGCTGATAACATAGTATCTCAAAGTACTATGCTATTGCATTTCCATTTTTTTATGTTGTAACTAAAAACTGAAAGTATGATGCTATTTTTTGTAATAAAAATATTCAAGTAATCAACTGTTAGTCCTTTTGAATTGGCTGTTGGTGATTTTTTTTGTTCACTTCGAATTTTGTTTCTAGCTTGGAAATGTAAGCGTTGAGAAAGATGACATGTTTCTAGAGGGTACGATATGATTGAATAGACCTACATTATCTTCATGTAGTTTGTGATATTAAAGTACATATTAGATTTAGTTTTTTTTTTTTTTGGAACCGGCCAATAAAATTATATTAATAAAAGAAAAAGAACACGAGAAATAGAGACAGCCACAAGTCAGTGGCGGAACAAAAGGTCCAAAAACAAAATGCAGAGAAAACAACATGAAACAAGAGACAGATTAAAAGAAAGGGCATTGAGACCAATTTTTCCAAGCTAATTCCGCCATCTTACCCCTGTTCATCACCCAAAGAAAAGTCACAGACTTAACTATTTCTATGACTTTATCAGGTGGTAGCCGGTTTTTCTTAAAGACTCTTTCATTCCTTGCCTTCCAGATACACCATAACATACCATAACAAATTACCACAATAATTTTCCTTCTTTTTGCGCACGACCCCCATGTAGCAACAAAATCCAATAAATCGTTCACCTTGTTGAAACCACCAACTTGCACATTACACCACCTCCATATCCCATCAGCCACCTTTTTTTTTGCAAAAGAGCAATCCACAAGAGCATGGTCTGGGCACTCATCTTTCTCCTCGCACATACGACATGTCAATGTTTCCAAGTTTACCCCTCTTTTTGAAAGCTCCGTTGCGGTAGGAATTCTACCATATTTCACCATCTGAATCATGATACTTTCAATGGTATTTTTTTAATCCATTGGACATTATAGTTACTGATGGGGGTTGATAATCACACATTTTTCTAAAGGCGCACACTGTAAATGATCCGTCCGAGTTTAAACCTTACCATTATTAGTAATCCTCCCTGGCTTTAAGGTTACCTCTTTTAAATATTTTTCCTTTTGTTTTCAAAAGAAAAGAAACAAACGAATTGTAAAACAGTAACACCAAAAGAAACAAAAGAGAACAAGAAAAAAAAACATTAAACATTTGGGTCGTGGCTTGAGATGGCTTTTATTGATATTGGTTAATTTTATTATTATTTTTTTTTTACACATTAAAAGAATTTAAGCTTATTTAGTTTACAATACCAAAAAAAAAAAAAAAAACAAACCCGGCCGAACTTTTTTATTAGCTATACATAAAAAAAACATAACTATTCTCGAACGATTGTCCAGAATCCTACTCCTTTATCGTGGATATATCTCCAAAATGATTTATTAATGACAAAATGGTTATTTAAAAAAAAAAAATTAGTTATTTCGTTTATTTAAAAATTTATTTATCATGTTTTAATATGATTACGACCCACTTTTTTATATTAAAAACACTAGAAGAAAGAAATGGATTGCGATTTCCTCCTCAGCCCACCAAGGCTCCAAGAGCATCTACTCTCCGACTTCTGCCTGTTCGCAAAAGGCTACGACCAGTTACCATCGCTGAGTCTTCATGTTTTTTCCATCCACTTGAACCAGCGACCAGCACCTTTACTTCCCTAGGAAACATTAGGAAGATAGATTTTTCATGGAGGTATGAGGGGGGTTCTTGGGCACGGCAAACGGGGTACCGGCAGCTTATGTGGGGGTTCTCGAGCGAAGAGAGGGGGCAGAAAACATGGGGGACTGATGATAAGGCCAACAGCAACTGAGATGATGAGATCAAACAAGGCGACGTTTCCTCTTAGACGAGCTAGAAGATGGCAGTTTATTTTATTTTTTTAAAAAGAAAATACGGTTATCTTATAGATAAGTTTAAAAGATAAGCATTTCGTAAATATTTATTTAAAAGACAATATTTTGGTTAAAAAACTCGCCATCTTACCCCACATTATTGTCTTCTACCCCATTCTTCGTCATGACCTTCTCCTAATTATCTGCAAATAATTAGTAGTGGGACGTTTTTAAGTGCAAGTATCATTAGCAACCGAGAATGCACTCGTCTTATCTGATGATATTGGTATGCATCAAATTTCCCTTGCGGTAAAAACATTTCAACAAATTCACAGACTGTAATAATTCACACAACCAGATTTTTGAATAACAGAAATTCGACCTTTCTTTGTTCTTGAAACAAGAAAGTGATATATTGATTTGCAAGTTACAGAAGGCTGATAGTTATAAGACAATGATCTTATTTTGTTATGGATTTATATAGTTAAAGTAATATTTCCATTGATTTAGAACTCAAGAAATTATTTCCGAAGTTATGTTAGGTTGTTGGATTTCATCAAGCTTCTGTCGAATATCAGTAGTCTCTTCCTTCAATCGTTCATTCTCCTCGAGTGCCTTTTCGTGTCTCTCTGCTAACTGCTTCAAATGCTTCATGATACTCTGATTATCAGTTCTAAGATGGACCAGTTGTGACAAAAGCTCATCCAGTTGCTTTTGTTTCCTTATCCTAGATCTTCGAGCTGACTCCCTATTTGATATCATTCTTCTGCGTTTTCGCTCGCCTATGATATCATTTTGTTGCGTGTCAGCTTCATCAGAGGTCGAGTTGTTGCTAACGGAGGAAGGAGGTTTTGAGAAGTACTCGGGGATGTTGGTTAGGAAATTGCTCATATGGAGAACAGATATTGGATCTCGTATGGTGAAGTTGGTGGAGAAAGGGGATGAGTACTCTTCAGGAGCCAAATACTGGAATTCTGATATTTGTCGAATCATGCTTATAATAACTGATAGTAGACCAGGATTCCGGATTCCAATTTCCAAAGGAGGTTTTTACTTTGTTGGTGATCAAGGTTGAGAAGATAAGAGAAAAAAGAGTGAGATATTGAATTTTATAGGCGAGGCGTGAGCTGTCTTACCAATGTTAAAAAAATGATAAAGATAATCATAATTAGCTTTGCACCAATGGGTTGTGTGGTTAAGATAAGTGACCTAAATTAGAATGTCTCTACAATTAAAAAAATAAAGAAAGGCTAATCAGCAATCACCAAATACGAAAAATTTGAAGGTAATTACATGTTAATCTGAAAATCCGTTCCAATTTTTTTGAACGCGTAACGTTTCCCTATTTAATGTGTTTTAACTTTCAACTAAATTTTTATTAGGGAAATTGAGTAATCTAATTTTTTTGAACGCGTAACGTTTCCCTATTTAATGTGTTTTAACTTTCAACTAAATTTTTATTAGGGAAATTGAGTAATCTAATTCTTATAAAGGGATTTTCTAATATGTGCCATAAGGGCACATATAAGAATTATTAATTAATCGCAATTACTACCATAATTAAATGTTAAATACGTTAATTATAAGAAATATTACCATAATTAAATATAAAATTCATTAATAATCTCCATAATTAATGGATTTCATATTTAATTATGGTAATATTTTTCATAATTAATACTTCTTATATGTGCCCGTAGGACACATATTAGAAAATCCCTTCTTATAAATGAGTTTATTAATAAAGATAATTGTTTTTTTTTTGTTTTTTTTTTTTGAAACGTAACTATTTGCTCCTGAATATTGTATTTCGGAGTACGTACGGCCATTCTAGAGTTTGGACGAATTCCATAATACGATATTCCATAATACGATATTCCAGAGTATTTATTTTCACTCCGGAGTTTGTGGATGGTTGGTAGGATGTGGGTCTGGAATCTGACATCGTCGTGTTTTCCGAACTGAAAAGTGCATTTCGGACTGCAGTCTGGAATCCCCGTACATTCCAGAGAGGTAAAAATAGGGTTTTTGTGTGTTTTTTCTACCATTTATGTTGTTCGTTTGTTTGTTTGACAGTTTTCTTATACGTTTAGGAATAAATATGCATACAAAATTATTTCGAGTGTCAGTTTCTAGTAGAGGACAATGACAACGTATCGATGAATTTATACAATATATTGCTCCAAACTACACATGATTTGATGTAGATATAAACAATGATATCAACTTTGTTGGGTTAATTATGTTGGTTGCTTCCAAATCCAGGTTAAACACTAATCAAATACATCTATCTTTTCAATGCCCTGCATCAAATATAGTTATGCCGATTCTTGAAGATAGTGATGTTAGATATTTTTTTAGTTTGTTAGTAGTATGCCTCCTAACACAATACAATTGTTTGTTGTTAATAATGTTATGGAAGGTCGTATTTATCGATTTGTCGGGGAAAATTGTTCTGGTGGAAATGAGTCTTCTAGTGATGGAAGTAACCAAATTTGTAATTTATTACCTATGGCAACCGGGTTCCTTCTTACAATGGCCCTATAGACGGGGTGATTTTAGTTATAAAGGTAAGGTTGTTACTGATACTTCTCCTACAGTTGATGTTGATGAACCTGTAAATGATTAGCAAAGACTAATGTTGTTGGTTGACGATGGTAATATAATTCCACATGGAGAGCCACTTGAACATTTGGGTTACACCGAATTTGATAGGGATGATACTAAAGATGAACAGGATGAAATTGAGCCCTTACAACCCGAAACCCACAACAGGAAAAGTGTTAGGGGTCAAGATCCTGAAACCTATCCAGGATCCCGAGTCTTAAAAAAGTTTCAGGAACCCGAACATACATCAGGATCCTGAACACCGCCATTATTATTTCCTAACAAGTTTAATGGCTATATTTCTTGTTTATTTATCACATGTGCAGAAATGGTCAACATAAGACTCATTCACAACGAATAATCACTCAACCAGGCTTAAAACCCGAGAATACCAAGTCAAAGCACGTTGAAAATACCAGTTTAACAGGATCCCGAAAATATCAGACTGTTAGTTACATAACCTAGACTATAAATACACTTGTAACACTCACACAACATACACAATTCTCTAACACCTTACCCATTTAGACTCACTTTATAATTTCTAATTATGTTATCAAGCTTATCTATGTAATTCATTCTTTAATCAATAAAATCAAACAAGGCAGGTGATGATTTTCACCTCCGAAGATTTAAGATCCTAACAAGGATCAATGATTTTCTTTGTAAACCACTCTTGTCATTTTAACTTCAATTTGATTCTTGTATTAGCTACAACACCACATCCTCTCATACAACTTGCTTGATCTTCATTTGATCAATTTTTGACCAAAACAATTTGGCTCCCACCGTAGGGCCGTGGTGTTCATAATTCTCAAAAATCATGTCTACACATCCAACTTTATGTTCTTCCTCTACTCCTCCCATTTCCTCAAAGAATCTTTCACTACCTACAAACAGACCCACGGTCAGAGGAAAACTCCAGATACCTCTAAAAAGAACACCTCTGCGATCATGAGCCATGAGAATCTAGGATCCCTGGATTCCAGGATCCTCCTATTCTGATCTTTAACAACAAACTCTTCTCCATGGTGAAGATGGTAAAGCAACAACTGAATCAACAACAGGAGGAAAACAGAACATTGCTCAAAGAAATGGAAAGAATAAGAGTAGAGATCCACAAACCATGTGAAACAACACCTTCGATTTTGCAACCCAGTATACTTGATTTCAACATCGCATGATCCCTAGGGAATCGTCAAGATACTACAACCTCGGCACCTGCTGCTACTTCAACTTGGGGAGCAATCACATATAATCAAACCAATGTGATGAAGGATCCTAACGAAACCCTCACTACCCTTAAAAACCGAGACACTGGTAACTTACTAAATAATAATGCATTTAATACTAACTCTGAGGATCTTGATTCATGTATAAGTCCTATCAAGACTAGGGAGCTTCAAAAACTGAGACAAATGATCTCGAGTGTACCATGAATAGTTCAACCTATACCAGAAGCATCCCCTACAAGCCATATGATCTCGAGATTTGGTCCTATAATAGTCAATACTGAAGTTCCAAAACACTTCTAGACTCCTAGCATGAAGCCTTATGACAGAACTACATATCCCGAGGAACACGTAGCGGAATACATGGAAAGAATGGAAATCATTCCTATCCCATTACACTTAAAATAAGCTTGTTTATGCAAGGGTTTGGTTGAACCCTCACAAGATCAGCCTTGAAATGGCTACTTAACGTTCCTCCTTATTCCATTACATCTTTTGCTCATTTAGTTAATCTTTTTAGAAACCGGTTTTCTTATAGCATGACATTCAAAAGGATCACTAGTGATCTATATCGACTAGTCCAGGATCCTAAGGAATCCCTTAGAGATTTTTTAAGCAGGTTTGCCAGAGAAGTGTTGAATATCCCTAATATTGACATGGTTGCTGCTGTGGAAGCCTTTAAAATGGGTCGAAGAAAGACTCTCCTTTCTACGAAGACCTTGTAATGACTCCATGCAAAATAATGGACAAAGTCAGAAGCAGAGCACTAAAGTTCATTAGGCTGGAAGAAGAGAAGGAGATCCAAAAGAGGAGCTACTCTCCAAATTCATACGCTAATCCCAATAGAAAGGCCGATTCCTCGGCCGAAAGATCCTATAAGTCAAAACCTTATTCGAAACCTGATCATCAGAGGGTTAATGCCCTTGAAGATGAAGGATAGGAGGATGAATTCCCCAGGATCACTGACTATTGTTTTTATATGGATGTTTCAAGTTTAATCTTTACGATGCAGGATCTTGAAAAAAAATAAATCGAGTGGCTTGAAATACAAGTGTAAATGGTGTGCATAGAACAACGATTTTGGCTACATCAATGAGGATTGCATTAGCCCTCAGAAAGGAGATTAGCTATCTCCTAAGCAAAGGAAATCTTAAAGAGATCCTAGGAAGAAAATGAGAAAGTTCGAAGGAAAAGGAGCAGGATCCTGCAAACATCCTGGAAAAATCAGGATCCCCTCTTCGGATGCCAAGAGAAAGAAGAAAGACCCATGAAGAATACACCGATCACGAACGAGAAGGAAATCATCTTCGATGAAACAAATAGGGAATACATTCAGGATCCTCACCACGACGGATTGGTGATCTGTCACACCCCGAACCAGACGGCGGAAACGTCCGGGGGCTGGTGTGAGTATAAATTGAATAATCATTACAATGAATATACATGAAACATAACACATTCATCACCAACATTACATAATACAACCAGCATTGTTCACATCAAGTACATTGTTAAAATACATAAGTTCTAATTGTTCAAAGTACGATAAGTGATGTTACATAAACAAAACCAGACACACTTGCATATCTTCCAGCTTAACGATTACCTGAGAATACAAGTTATTTTGAAAACGGTCAACATATATAATGTTGGTGAGTTCATAAGTATATTTGAGTAAAAGTTTTTGTATCTTTTCTAAAAACCCAGAAAATCCGATATTCTCTGTAAAATGTTTTGAAAATGATGTGAAAATCGAGTATAAATGCATGTGTGAATTTAATAGATAAAACTAGTACGAGTGTAGTTTAGGTTCGTTGTATTTTGAATAAATGATAATTGTGTATAAATAAAATTCCCAGAAAATCCGATATTTTCTTGTTTTATAATAACGTCTAACTTCCTGTATCGTTAAATAAGTTGTTTGCATTAACACAAATAAAGAGTTTATCTTCAAATGGTTATCTTTTGGTATTGAATCCCTATATCAACCGTTATAACCATGCATGATAATGACTAGGTCGCCCGTCTTGGTATTTTTCCAAATGCCGGTCTTGCTAAGGATGTTGTCGCCCTAGACTGGCCTAGTCTAGCTGTAGTGAACAGCTAAGGCGTGGGGGGTCACCCCGTATAGATCTATACACAAACTCCCGCTTTCCTACCAGGAAACTCTGATTATAACGACATGCCACGAAGGCCCAATCACATGTAAAAGGGTAATTTAGGCCCAATAGGCATGTAAATGGGCCACAAAAGCCCAATAAACATGTAATCCATAACTTAGGTCTAAATTAACATGTAAGTGGGCCACAAGACCCAAATAACATGTCAAGGAAAACATTGGGCTCAATACACACTTAATTGGGCCGTTAGGGCCCAATGGCCAACAAATGTGAATATTGGACCCAATAAATAACTTTTGACATAATTCGTTCGTTCTTTTGATTCGGTTGTTTGTTTTAGTTCGAGGCTTAATAGATTGTTAATAAAAGGCATTCATTTTGTAAAAATGACATTTTTGGCTAATGATACTCAAATCTTTAATTAAGGCCCAAAGTTTAGTAAAAATGACACTTTAGTCCATAATTTACAAAAGTTTGAAATTTTGTCCCAAATGTTGGTAAATTTACGGTTTTGACCCAAAATGATATATTTTCACATTTAAAACCCTGTTTTGTAGAAAATTACATTTTTAGCCACTTTTTGGTAAAAGTTTACATTTTCGGTCCAGTTTTGGAAAACTTTACATTTTTCGTCCAAATTGAGAATAAATGATATTTTCACCTCTAAATTTGGTTTATTTACATTTATGACTCAAACTTTTGCTAAAATCACATTTTTAAACCTCAAAAACTCATTTTTTCGCAAATTGGGCCCAAAGGCCGTGAGGCCCAAAAGTTTGGCCCAATAAGCTTAAATTTGCATTTTTGACCCTTGTAAAAGTATGTTTAGCATAAAAATACCTTTTTATACATGTAGGACCTGTTTGGCCCCCCTTTAAAACAGAATTTTCTCTTTTTACCCTTATCTTTTGTTTTATTGACAATTTTGACCTTTAACAAGGTTTTTGTTGAATTCTTTTGCATCTTAAACATGTATTCTCCTTTGGCTTGGTAATATATATATATATATATATATATATATATATATATATATATATATATATATATATATAGTGTTATAGTTCTTAGATCTTTGCTACATAATACTTAAAATTTCGAGATTCACTAAGATCTAACACATTTTTGTCAAATAAACTAAGAATTCACACCAAACATGCATATAACACATAGATCTACACATTTTACTTGTATTCTCCCCCAAAAATCATATGAAAACTGAAAACAAGGGGGTATGAACTCACCTTTGCTTTGATGTTTCGGTTTTGAAGAAGAAATGAAGAAGATTTTGGTCCTAGCAACTCCTTTGAGTAGATCTCGAACTTGAGATGATTCTAGGAGTATGATTACCAAAAACTTTGCTTAAAAGAGTGACCTAACAAGAGAATGGAGTTATAAAACTTGGATGTGTGAAGACTTACCAAGAAGTGATGATTATCTTTTGAAAACCTCCTTGAAACACAAGCAAATTTCGAGATTTTGATGGAAGTAGTAGGATGATTCTTGAGAGTGTTTTGAGAGAGTTTGATGTGTGTGTGTGTGTGTGGTTTCCTTCGGCCGAGAGTAGAAGAGGAGAGGGGAGAGAGTGATGAAGTGACTATTGTGGATACATGGTGGTTTAAGGCATAGTTACCCTCTAAATAAAAATGAGGTGACACCTCCCAAAGTCAACCCTCCCTTAATCTCTTCATTTCTCTCTCTTTTTTTTTAACATGGGCCGAGATTTTGGGCCAAGAAGAATGGATGGAGTAGTTTGCGCCCATTCACATTAGCTATGATAATTGGATCCTAAACATATAATTTTTTGGCCCATTGGGCCCTTGGAAGCATTCACGGCCCAATTTAAATACAAGAATGACTTATGACTCACTAATGGTTAATTGGATTAGTTATGGCCCAATTAGGCCCATTAGGGTTAAAATGAATCATTCTAGGCCCAAATGGTCCAAAATGTTCTAGATTTTTGAATTGGGTCCAATTAGGATCCAATTAGGGCTTCTAAGTCCAATAAAGTTGAATTGGGTGCTTTTTGGTCCATTAGGCCCAATAACAAAATTCTAGTTCAATATGGACTTAAACCATGGATCTTAGGGCTTCAGACTCTTTGATGAACATGAACGGTGAATCTAAATGTGCATTGAGTGAGATTTACTTAGAATATAAGCTTTACAATAGTTGAATGGCTACACAGGAATATAATTTCCTAGCTAAAATGCCAGTTGTGACATCATCCCCTCGTTAGAGGAAATTTCGTTCCGAAATTCTTTTAAAAACTAGGATTGTGAAGGAGTGAATAGGTGAGGGTATTTCTGCTTCATCTGATCTTCACATTCCCACGTGAATTCCGGTCCGCGTTTCGCGCTCCATCGAACCTTGACAATCGGGATGCGACTTTGCTTTGTACGCTTCACCTCTCTATCCATAATCTCGATTGCTTCTTCGACGAACAGGAGGTTCTCGTTTATCTCAATCTCTTCTAAAGGGACGACAAGGGTTTCGTCTGATAGACACTTTTTCAGATTTGAGACGTGGAACACTGAGTGTACGTTGCTGAGCTCGATGGGTAGCTGCAGCTTGTAAGCCACTGGACCAATTCGGGCAAGAATCTCGAACGGTCCAATGTACCGCGGGTTTAATTTTCCTTTTTTCACAAATCGAATCATTCCCTTCCGTGGAGAGACTTTTAATAGTACGCGATCCCCGACTTGAAACTCTAGTGGTTTTCGCCGCTTGTCAGCATAGCTCTTTTGTCGGTCTCGCGATGCTTGAAGTCTAGCTTTGATTTGGACTATCTTCTCGGTTGTTTCACGAATGATTTCGGGTCCTATAAGAGCACTGGCTGACGATTGCCCTTTTGCTAGTTGAGTGTCACCCACCTCGGCCCAGCATAGGGGTGATCTACATTTACGACCATAGAGTGCCTCGAAGGGAGCGACCTTGATGCTCATATGGTAACTGTTGTTATAAGAGAATTCGATCAGAGGCGAGTGGGCATCACATGTTTTGCCGAAGTCAATCACGCAAGCTCAGAGCATATCCTCGAGTGTCTGGATGGTACGCTTACTCTGACCATCCGTCTGCGGGTGGTAGGCGGTGCTCATATCTAGATGTGTTCCCATTGCCTTCTCAAGAGATTGCTAGAACCTTGAAGTAAATCTGCTATCTCGGTCCGAGATAATAGATACTGGCACTCCATGGAGCTTCACGACCTCCTTGATGTAGATTCGGGTAAGCTTTTCCATCTTGTATGATACTTTTATTGGCAGGAAATGAGCGGATTTTGTCAATCTATCAACTATTACCCATATAGCATCCAATCCGTCAGCTGTCTTTGGCAATTTGGTCACGAAGTCTATAGTAATCCTTTCCCATTTCCACTTAGGTATCGCTGGTTGTTGCAATAGTCCCGAGGGCTTTTGATATTCTACTTTCACCTTGGCGTAAGTAAGGCACTTGCCCACGAAAGTAGCTATCTCTGCCTTCATATTAGGCCACCAATATTGCTGCTTGATATCCGAATACATTTTATCTGACCCCGGATGAATAGAATATCACGTCTTGTGGGCTTCATGCATGACTATCTCTTTGAATCCCCCAATTTTGCGAACCCAGATTCTATTCATGAAGTAATGGGTTCCATCGTTTTTAACTTCAAGCTCATTCTCCATTCCTCGTAGCGATTCACTAGCGACATTCTCTGGCTTCAATGCGTCCAATTGAGCTTCCTTGATCTGCGAGGCCAGATGACATTGGATGGTGATCGACAGAGTCTTCACACGACGATTTGCATTCTCCTTTCTGCTCAGGGAATCAGCTACCACGTTAGCCTTGCCGGGATGATATTTGATCTCACATTCGTAATCGTTTAACAACTCAACCCATCTTCGCTGCCTTATGTTTAGCTCCTTTTGATTTAGAATGTGCTGGAGGCTCTTGTGGTCAGTAAAGATGGTGCACTTGGTACCATATAGGTAGTGCCTCCACATTTTTATGGCGAAGACCACCGCCCCCAGCTCTAGATCATGCGTGGTGTAATTTACTTCATGCGTTTTCAGTTTTCTGGATGCATAAGCAATTACTTTCTCTCGTTGCATGAGGACACAACCTAATCCCTGATTTGAAGCATCACAGAAAACTATGAAGTCTTCGGTTCCCTCTGGTAAGGCTAGCACTGGAGCACTACAGAGGGCTTGCTTCAAGGTTTGGAAGATATGCTCTTGCTTTTCGGTCCAATTGAATGGTACGCCTTTTTGGGTTAATGTGGTGAGGGGTTTGGCTATCTTGGAAAAGTTCTGAATGAATCTTCGGTAGTAGCCTGCGAGATCTAAGAATTGACAAATTTCCATTGGCGTTGTCGGAGCTGCCCGGCTTTCGATTGCTTTGTTTTTGTAGGGGTCCACATGTATTCCTTTCTGACTGACTACATGGCCCAGGAAGTTTACAATACGGAGCCAGAACTCGCACTTGGAGAGTTTCGCATACAACTTTTCAGCCCGTAGGGTTTCTAAAATCTGTCGAAGGTGTTGGCTATGATCTTCTTCACTTCGAGAATAGAAGAGAATATCGTCGATTAAAAAGATGACGAATTTGTCAAGGAATGGGCGGCATATTCGATTCATGAGGTCCATAAATGCAGCGAGGGCATTTGTTAGACCAAAGGGCATTACAATGAATTCGTAGTGACCGTATCGAGTTTGGAAAGCAGTCTTAGGAATGTCCTCATCTTGGACTTTGAGTTGATGATAACCGGATCTCAGATCTATTTTTGAAAAGTAACTAGCTCCTTGAAGCTGGTCAAATAGATCATCAATTCGTGGAAGTGGATTCCGGTTTTTGATGGTGAGTTTGTTTAATTCCCTATAGTCGATGCACATCCTGAAGGATCCGTCTTTCATTTTAACGAAAAGAACCGGAGCTCCCCACGGCGAGAAGTTGGGTCTGATGAATCCTTTCTCCAGGAGTTCGCCCAGTTGGCTTGATAATTCTTGCATTTCAGCAGGGGCCAACCTATAGGGTGATTTGGCGATTGGAGTGGCTCCAGGCACTAGGTCGATTCGGAATTCGATTTGCCGCTCTGGGGGTATTCCTGGAAGATCTTCTGGAAACACGTCCGGGAAATCACACGCCACTGGGATGTTGCGAATGCTTGCTTCCTCTTTGGTTTTGTCCACCACGTGAGCAAGGAATGCGTAGTTGTTCTTTTGTAGACACTTTTGTGCCTTGACACATGAGATAAGGCGAAGATTTGCACCAGGTTTAACTCCGTAGATTATTAGGGTTTCGTTGTTAGGAAGATGAACACATCAAAACTCCTAATAGGCATTAAGTCTATTTGGAAGGCGTGATTGTTTAGTGCTAACGTACATCCTATATAGATATCTTCTGTTGTGTCTGATTTCCCATTAGCCATTTCCACCGTAAATGCTTCGTTGAGCTTCCGGGGTTGTTGATTTAGTAAGTGTTTGAATTTATTACTAACAAAACTTCGTTCCGCCCCACTATCAAATAGGATGCATGCATACGAGTTGTTAAGTAGGAACGTACCGGTGACAATGGCTGGGTCCTGAGCTGCTTCACCCTGACCCATTGTCAGCACTCTCCCTGTTGCTCCTGCCCCTTGATTGTTCGCGTTGGGGCAGTTTTGCCTGAAATGCTCGGTCTTCCCACATCCGTAACAGGTATAGCTGACTCCAGCATTGGTGTTGTTGTTATTGCTGTTGTTGTTCGTCATCTGGTTCTGTGGGAGCTGAGTACTACAATACTTTGCTGTATTGCCCTTCCGGTTGCACCTTGTGCAACTCATCTCTCTGCACTCTCCATGATGGTGGAAGTTGCATTTGTCACACTTGGGGAGATTTCCCGAGTACTTCTTGGAAGCATTCGGTGTGGATGAGGCTGGAGCATGTGGTGTGGTGGTAGCTTGTGTTGCAGCATGAATAGACACCGTTTGTTGCTTCTTAGATGATTCCGAGTTTTTCCTTCCTTTTCTCTTCTTGTTTTTCCCCTTCTTGTTCTCTTCTTCCTTCTTAACCTCCACTTCCACTGTTTTGGCACCCTTCTTGTTGCCATGATCATACAGTTTCTTGGCCAGTCTCTTGGCACTATCGAACGTCTCAGGGTTTGCCGCAATGACATTCCCTTGGATAGGTGCAGTCAATCCACAGATAAACCTCTCATTTTTTTTCCCTTCTGAGGTGATCATCCCGGGAGACAGAAGAGATAGCTCGCTAAACCGGGATATGTATGCGTCGATGTTGGACTTTTGAACTGTGAGGTTCCATAATTCTTGTTCCATCTTCTGAATCTCACCTCTACGACCGTATTCCGCTAACAACATCTCCTTCAGCTCTTCCCAGGGCATCGCATTTGCCACTGAGAGTGTCATGGCCTCTACGTGGCCATTCCACCAGGAGAGAGCTTGGTCAATGAACATGTAGGCTGCGAACTTGACCTTGTTGGGTTTTGAGCATTCTAACACTCCTAAGGTGTACATGCAACCATATAAACCTTGGATCTATGTTTGTCTAAAATACATGCAAAAATACTTTTTCGAAGGTTTATAATCCTATCTAGCATGCATGGGGAACTTCTAAACATAAAGGTTAGCTAGAGTTACATACCTTGTAATTGATTTGATTCCTTGAAAACCTTGAGAGCCTAGCACCCCAAGTGTGATGCCTCAAATGTCTCACACAACACCAAATGCACTTGGAATAAACTTTGAGAGAGAATGTCACACTTAGAAATCAGCTTGCCCTAAATCTTGCTTCTAGTGCCGATTTTGGTGAGCTTCATATCCTTTATATAGTATGTTACAATTAGGGTTACACCATGTAAACCCTAATGTAACATGGCTCTTCATTTCCATGACCAATGGGTTTGTAACTCCTGTGGAGCATCCATGGAGCATCCTATGGACCTTAGCCAAACTTGATAATCCATGGAGCCTTTTGCCCACTATGTAAGTTATGGATGATTTACATAATCAACCCATATATTTAATTAGTCATCTTTTGATCACTTAATTAATCCTAGATTACTTCTTGATCAATACTAATTAAATAATATTATTAATATATTAGAACTTATAATATATTAATAAACCATAAGTGTTATTTCTCTCATTTTAGTTTATCCAAATGCATGATGCCATGCAATCCAAACGGACCATGCCGGGTCGGGTCAAGTACAACCCAAAAATAGTTATGAACTTAGACACCTAATCCAACAGTCTCCCACTTGGATAAGTCTAATAACTATAATTGCAAGTATAACTTCAGGAACCGATCAGCAATCGTAGCTCTTTTTAAGGTCTCGCGGAACTGAGATGATGATGATACTCTATTTAAGATAAGTGATCATATAATCCTCTATTCTAGATATCAGCCGGACAAATACATGGAACAATGTCTTACTTATTGTCCAGCAGTTTGTTTCCCGATTTCCGATTTGTTTAACATAGAACTTAAGTGAACAGATCAACTTAGTTCTGACCGGGCCTGGTACATAGGTCAAAATAGAATCATCGAGGGGCCCAGATATCGCTTCTAATCCAAGAAGGAACAGACAAACTTCTAATCATATGCTTGTTCTACTACTTGTTGAATCATACACAAAGGCACGTTTTATAACATCGAGTTACCAATGCGTTTTCGTACGATCAATATATAACCAATTCATAAGCAACAAGTCATATCTCTAGGTTTGAAGACTTATATGATATTACTGTCTCACGATCACTCGAGATAAAATTCCATGAAGTGATACCAGTGAGCGTGAGTTGAATCCAATACTCAGAACTTATGAGCACTCATGAGTGTTGTAGCACCACTTTGTCCAACATCTTAGACCTCTACAATCTAACCCATGACAGTCTTGATTCATATCTACTTCCAACATATGACTGACTTAGGATGGTTTGAATAACTTAGTCATTCAGGAAGAGCGATTTAGTTATTCTGGAAGTCAAAACATGCAAAGTGAAACACAAAAATAATCGAATCAACTATGGTCTCAAGACTTATGAATATAAATAAAAACACCTCTTGTTTATCACCATATTGATTGCACATTATTCATTGTATATTGTTTCAAACTATCAACTTTATACTTGAATTAAAAGAATAGCTGCCCCATGCTCCGAGCATGTACACTATGTTTTCTAAACACTAGTCATGGCATACACCAAGTATGCACACTATATTTGTCTCAACATTAGTTATGCAATACATCAACTATGCACACTAAGTTTGTCTATGCTCTTTACTCTGGGAAATAGATCGATTGAACATACTTCCAATGATTCTCATTTCACAATGCCAAATCCATACTGCAAATGCACGAATCCCAGATTCCTGGCATTTGCTTAAATCTATTAGATTCTAAACTTATATGCAGTGGTCCTCTTGTAATGATTATGCACAAAGTCACAAATACTTGTCAACAGACATTACAGAGTATTCCAATGGAGATCAATTCCATGCAAACGAAGTCTCATATTCATTGCTTTGAATATTCTTCTTGCATTAAGTTTCCTAATCTTACACAGATTTAATGAATAGCTTCCACCTATGGGAACATTTCCATATTCCCTTTTGACTATTACTCTTGAATAAGAGTTGCCTCTTTTAAGAATATGTCAATATGGTCCTTCCAAAACTAACACTATACTTCCAACTGTCCCTGAGCAACCAATCATTGGTAAACCTTATATTGTCCTCAATAATTGCTTAATCAAATTAGTCATATCTAGTTCCAGTACTTTTCCCTTCTTAATGCTCTGGGCATTTGGAAAAATTTAGAACAGATGAATATTATAGCACATGCAATCGATCCTATATCCGAAGCATATGGGACACCTCATAAAGACATTATACTAGACCAGTCTTTTGCTATAATATTTCTATGTCTATTTCTATTTGCTAAGTTCTCATAATTCAGATTATGAAGAGGGATGCCGTAATCGTAATCGAATTTTAGAACGCAAATAATGGACCCATATATAGAATTTCCTTATGTTGAGCCATTCCAACATGAAATTCATATATATATATATATATATATATATCCTTGACTAAATATGATTAAAACCTCAATCTAAGCTTTTAGAATTGAAGTGAAGTATAATTTTCTCTCCCTTAATTATAGCAAAACAACTTTTCCCAATTGAAACCTTTTTGTTTTTTATAATTAACATTGCTAACTTGCAACACTTATCATAATTATCATGCTCCCACTTGCATGATGATTATTAGCATAATACTTATGCTCCCACTAGCTTCGACCTGTACTTAGAAATCAGCTGGACTTCTAGAAATCAATACTTTATTGACATTCTTACCAAAGTTCACATTTCTGATACGAGATGCTTTTGATAAAACTTTATCAAAATCATACACCTTTCCTTAGGTAGCACATATGTGTGTCTAAACACTTTGAGAACTATGAAAAGGGATGTCGTAATCATAGTCTCAATTGTTTAGACCTTCTCCATTTCTCACAAGTCCATGTTAGTGTGCCGGTTAACCACACACGCTCCACTAACGACTTTGAGAATGCAAATATCACAACTGTTATCTACTTAAGATCTACTTAGTGAAAGTGTTTCCTCACCATCATTTTCATGAATCGTAGATAAACCTTATGACACTTAGATTTTATGGTGTATGTGTTCTTATCCATGTGAATTTGTCAAAACCATAATCACAAGACCAGGTTAGTGACAAATCCAAACTCTTATGGATTGAACTTGTGCAATCTTAACTTCTTGCCACCTGGAAGCTCAAGGGCCTACCATTGCTTCCAAGCTGTTATGTAACCAATTGAGAACTCTCAGAACTCATATGCAAAGCCAACTTCTCCTGGAATGGGCACATAAGTAGGAATATGTCAACATGATAGGTTATAAACCTCAAGTCATGTGCTAGTGATAAACTATAGGTTTTTCTTCTTGATTAGATCTAAAGGCTTTTCCAAGATCTTTAAGACTCCCACTGTCCTCTTGACATATAAGACTCACTTGCCAAATATTCAAGAGATAGTGTGGATTCTTTATCATGAGAAACACTTTGCACAATTGGCCTTAGTTGGTCTTTGTTTTATCCAAAACATCACAACTTACCAATTTCAAATGTACAAGAGTAGGAAACTTTTACTCGTACATTTGACAAGTGTTATAAACCTTTCTTTAAGATATGTCACTCAACTTGTAGTCTTGGAGTATGACTCTAATACTTGATTTGGAACGAAGTATGACTCATCTTCTTGATTCAATCATTTCAGCAATTCTTGATTCCTTTTCTTAGCCATAGGAATGCACTAAGATGTCCTTAGAGGATCAATTGTGACATGGTTTTTCTTAATCATAAAGATGAACACAACACATGATACTAAAGTACTCTCCCATCTTTCCATATTTGAGAAACTTTTATCCTTCTGCCTAATTTGATTCTTCTCATTCGTTCTGCCATACATCAAAGTCTTTCCAATGTTTCAGAATTATACTTATCTTGTAAGTATAACCATGTTTACTAAACCTTTGTAAATCATGACAAATAGTCTTATCAATCTTTTGTGGTGGACTTGACTAGTGCACAAGAATGTGTACTCGATCCCTTAGTCCGTCACTTGACTCACATATACATGTGAGCAAGGAATTAGTCTTAATTTTCCAAAGCTGAAAGTTCTCATTCTTCATAATATACAACTTGCATGATTCCAAGTTTCGATCCAATTGAAACTTGGTTGATGAGAATCTTTCCTTATTTGGTAAATTTAGACACTACCACAAATGAAAGAATCAAATTCATATTTCCATTATTGCTAGAACCATACAAACATCAATTTTCCATAAATGCCATTAGAAGGAGATATAAAATAAAGTAAAACAAAATTTTATTTATTTAATAAATGCGGAAAAAACTTTCCTTACAATGCAACTTTAAATGGAAACTATGCTATTACATATTTCCTAGCAATCTATCATAACTCTCTAAGTAGTAGCTCAAGAATCCGATCTTCAAACCATGCGATTGAAATCCATCTTCGCGATCAGATTCAACATACCTTTCCTTTAAGTCTCCTTCCCTTTGCTTGATCCTGCCAAACACAAAAAAATATAACCGAGTCACATTTTGTATTAAGAATCATCAATAAGGAACTTAATAGAGTTAGATAGTGGACTTACCTGAAGTAGAGTCAAATCTTCTTGATTTTTTCTTCTCTCTTAGATATTTCAGGTAGTCAGGGCAGTTTCGCAACCAATGCCCCTTCTCTTGACAATGAAAACATATGGACTCTTTGGGTATGGTACATGAGAGTATCACAGACTTAGCTCCCTTTACCTTTTGGTCAACCGGGTTGACCAAGGCCGATCCCTTTCCATTGGGAAGAGAAAGCTTTTCTGGACTTCCAATGTTACCATTATCAATGTCCATGGAAGTTTGAGAAATAGACCTTCCATCCATATTTTCTTGACTTTTGCGCCAAATCATTGCTGATTCAACAGCAACAAGAAAATAAGAAAGATCTATTAGGGTCATGTCGTGATCTGTCATATAGTAGTCTTTAATAAAATCACTATACGACTCAGGAAGTGATTGAAGAACCCAATCAATAGCAAACTTCCTTGAAATAACGGCACCCAACATTCTCAACCTTTCAATGTGTGACTTCATTCTTAATACATGAGTGCACACAGGTCTTCCATCTTTATGTTTCATTTCTAGTAGGGCTTGAGTGACCTTAAACCTTTCAAGTCTTCGGGCTTGTGGGTCAGGGAGAATAAATGGAGGAGGTGGAGGTAGAGAAATATGATTTCCATGAGATTTGGGAAGATCATAGTTGTCTAAACCAGACATCTGCAATGGGAGATATTCAAGTTAGTTGATTCTAAGTCCTTAACATAACACCCAATATGAAATATTAAGGCTAGGACCCAACACAATATTTTATAACTTGGAAGAGGGATGCCGTAATCTAAGCTATAAAATATTTGAAGGTAGGTGAATGACGATTCACCAATTTCCACCATGAAAAAGAAATAAATTATTAGGTTTTAATTGGATTTTAAACTCCTAGATCTTTTGAGATTCATTGAACTTTCAATGGCATGTTTCAATCTCGAGTGTGCCCTTCATGTTTTGTGACTGGGATACCGAGGATCACAAAACAAGGTGTGAAGTAACCATGCAAATTACTTGGTACCCTTAATGTTTTTTCACTTAATCGATGTGCCGGTTAACCACACGCGCTCCACCGACCTATGAAAAACCTTAAGTCACCCTTTGCCTACCTTGTTAAGTCCAAGTTAGTGTGCCGGTTAACCACACGCCTTCCACTAAGCGACTTAAGCAAAGTGCAAAGTGTAATTACATGGGTAACCACCTTATTCACTTTTTCCTAAAGTAACTAAGATTATGAATTATAAAACATTTAGTTACTTTATAATAGTCATTATACTTTTAATGAGAATTTTAAGTCATTGTCCTACCCGTTCGGCTAATGACCCTCCACCAGTCAAGGAAGCGGTAGGTGAGAGTGGACACCCATTAAGCTGCCATTTTATAGGCAACAACCTTCTACCCCCCTTATAGACCGGCTTCGTGAATGAGGCCTACTTGCGGTAAAACGACTTATCTTATACATATATAATTATTATTAAACTTGTAATATTATAAAGTATAAGGGTTCAATTTTAACTTTTAAAATTCTAGGGGTCGGAACTAAAGTTTTTAATGTGACTTTACATGTTCCAAAACTTGAGGGCAAGTTTTGTAACTTTCAAAACTTTTCATCTTTCATAACTTATGAGTTAATGGTTTAATAAAATGAGTGACTTTTCATTTTTTTGTAACTTATGTGTTTCTTTAATGGACATTAAAAGAATGACTTTTGGGAATCCATAACTTGAGGACAAGTTATGGACTCCATTAAAACACATAAATATCATTAATTAAGCATTAAACAAGTAATTCCTATGATCTATCAAGAACTCATAAGAACATGAATAGTCATATAAAAATTTCAAGAACATATGAACACATATAGTCATGTAATTTTGATATTAGCCATTGTAAATGGATTAGAACAACCATTACACCATCAAAAACAAGTTTTAAAACACCAAAACAGTTTAGGGTAATCTTTCTAGTCCATTTCCAGCAGCAAAAGTCGAAAATCTGCATCCTGGGGCTCCTACTCGTCGAGTGCAAGAACCTACTCGACGAGTAGGATGAGTTTATGCTTGGACTCGTCGACTCTCCCCCAAGGACTCGGCGAGTTCCCTGTGCAGACAGCAAGAAATTCGACTTTTTCACTATTTTGCATCAAGTATCAACAAACAAGCCTAGGCTCTGATACCACTGTTGGGTTTTGAGCATTCTAACACTCCTAAGGTGTACATGCAACCCTATAAACCTTGGATCTATGTTTGTCTAAAATACATGCAAAAATACTTTTTCGAAGGTTCATAATCCTATCTAGCATGCATGGGGAACTTCTAAACATAAAGGTTAGCTAGAGTTACATACCTTGTAATTGATTTAATTCCTTGAAAACTTTGAGAGCCTAGCACCCCAAGTGTGATGCCTCAAATTCCTCACACAACACCAAATGCACTTGGAATAAACTTTGAGAGAGAATGTCACACTTAGAAATCGGCTTGCCCTCAATCTTGCTTCTAGTGCCGATTTTGGTGAGCTTTATATCCTTTATATAGTGTGTTACAATTAGGGTTACACCATGTAAACCCTAATGTAACATGGCTCTTCATTTCCATGACCCATGGGTTTGTAACTCCTATGGAGCATCCATGGAGCATCTTATGGACCTTAGCCCAACTTCATAATCCATGGAGCCTTTAGCCCACTATATAAGTTATGGATGATTTACATAATCAACCCATATATTTAATTAGTCATCTTTTGATCACTTAATTAATCCTAGATTAATTCTTGATCAATACTAATTAAATAATATTATCAATATATTAGAACTTATAATATATTAATAAACCGTAAGTGTTATTTCTCTCATTTTAGTTTATCCAAATGCATGATGCCATGCAACCCAAATGGACCATGCCGGGTCGGGTCAAGTACAACCCAGAAATAGTTATGAACTTATACACCTAATCCAACAGACCTTACACTCATCCGGACATCCGCAGATTTCGAAGACTGATTCTACCTTCTCTTTCCATCTTTTCAGGGCTATTACGCCTCCTGTCCCGTTAATGGTCCGAGGTTTGGCGTTGGCAAAATCCTTGTAGGTGCATGCTCGTGTGGCTCTGTGGTTTGTCCCTTGATTGGTGCTTCCGGCTCCTTGCCCGTTGCCTTCTCCGTTGTTTCTAATGTGAATCTGCGCAAGTGCTGCAGTGACTGCAGCGGAAACTGCTGCCTGGAATGCAATCGAGTTTATCTCCGGTGGGTTCGGTGTTGTGTTTTTTCCACGATTGGGTATTTGAGGCATCTTTCTGTCATGGAACGGAAAGATGTTGAGTGCCTATTGTTTTTGCTAGTTTGTGATCCTATAGACTATGGGTATAGCATGTACTTAAGTATTTTCACACGCTGACATAAAACATGGAAGTAAAACACATAGCAGATAACAATGTCATGATAAAACATAAAGCATTTTCATTAATACTAATAGTTTTGATACATGAAAATTTGCCAGATGGAATACAGTGCATAAGGAAAATAAAAAAAATCTGGCAGCATAACGGCTCTATGAGTAGTGTGATCACTTAAACATAGAGTCGGTAGTATATCGCATAGAACGCCTAATAGAAACCTAATACTAACGATAGCTACTGCTGGTCCTAGTCATGGTGGGGTGCACCAGGGGGTAAACATAATATTAGTAGGGGATACGGCTTATTCCTCAAACGGTGAGACCTACATAGCAAGTAGTAGAGCAAGTCCTATCAGAGGAGATGACTGTTGGATATAGTGTCTAAGTCCATAACTATATTTGGTATGTACTTGACCCAACCCGGCATGGTCCATTTGGGTTGCACTTCACCCGAACAATTTATGGATAATCGTTTGAGAATAGTATAAGTTATGATTTATTAATATATTATAAGTCCTAATATATTAATATAAAATCATATTATTTAATTAGTATTGATCTATAATTAATCTACAATTAATTTAAAGATCAAAAGTATGACTAATTAAATATGGGCTCTTGTATTTATATAGTGTGGGCTAATGCTTATTTGGAATGGGCTAGGCTTGCATGGAAAGTCCGTCGATACTCCATGGAGCTTTAACCCATGGATCTCATGGAAATGAAAAGACATGGGTATTAGGGTTTACATGAATGTAACCCTAATCCACCACACTATATAAATGAGGCTTTGGTTCTTGAAATCTCATGAGTTGTGGTGAGTAAAGTAACAGAGCCGATTTCAAGAAGGTGATTACTATTCTCTCAAAGTTCCAAGTTTGTGGTGATTTGTGATTTCCATTTGAGGCATCCACACTATTGGTGCTAGGCTCTAAAACTCCAAGCAATCAACTACAACTACAAGGTATGTAATTCTACTAGCTTTATTTGATTCAAGTTCCCCATGCCATGCTAGATAGGATAAGAACCTTGGAAAAATAATTATTTGCATGTATCATAGTCAAACATAGATCCAAGGTTTCTAGGGTTGCATGTACACCATAGGAGTGTTAGAATGCTCTGAAAACCCATCAGTGGTATCAGAGCCTGGTTTGTTTATTTGATACTTGATGCAAAAAAAAAAAACAAAAAAAAAAAAACTTGAAAATCGAAGTTTTGTTCAAAAGCTCGTATCAAAATTTCAAGTTTCGTATATGTACTTACGATTCTTGAAATTTTTGATATGAACATTCATAAACATATGAGTTTAGAAGATCATAGAAATTATGTGCTAATAATTGATTAGATTAATTCTTGATCTTTATGTGTTTTAATGGAGTCCATAACTAGTTCTTAAGTTATGGATAACCAAAAGTCACATTTATAAATAACCATTAAAAGAACACATAGGTTACAAAAAATGAAGAGTCTTCATTTTTAATAACCATTAACTCATAAGTTATGAGAAATGAAAAGTTTTGAAAGTTTACAAAACTTGCCCACAAGTTTTGGAACATGTAAAGTCATATTAAAAATTTTAGTTCCAACCCCTAGAATTTTAAAAGTTAAAATTCAACCCTTATACTTTATAATATTATAAGTTTAATAATATTTATATATGTATAAGATCAAGTCGTCTTACCGCTAGTATGCCTCATTCACGAAGCCGGTCTATTAGGGGGGTATAAGGTTGTTGCTTATAAAATGGCAACTTAATAGGTGTCCACTCTCACCCACCGCTTCCTTGATCGGTTGAGGGTCGTTAGACGAACGGGTAGGACAAGGACTTATAAATTATCATTAAAAGTATAATGATAATACTAAAGTACCTAAACTTTATTGAATTCCCAATCTTAGTTATTTTAGGAAAATGTGAATAAGGTGCTAATCCATGAAATTACACTTTACACTTTGTTTAAGTCGTTAGTGGAGCGTGTGTGGTTAACCGACACACTAACTTGAACTTAACAAGGTAGGTAAAGGGTGACTAAATGTTTATCATAGTATCGATGGAGCGTGTGTGGTTAACCGACACATCGATTGAGGGGTAATACATTAAGGGTACCAAGTAATTTGCATGGTTACTTCACACCTTGTTTTGTGATCCTCGGCATCCCAGTCACAAAACTTGAAGGGTACACTCGAGATTGAAACATGCCATTGAAGAAAGTTCAATGAATCTCAAAGATTCTAGGAGTTTCTAAACCAATTAAAACCTAATTAAATATTTCGTTTTTCATGGTGGAAATTGGTGAATCGTCATTCACCTACCTTCAAATATCTTATAGCTCAGATTACGTTATCCCTCTTCTAAGTTATAAAATATTGTGTTGGGTCCTAGCCTTAATATTACATTTGGGTGTTTTGTTAAGGACTATCTCTATACCTAATCTAATCTATTCCCTCTTTTTTTCAGATGTCTTCCAATAAAAATGCTTCTGGCTCAAACCCTACTAGCTCCTTCTCTCTCATGAATCTTTGTGGGAGAGTCATCTTTGATGGGTCCAACTTTACAGATTGGATCAGAAACATCAAGATGGTCACTCGGTATGAGAACAAAGAATATGTTCTCGACAACGAGCTGAAGGTACCCGAGCCAACTGCTACTCCTGAAGAGCTTGCTGAATATGAGGTACATGAAAGAGATGCTACAAAAATGGCATGCATCATGATGGCTACCATGACAGCCGAGCTCCAAAAGTCCTATGAGGACTATTATCCTTTTGAGATGCACCAGGACTTGATGGACCGCTACCATCAAAGTGTTTGTCAAGAGCGATATGAAATAATCTCCTCCATGATAACAACCCGAATGAAGGATGGTGAATCCATCACGGGCCACATGCAGAAAATGCAAAAGTATGTGGACCGTTTACTGAAGCTTAATGTGAACTTCCCTGAGGTGTTAGCAATAGACATCATTTTGCACTCCTTGCCATCGTGTTATGATCAATTCCGCATGACATATCACATGAACAAGGAAGAAGTCACCCTCAGCAAACTTCAAGGACTCTTGAAGACCGCCGAAAGTGGTCTAAAGGGTAAGTCGGTTGTTACTACTCCTACTCCTACTCCAACTGCGGCCAATGTCTTGGCAATCGGGCATGGCAAAGGGAAGAAGAGAAAGAACCCTTCTAAGGGTACCAAGGGTAAGACCCTTGAAGGCTCCTCTTCAAGCAAAACCAAGAAAGGTTTTGTCACTCCTTCTGCTAACCCTAATGAGGCTGAATGCTTCTATTGCCATGAAAAGTCGCACTGGAAGCGAAACTGCCCAAAGTACCAGCAAGATTTGAAGGATGGGAAAGTAAAACCCAACCATGCAGGTATATACACTATATTGTCTAATAACTCACCTCATTCTAAGTCTTGGGTCCTTGATACAGGTTCTGGTATTCACATATGTTGTGATTTGCAGGGACTAAAAAGAAGTGAGAATGTGGAGCAGGGAAAGATAAACTTGATCATGGGAAACAGGAAAGCTTCACCTGTCACCAAGATAGGAGTTTATTCCTTAGTGCTAAATAGTGGGTTTACATTAGATTTGAATAAATGTTATTATTCGCCAGAAATGGCAAGAAATGTTATTTCCTTTCATGCATTGTATAAACAAGGTTTTACCTTTTATTTTGATAATAATACTGGTAGTATTGATGCTTTCTTTAATAATGTTCTTTATTTTAAAGCATTACCTTGTGATGGCGTGTATGAAACTGTATCTGTTGTAGATAATCTAGGAAATAATGTATTGTGTATTAAATCTTCCACTAGCTTAGATAAAGCATCCTTATGGCATTGTCGTCTTGGACATGTAAGCAAGAAACGCATAGGCCAACTCCAAAAGGATGGAGTCTTGGAGTCATTTGACCTAAAGTCAGATGATAGTTGTGAATCTTGTTTGCTTGGTAAAATGACAAAGTCACCTTTTACTGGCACTTGTGCTAGGGGTGAAGGTTTGTTGGACCTTATACACACGGATGTGTGTGGACCCTACAGAACCGCCACAAGAGATGCTAATCGGTTCTATGTGACTTTTACTGATGATTTTAGTAGATATGGATATGTCTACCTAATCAAGCATAAGTCAGAAACCTTTGAGAAATTCAAAGAGTTTAAGCAAGAAGTGGAGAATCAGTTGGGCAGGAACATTAAGATGCTTCGATCCGATCGTGGTGGTGAGTATCTTAGTACTGATTTCCTTGACTATCTTAAGGAATGTGGGATTGTCTCACAATTGACACCTCCTAGGACACCACAGTTGAATGGTGTAGCTGAGAGGCGCAATCGGACCTTGTTGGACATGGTTCGTTCCATGATGAGTCGAGCTTCGCTACCAATCTCATTTTGGGGGTATGCCTTAGAGACTGCCGCCCATATCCTTAATCTAGTCCCTACAAAGAAGGTTGCCAAAACACCTCACGAGGTGTGGACTGGAAAAGTTCCCAATCTAGACCACATCAAGATTCGGGGTTGCGAGGCTTTCGTGATACACGAGACTCACGCTAAGCTCGAACCCCGAAGCAAAAGTTGTATTTTCATCGGCTACCCACAAAAATCCTTTGGTTTTATCTTCTACAGACCCAGTGATAATGTGGTCTTTGTAGCAAGAAGAGGATTCTTTCGAGAGAGAGAATTCATGAGCCAAGGAGACAGTGGGAGGCAAATTGACCTTGAGGAAATTCAAGAGTCAAGTGGTGAAGGAACCTCAAACCCTAGCCCTCAACCTGAGGAGGAAACTCCTGTTGAGCCGACTGAAGAATCTATACCTCTGAGGCGTTCCACCAGAGTTAGGAATGCACCTGAGCATTATTATGGTTTTCATATTACTGCAGAAGGTGAGACACTTATCAGTGATAACACACTGGTAAATATGGATGAGCCTAACAGCTACACGGAAGCCATGGCAGTCCCTGAGGCTGCTAAATGGAAAGAGGCTATGGATAGCGAGATACAGTCCATGTATGACAATCAAGTTTGGAACTTGGTTGACAATGTACCTGATCGTAAGATAGTTGGGTACAAATGGATCTTCAAGAAGAAGATCGACATGGATGGTAATGTACACACTTATAAGGTACGACTGGTTGCAAAGGGTTATTCTCAAACTCCGGGAGTTGATTATGATGAGACCTTTTCACCAGTGGCCAAGATTAAGTCTATTAGGGTTCTGTTAGCCATTGCTGCATTTCATGATTATGAAATATGGCAAATGGATGTCAAAACCGCTTTCCTTAATGGAAAGTTGGCTGAAGATGTTTACATGGTTTAGCGAGAGGGTTTTGTCAGTACAGAGTACCCCAATAGAGTGTGTAAGCTCGAGAAATCCATTTATGGATTAAAACAGGCACCTCGCAGATGGAATCTTTGCTTTGATGAGAAAATCAAAGAATTTGGCTTTTCAAGGAGTGAAGATGAATCTTGTGTCTATATCAAGGCTAGTGGGAGTATAGTCATCTTTTTGGTACTGTATGTGGATGACATACTACTCATAGGAAATGACATCCCAACCCTGCGGGAGGTAAAGTCCTGGCTTGGGAAGTGTTTCGCTATGAAGGACCTTGGAGAAGCTGCCAATATCCTAGGGATAAGTATTTTGAGAAACAGGAGTAAAAGACTAATTGGACTTAGTCAAAGCACCTATGTGGACAAAGTGTTGAAAAGGTTCAACATGTATAACTCCAAGAAAGGAGAGTTACCCATCCAGAGTAACGCCAGATTGAGTAAGACACAAAGCCCTAGTACTGAGGCTGAGATAGCATAAATGAGTCGAATACCTTATGCTTCAGTTGTAGGATCGATCATGTATGCTATGACATGTACTCGACCTGATGTAGCCTTTGATTTGAGCATGGTTAGCAGGTATCAGGGGAACCCTGGCAAGGCACACTGGACTGCGGTAAAGAAAATCCTCAAGTACCTACGGAGGACTAAGGACTGGGTCCTTACCCTCGGTGGCAGTGAGGACTTGAGAGTTGTAGGGTACAATGATGCTAGCTTTCAGACTGACAGGGATAATTTCCGCTCTCAGTCGGGCTGGGTCTTTACTCTAAACGGAGGGGCAATTACTTGGAAAAGTTCCAAGCAGGAGACAGTGGCTGATTCCACTTGTGAATCAGAGTATATAGCAGCAAGCGAGGCAGCAAAGGAGGCTATATGGCTAAAGAACTTCATCGGAGACCTTGGAGTTGTACCAGCTATAAAGGCGCCAATGGAGATTTTCTGTGACAGCAATAGTGCGTTTGCCTTAGCCAAGGAACCAAGAAATCATGGGAGATCCAGACACATTGACAGAAAATATCACTTCATTAGACATCGAATAGAAGAAGGAATCCTCGTGGCAAAGAGGGTATCATCGGATGAGAACCCAGCAGATCCCCTCACGAAGGGACTGACACGGGCTAAGCATCTCCAGCATGCTCGGAGCATAGGGATGAAGGATGATATTAGTTTTAGTAGTTAGATAATCTTGAAATTTGTAAAATGTAATTGACATTTGATGATAAATAAAAGCTGTTATTTATGAGTAAAGTGTTGCTATCTCTTGTCAATCGTTTACTATTATTTCTTTTTGCATGTTTTGACTTCCAGAATAATTACGTTATGGTTTATATCATATTATTCAAACTCTCCACAGTCGGTCATATGTTGGAAGTAGATATGAATCAAGACTGTCATGGGTTGGCTTGTAGAGGTCTAAGATGTTAGACAAAGCGGGGCTACAACACTCATGAGTGCTCATAAGTTCTGAGTATTGGATTCAACCCACGCTCACTTGTACCACTTCATGGAATTTATCTTGAGTGATCGTGAGACGGTAATATCATATAAGTCTTCAAACCTAGAGATATGAGTTGTTGCCTATGAGTTGGTTATGCATTGATTGCACGAAAACGCATTGGTAACTCGATCTTATAAACCGTGCTTTTGTGTGTAATTCAACAAGTAGTAGAGAAAACATATGAGTCGAAGTTTATCTGTTCCTTCTAGGATTAGAAGCGATATCTGGGCCCCTCGATGATTTTGTTTTGACCTATGTACCGGGCCCGGTCAGAACTAAATTGATGTGTTCAGTTAAGTTCTATGTCAAACAAAACGGAAATCGGGAAACAAATGCTGGACAATAAGCAAGACCATGTTCCATGTATTTGTCCGGCTGGTATCTAGAACAGAGGATTATATGATCACTTATCTGAAATGGCGCTTCATAGTTCAACAGAGTTTAAAGAGCTACGATTGCTAATCGGTTCCTGAAGTCATACTTGCAACTATAGTTATTAGACTTATCCAAGTGGGAGACTGTTGGATATAGTGTCTAAGTCCATAACTATATTTGGTATGTACTTGACCCGACCCGGCATGGTCCATTTGGGTTGCACTTCACCCGAACAATTTATGGATAATCGTTTGAGAATAGTATAAGTTATGATTTATTAATATATTGTAAGTCCTAATATATTAATATAAAATCATATTATTTAATTAGTATTGATCTATAATTAATCTAGAATTAATTTAGAGATCAAAAGTATGACTAATTAAATATGGGCTTTTGTATTTATATAGTGTGGGCTAATGCTTATTTGGAATGGGCTAGGCTTGCATGGAAAGTCCATGGATACTCCATGGAGCTTTAACCCATGGATCTCATGGAAATGAAAAGACATGGGTATTAGGGTTTACATGAATGTAACCCTAATCCACCACACTATATAAAGGTGGCTTTGGTTCTTGAAATCACATGAGTTGTGGTGAGTAAAGTAAGAGGGCCGATTTCAAGAAGGTGATTACTATTCTCTCAAAGTTCCAAGTTTGTGGTGATTTGTGATTTCCATTTGAGGCATCCACACTATTGGTGCTAGGCTCTAAAACTCCAAGAAATCAACTACAACTACAAGGTAAGTAATTCTACTACCTTTATTTGATTCAAGTTCCTCATGCCATGCTGGATAGGATAAGAACCTTGGAAAAATAATTATTTGCATGTATCATAGTCAAACATAGATCCAAGGTTTCTAGGGTTGCATGTACACCATAGGAGTGTTAGAATGCTCTGAAAACCCATCAATGACAATCATACTCAATCGTCGAGCTGACGTATCAGGAGTTCAACCAGTTCATCCGCCTCTTGGGTGATTACCTCTACCCTTTGCTCGGCTCGTACAACCCTTGCTTCAGCCGTAAAAAGTTGAAGCTTGAGGCTGATAATTGCTTCCTCGAGGGAGCGTAGATAGTCTGTATCATCCTTCTGAACCGTACGGGGATCTGATGGGGCTTTTGATAGGTGGGGTTCACTACGTGCCTCCTCTACATCCTTCTCTTCATCTAACTCCTGGTCAGATTTGTCATATTCGTAATCAGTTACCATATATTCTTCCTATTCTACGTCGGGTCCAACATCATGGGCTCTCCCTTGCCTTTCTTCGGGATCCTCCTCAAGCATCCCTTGAGCCACTAGTGCTTGGTAGAAGTGTGCCCCTTGCTGATCATCATCCATGGCGGCTGCATGGGGGCGCGGGGTAAGTCATGTTTTCATTATTTCCTATAGTATATTTTTAGTTATTTAAGTTTTGGGTTCCCTAGAGTTTTAGAGAGTAAGGTAGGCTTTTGGATTCATTTCCCGCTATGATTACTCCCGAACACATGTTGGTCATATTCTGAATAAATATAGTTGATCAGACTATATTTATCCCTAATATGACTACATAACTGCCCAGGTTTAATCATAGTGTTCGATCTCCTCCAGAAGCTTTAATTAGATGTTGTTAGATTGTTATCCTAGTATGTGCACATAAGTGTGAGATTTTTGTTTTGTTCAGAGTTATTTAGTCCCATTGTGGTTATAGTTTCATATCATGTATGGTTAGATAAGCTAGTTCACTATAAACATTGCTCTGATACCAACCTGTCACACCCCCGAACCAGACGGCGGAAACGTCCGGGGGCTGGTGTGACTATCAATTGAATAATCATTACAATGAATATACATGAAACATAACACATTCATCACCAACATTACATAATACAACCAACATTGTTCACATCAAGTACATTGTTAAAATACATAAGTTCTAATTGTTCAAAGTACGATAAGTGATGTTACATAAACAACACCAGACACACTTGCATATCTTCCAACTTAACGATTACCTGAGAATACAAGTTATTTTGAAAACGGTCAACACATATAATGTTGGTGAGTTCATAAGTATATTTGAGTAAAAGTCTTTGTATCTTTTGTAAAAACCCAGAAAATCCGATATTCTCTGTAAAATGTTTTGAAAATGATGTGAAAATCGAGTATAAATGCATGTGTGAATTTAATAGATAAAACCTGTAAGAGTGTAGTTTAGGTTCATTGTATTTTGAATAAATGATAATTGTGTATAAATAAAATTCCCAGAAAATCCGATATTTTCTTGTTTTATAATAACGTCTAACTTCCTGTATTGTTAAATAAGTTGTTTGCATTAACACAAATAAAAAGTTTATCTTCAAATGGTTATCTTTTGGTATTGAATCCCTATATCAGCCGTTATAACCATGCATGATAATTACTAGGTCGCCCGTCTTGGTATTTTTCCAAATGCCGGTCTTGCTAAGGATGTTGTCGCCCTAGACTGGCCTAGTCTAGCTGTAGCGAACAACTAAGGCGTGGGGGGTCACCCCGTATAGATCTATACACAAACTCCCGCTTTCCTACCAGGCAACTCTGATTATAACTACAGGCTACGATAGTACACTCAGTGGTGCCAACCGACAAGTCTCACTAGATTCTTAACCTCTCTTTGTATTATGTTCAATGTTTACGTATTTGTGAGATGTTTTTGGTATTCGAAAGGTACTTGAATAAGTGTACGGATTTTAATGATTACATAAGGGTATCATTACGGTTTACTAAAACATGAAATTTCCATTCCAAGCCCTATTAATATGAAATTTGGCCACGAAGGCCCAATCACATGTAAAAGGGTAATTTAGGCCCAATAGGCATGTAAATGGGCCACAAAAGCCCAATAAACATGTAATCCATAACTTAGGCCCAAATTAACATGTAAGTGGGCCACAAGACCCAAATAACATGTCATGGAAAACATTGGGCTCAATACACACTTAATTGGGCCCTTAGGGCCCAATGGCCAAGAAATGTGAATATTAGACCCAATAAATATCTTTTGACGTAATTCGTTCGTTCTTTTGATTCGGTTGTTTGTTTTAGTTCGAGGCTTAATAGATTGTTAATAAAAGGCTTTCATTTTGTAAAAATGACATTTTTGGCTAATGATACTCAAATCTTTAATTAGGGCCCAAAGTTTAGTAAAAATGACACTTTAGTCCATAATTTATAAAAGTTTGCAATTTTGTCCCAAATGTTGGTAAATTTACAGTTTTGACCCAAAATGATATATTTTCACATTTATAACCCTGTTTTGCAGAAAATTACATTTTCAGCCCCTTTTTGGTAAAAGTTTACATTTTCGGTCCAGTTTTGGAAAACTTTACATTTTTTGTCCAAATTGAGAATAAATGATATTTTCACCTTTAAATTTGGTTTATTTACATTTATGACTCAAAATTTTGCGAAAATAACATTTTTAAACCTCAAAAACTCATTTTTTCGCAAATTGGGCCCAAAGGCCGTGAGGCCCAAAAGTTTGGCCCAATAAGCTTAAATTTGCATTTTTGACCCTTGTAAAAGTATGTTTAGCATAAAAATACCTTTTTATACATGTAGGACCTGTTTGGCCCCCCATTAAAACAAAATTTTTGCTTTTTACCCTTATCTTTTGTTTTGTTGACAATTTTGACCTTTAACAAGGTTTTTGTTGAATTCTTTTGCATCTTAAACATGTATTCTCCTTTGGCTTGGGAATATGATATATATATATATATATATATATATATATATATATATATATATATATATATATATATATATATATATATATATATATATAGTGTTATAGTTCTTAGATCTTTGCTACATAATATTTAAAATTTCGAGATTCACTAAGATCTAACACATTTTTGTCAAATAAACTAAGAATTCACACCAAACATGCATATAACACATAGATCTACACATTTTACTTGTATTCTCCCCCAAAAATCATATAAAAACCGAAAACAAGGGGGTATGAACTCACCTTTGCTTTGATGTTTCGGTTTTGAAGAAGAAATGAAGAAGATTTTGGTCCTAACAACTCCTTTGAGTAGATCTCGAACTTGAGATGATTCTAGGAGTATGATTACCAAAAACTTTGCTTAAAAGAGTGATCTAACAAGAGAATGGAGTTATAAAACTTGGATGTGTGAAGACTTACCAAGAAGTGATGATTATCTTGTGAAAACCTCCTTGAAACACAAGCAAATTTCGAGATTTTGATGGAAGTAGTAGGATGATTCTTGAGAGTGTTTTTTGAGAGTTTGATGTGTGTGTGTGTGGTTTCCTTCGGCCGAGAGTAGAAGAGGAGAGAAGAGAGAGTGATGAAGTGACTATTGTGGATACATGGTGGTTTAAGGCCTAGTTACCCTCTAAATAAAAATGAGGTGGCACCTCCCACAGTCAACCCTCCCTTAAACTCTTCTTTTCTCTTTTTTTTTAAACATGGGCCGAGATTTTGGGCCAAGAAGAATGGATGGAGTAGTTTGGGCCCATTCACCTTAGCTAGGATAACTGGATTCTAAACATAGAATTTTTTGGCCCATTGGGCCCTTGGAAGCATTCACTGCCCAATTTGAATACAAGAATGGCTTATGACTCACTAATGGTTGATTGGATTAGTTATGGCCCAATTAGGCCCATTAGGGTTAAAATGAATCATTCTAGGCCCAAATGGTCCAAAACGTTTTAGATTTTTAAATTGGGTCCAATTAGGATCCAATTAGGGCTTCTAACTCCAATAAAGTTGAATTGGGTGCTTTTTGGTCCATTAGGCCCAATAAGAAAATTCTAGTTCAAATTGGACTTAAACCATGGATCTTAGGGCTTCAAACTATTTGATGAACATGAACGGTGAATCTAAATGTGCATTGAGTGAGATTTACTTAGAATATAAGTTTTAAAATAGTTGAATGGTTACACAGGAATAAAATTTCCTAGCTAAAATGCTAGTTGTGACATGATCACTCTATATACATTGCTAACCACTTTGTCAGAAGGATCCTTGTTAATAGAGGATCCTCAGTTAACATCATACTCCTAAATGCTCTAAAAAGAATGAACATCCCAAAATCCAAGATAGTTAAAAGATCCTCAGTACTGATAGGATTCAGTGGTGAAACAAAACACAAAGTTGGGGGGGATCAAGTTACCTATCTACATAGAGAGGGTAAATTCTATGTGAAGCTTTTGTGTTATTGATACCTTGTCTTCCTATAATGTTATTTTACGTAAACCATGGATCCCCTCGATACATTGTCTTCCTATAGTGTTATTGATACCTTGTCTTCCTATAGTGTTATTGATACACTTGGGCAGTCCCGTCGACGTACCACCAATGTGTAAAGATGCCCACTCCTTGGGGAAAAGTTAAGACGATATGTGATCAACAAGAATCCTAAGAATGCTACAAGACCATACTGAAGCCCTCCCAGTACCAAGGCAAGCATATCAGTTAAAGTAGGGGGCACGAGACGTACTAGAAGCAAATGAACAAGATATAAAACAAGTGCCCCTAGACCTTGAGGATCCTGACGCCAAAGTACTCATAAGATACTCGATACTAGAAGACATCGAAAAGGACTTAGTTATGTTCCTGAAAGAAAGAATGAAAACCTTCGCATGGAAACACGAAGACATGACAAGTATAGATAATAATATTATAACTCATAAACCTAACATCGATCCTTCTTTTAGACCCATACATCAAAAAAGAAAGAAGTTTTCACTTGAAAGGAACATGATCATTCAAGAGGAAATGGAAAATAAAGTTCTCAAAACAGGGATGATCAAGGAAGTCAAGTTCCCAAGATTGCTATCCAACGTGGTGGTAGTACAAATGAAGAACGGCAAATGGCGAGTTTGTCTGGACTACACAAATCTTAATAAGGCTTGCTCTAAGGATCATTTCCCTTTTCCACACATAGACTCCGTGATAGATTGCACGGCATGCCATGAATTACTAACATTCATGGACGCCTCGGCTGGTTTCCAAAAAATACAGATGGAACCATCTGATCAAGAGGATACTGCCTTCATAACCCCCACATGTATATATTGCTATATTGCTATGTCCTATAGTTTAAAAATTTGTGTAACATCCCAAGTTTCAAGTCCAAAAATTTCGTTTTAATTAACTGACTCATAAAAAGATTCATAAGAAAATACTGTGAAAACACATCATCTCATAAAACAATGTATCATGACTGAAAACGCAAGTCATAAAATAATAACATATCAGAGTACAATCCCAGAAAGTCCGATGCAGAATCATATGTGTGTGTGATGCGATGCTACGCCGCCGACTCCTTCCCCTTAGACGAAGAGGTACCTGAAACCAAAACCGAAACAGTAAGCACAAAGCTTAGTGAGTTCCCCCATCATACCACATACCATACAATATCATCGGTATCTTTCAACCGGTAATCATCGTCGGTATCTTTCAACCGGTAATCATCATCGGTATCTTTCAACCTGTAATCATCGTCGATATCTTTCAACCAGTAATCATCATCGGTATCTTTCAACCGGTAACTGTCATCGGTATCTTTCAACCGGTAACTGGGGACTATTCCACCCCTACCACTAGCATACAACAACAAGATATAAACATACAGTCAGGCATATCCGGGTACTGACCTACCCCTCGGTCTTAAGGATCGCTGTCAGGGAAACTAATCCTTATTATACACGTAACATATCAATAAGATAAAACTCATGACTAAAGCACGTAACTAGACCAAGATAATTATCACAAAGACAATCATCTTCTAAATACCCCTCTTTGGTGGCCCGGCATTGTGGCCTTAGACACACCCCTACTAGAAGGTAACTCACCTCGTACGAGTAGCTGTTGATAATCTGTGCGGGAAACCTCTGTCCGCTACTGCTCCGGAAATCCTCCGGCTACAATCCCCACAAAACACTCAGTCAGAATCTGATATCTACTCTTAGGGTAAAATGACCATTTTACCCCTGACCAAGTCCAGGTCAAAGTCAAAGTTAACTTCCAGTTGCAAGTCGGGTCGCCAACTCGTCGAGTCCCTATCTCTTCAACTGTCCTCATCCACGACCCTACTCGTCGTGTTTAGCAACGACTCGACGAGTTCCTCTTCGATGTGAACATCGAATGAACCTTCATCCGACTCGCCGAGTTGTATGAACAACTCGTCGAGTTCACCTTCATCTGATGAACAAGTTCTGACCTTGACTCACCGGGTGTATGAACAACTCGTCGAGTTGATCTTCAATCATAAGGAGATTGCCTTGGACTCGCCGAGTCTGTTCTAGTACTCGTCGAGTCCCATGAACTCCAGGTCTAAAACTAAGTCCAATGCATTGGGTCACTCTTTCTGTCCTGCTACAACCCTTCTAACACCCAACTGAGTTCTTTGACCCTCAACATATATGGGACTCAAAGCCTTGGACTCGTCGAGTCCCAAGAACGGACTCGCCGAGTCGATAACGTCCACACCCTAAATCCTCGATTTCTGATGTACAACACTTGTCCAAATGATAGATCCAAGCCCCTAAGCTCCATCTAGCACGTAAAGTTACGAACGTTACGTGCATGCATGGGACTTTTGAGCCAAAAAGGCTCTAAAATGGCTCTTTTGTTGCATTGGACCTTCCTTGGGTGCAAAAGCAACCCAAATCTGCCTTGTGACTCTTCCCAAGACTTAGATCCGAAGTCTTGACCCCCAACCATGTTTGCAATCATGGTTGGCTACCTCATATGGCTTAAAAAGCCCTAAATCTTCCCTAAAAAGGGATCTAACAAACAAGCAAGCAAGGTACATACTTTATACCTTTCAAAGACTGCAAATGATGAACCAAACTCGAATCATTCAGTCTCCTCTTGATCCTTCTATGTTCTTCCTCCTTCCTTGAGGTCAAAACCCACAAAAATCACTCAAAAGCCTTAGATCTTGCACCAAAACACTTAGGGTTTGCTATGGATGGTTTCTGGGAGCATAAAGGGGCGATGAAGTCTGTATAAGGTTGTTTAAATAGGGTGCAAACCCTCAGATTAGGGTTTTGTCCAGTCAGAGCCTACTCGTCGAGTCCGGGACCCGACTCGACGAGTCCATCACTTAAATCTCGCGTCATATCCCGCTTTTACTCGGCGAGTTGGGCCTTCAACTCGCTGAGTCCCAGGCCAAAAATGCAAAATTACTTAATTAAAATACATACAAGGAACCAGGTGCTACAAATCTCCCCCACTTATTTTAGACTTCGTCCTCGAAGTCTGCTGCTCGTTCCTGGAAAAGCTCTGAGTAATGCTCCATCATCTCATCCACCGGCTCCTAAGTCCATTACGAGCCCTTCCGGTGCTGCCATTGCACCTTCACGAGCTCCACCCTCTTATTCCTCAGATCCTCTGACTTCTGGTCCAGAATTGCTACAAGCCGCTCAATGTAATTCAGGCTGTCATCGACCTGAATATCCTCTAATTGTACCACTGCCGAGTCGTCCACCAAACTTTTTCGTAATAGGGAGACGTGAAAAGTGCTATGAATCTGACTGAGTTCGGCTGGCAGATCCAGCCAATATGCCACCTTGCCCACCCGGGCTATAACCCTGAACGGTCCAATATACCCGGGACCCAACTTGCCCAGTTTCCTAAATCGGATGACGCCCTTCCATGGCGACACCTTCAGGAGAACCATATCCCCGACCTGAAACTCCTGGTCCGATCGGTGCTTGTCGGCATCACTTTTCTACCGAATCTGAGCAGTCTGAAGTCTGCTCCGAACCTGCTGAATCCTCTCTGTCGTCTTGAGCACCACTTCGGTGCTCCCGATGACCCTCTGGCCAACCTCACCCCAACATATCGGGGTTCTGTACTTCCTCCCGTATAACATTTTGAAGGAAGGACAGTCCATACTCGCATGATAGCTATTATTATACGAGAACTCCGCCAACGGAAGGTAGGTATCCCAGCTACCCCCAAAGTCTAAAACACAAGCCCGTAGCATATCCTCTAGCGTCTGGATGGTCTGCTCGCTCCGACCATCCGTCTGCGGGTGAAAGGCGGTGCTAAAATGCAGACGAGTACCCAGCTCGTCATGAAACTTCTTCCAAAACCTGGAAGTGAACCGCACATCCCTGTCAGAAATCACTGAAACTGGCACTCCATGCCGAGCTACCACCTCTCGGATATAGATGTCGGCCAACTTCTTGGCCGAGATACTCTCTTGGATCGATATGAAATGTGCACTTTTGGTCAACCGATCCATGATTACCCAAATCGAATCCACTCCCCGTGCAGTCTTGGGAAGCTTGGTGATGAAATCCATGGTAATATTTTCCCATTTCCACATGGGAATATCTAACGGCTGCATCTTGCCGTGTGGCCTCTGGTGCTCGGCTTTGACCTTCCTGCAGGTCAAGCACCGCTCCACATACCATGCTACGTCCCGCTTCATGCAGGGCCACCAATAATCAGGACGAAGATCTCTATACATCTTCGTCGCTTCGGGATGGATAGAAAATATGGATTTGTGTGCCTCCTCCATCAGGATCTGGCGCACGCCTCAATGATAAGGGACCCACACCCTACGGTGAAGAGTCAATAACCCTCGGCTATCATAGTCGAAGGAGGAAACCTGCCCCACAATCTGCTCGCTCTTCCGATGTTCCTCCTTCATGGCCTCCTGCTGGGCCTCCCGAATCTGCTCCAACAGTGGAGTCACCACTGTCATCCTCAGACAGATATCCCTGATCGGCGCTGCCTTGCGGGTAAGCGCGTCGGCCACCACATTGGCCTTCCCCGGGTGGTAGAGGATCTCACAGTCATAATCCTTTACCACTTCAAGCCACCAACGCTGCCTCATATTCAGATTTGGTTGGTCCATGAGATACCTCAGGCTCTTGTGGTCCGTGTAAATCGTACAACGAACCCCATAGAGGTAATGACGCCAAATCTTGAGGGCGAACACAACAGCCCCCAGCTTCAAATCATGCGTCGGGTAGTTCGCCTCGTTAGGCTTCAGCTGTCTCGAAGCATAAGCAATGACATGCCCTCTCTGCATCAATACTGCGCCCAAACCCGAGATGGACGCATCACAGTACACGACGAAATCCTCCATGCCCTCTGGCAGGGCTAAGATTGGCGCCTCGCACAATCTCTGCCTTAATGTCTCGAATGCAGCCTGCTGCTCAGGCCCCCAACGAAAGACCAGGGCCTTCCTCGTTAGCCTGGTCAGGGGTACGACTATCTTGGAGAAATCCTGGATGAATCTCCGATAGTAGCCGGCTAATACTAGGAAACTCCGAATCTCAGATGGAGACCTCGGAACCTCCCATCTCATCACGGCCTCCACTTTGGCCGGATCTACCGAAATCCCGTTCTGGTTGATAAGGTGCCCAAGAAACTGCACCTCGCACAACCAGAACTCACACTTGGAGAACTTAGCATACAAGTTCTCCCTTCTCAAAGTCTCCAGAACCTCTCGCAGATGCTCCTCGTGCTCCTCCTGCGTCTTGGAATAGACCAAGATGTCATCGATGAAAACTATCACAGACCGATCCAACATCGGCCTACACACACGGTTCATGAGATCCCTGAACGCGGCTGGAGCGTTGGTAAGCCCGAAAGGCATCACCACAAACTCATAGTGACCATAACGGGTCCGAAAGGCAGTGTTCCGCACATCCTCCTCTCTGACCCTCATCTGGTGATACCCTGAACGCAGATCAATCTTGGAGAACCAAGACGCTCCCTGTAGCTGGTCAAAGAGGTCATCAATCCTCGGGAGTGGGTAACGGTTCTTCACCGTTACCTTATTCAGCTCCCGATAATCTATACATATCCGATGCGACTCGTCCTTCTTCTTCACAAACAGAATCGGGGCTCCCCAGGGAGAACTACTCGGTCTAATGAATCCCTTTTCTAACAGCTCCTGCAGCTGTGTAGACAACTCCTGCATCTCAGGAGGAGCCAACCGATACGGTGCCTTGGCTATCAGAGCCGCACCAGGGACTAGGTCGATCCTGAACTCAACCTGTCGCTCCGGAGGTATCCCAGACAACTCCTCGGGGAATACGTCCGCAAACTCTCGTACCACGAGCACATCGCCCACCGTCGCCCTACCCGCCTCCCAGGTATCCAGAACATAGGCGACATAACCTGCGCAACCCTGCTGGAGGTAGCGCCTAGCCCTCACTGCCGAACATAAAGCTGGTCCTCGCTGTGGCCTTTCGCCCTTAACTACCAGCTCTCCCCCACTAGGGGTCCTAATCCGTACTGACTGCTGCGCGTAGTCAATCACTACCACATTGGGGCTCAGCGAATCCATACCAATAATAACCTTGTTCCCCCGCAAAGGTATGGGAACCAAGTCTACCAGGTAACGTTCCTCGAACAGCCTCAACACACAATCCCGGTAGACCTCTGACGCTCGTACCGACCAGTCGTCCGCAATCTCGACCTCTAGAGGGCAATCCAACATGCCTGAAGACTCCAGAAACTTCTTGCTAAGCACAAGAGAGATAAACGATCGAGTGGCACCCGAATCAAACAACACCTGAACTGGGATACTGTTCACATGGAACGATCCTAATCAAGGCACATAATATATCAAAATCACAGCGACATAACATAAAAGCATACAAATAAGAAATCATACCCGTCACCACATCGGGTGCAGCGCGTGCCTCCTCGGTTGTCAGCTGAAATGCTCGGCTCGAACCACTGGAGCCTCCAACTTGGCCTTCCGGCCATCCACAACCCGTGCTGTCGCTGGAGTCGGCGCCACTGTCGGCGCCGCTGCTGCTGTCAATCTAGGGCAATTGGCCTTTTTATGGCCCTTCTGATTGCAATGAAAGCAAATCAGGTCTGATATCTGAATCGCAGGAGTAGGGGCAGTACAATCTCTGCCAAAATGCCCAACCTTGCCACACTTATAGCAGCCTGAACCCGACCCAGTGCGACAAGCTCCCTCGTGTGAACGACCACATTTCCCACAGCGGTCCCCCCTGACTGGCCTTTCGGCCTACTGTTGAGAGAAAAACTTAGAGACACAGTTGAACAAACGTTAGAACAAGTAGATTGCGGAATAGTTAATCTCGAAGGATCTAAAAGATCAACAATAATATTAATAAGTTAGAGTTAGATAGTTAGAGAGTTAGTTGCAGAAAAGTAAAGAAATAGAAATGACAACAATTGTTATATCAAGTATACACATAAGTTGATTCATAACAAGGAATGCATTCAAACCAAGTTAATAAGGAAGATCAAACTTGGTGATTAAGTCACGAAAGACTTGCTCAGAAGAGAGGTTATAATCAGTAGTATTCTAGTAAGATTTGAGAGTAAGAAGTGATGCGTAGTAAAATAGAGAGATAGAAAAGATAACTTCAGAGAAGTGTATTCAGAATAGATAGATGCGTGTGTTGAGATCATTGAATACAAAGAGAATGAGCTCTATTTATAGAGACTCACGAAGTACAATAGATTACATCTCTAACAGTAGCCATGTAAGGCATACTGGACAATAGATAGCATTACAATAAAGACAAGTAAAGTAATCTAGTAAAGTGATGCGGTAAATAGAGACTCCGGATGCGGTTGCTGATGAAGGAGCTTGACTGCGGGTGCTTGATGGCTGCGGTAGCTGAAGTTCAAGAGGGTCACTTTTATGATTCAACAATTTCCCCCTAAGTGACCTCTTTAACTTTTGTTCAGCTGTCAAGTTTAAGGAACTTGATCAGGATCCACCAAAACTTCCTGATGTTTTCCAACCCAATGATTCTCCTTAAAATGTCGAACTTGACCTCTACAGTAGTGTGTTTCGATCTTTCAACTGCGGTTCGGCAGATATCAAGTTGCTTTCTGGTGAGACGATGCATGGCAGTCATAGGAATGAAGTATTTGACATTATCGGTCTTCCTTTTGAAAATGACTTCAAGTTCAGGAAAATTGGTTGCACCTAAGGATCTTCCTTGATAGCCTTCGGTAGGCATCGGTGCAGGATCAAGTGGTGGCAGATTAAGTTTCTGGGCAATGGTGGGATAGATGTCTGCATCGATTTTAGCAAAATCACAGACCGTTTCTTTCAAAAAAGTATTAGCCCTTTCAAGCGCAATCTTCATGTTCAGATGCTTTTTCGACTTGTTCTGAAACACCTTAGCTATAAGAAAGACTTCTTCTGGATTCATGCAAGGGAAGCCAGCTTGGTTGCGAACATAGTCGTGTCCGCTTCTAGTGAGGGTGTACTGGGTGAAGTCAGCCTTCATGAACTTCCGGACCTTGTAGTTATTGACTGCGGATGGTCTATCGTTAGACCATATTTTCTCAATGGGAGAGGCATGCTTAGCATAGAAATGACTAAGTCTCTCAAATTCCATTGGTAGTCTTTTGTGGTCAGGAAGGCTACGGTCAAATTGCTCAAACACTGTGAAGTATTTGGCATTTGGAGAGATTGGGACATCCCAGTAACCATCCGAAGGAGGTTCAGCATATGTGAGGTGAGGTCTGTAGTCTTCATCAAGCAGTCTGCGGTGAGGATTGATCTAATAATTTATCAATGATTCGTCCATGATGGTATCAAAACCGCATTCTCTCCATATGAGCTCTGCCAGTTTAGCTTCCTTCCAATCTTTTTTCCTTTGGGAGGTGGCAGGAGAATCGTTTGAGCTCAGAGAGGACATGTGCTCAACCAGGTTTTTGAAGTGAGGGGGAGTCTCTGGTTTGTCAGGGATGATCTCCTTTTGCGGTGGAGTGTTATGAGGTGGTGGAGTATGATGAGATGGTTGCGGTGTAGGAATTTTTTCCGTGATGATGGGGGGACTCTGATGCTGTGAGGCGGAGTGATGTGAATGATGGACTTCTTCTTCACTTCCCCCTCTTGAGGAATGCAACCCAGGGGCTTCCTCAAGCCATTGACGAAGGCCATCAACTTTGGCAAACACGTTTTGAAATTGAGCTTTGAGATCATCTGCCAGTTGTTGATTATTGGGGATAGTGGAGTTGAAGAGCAGTTTATGAATTTCTTTTGTGAGCTGAAGAATCTCGGGACCGTGGAAGTTGGAGGACAGGGATCATTGTAGTCTATTGATTGTGGCTTGAAGAACTGAGATAGTGGACTCATACGCAGTGTGAGTCTCAGCTATCAGCTTTTGAGACTGTGTGGCTTGATCCGCAACGGCTGCTTGGAGATCCTTTTTTATTGCGGTAACCTCAGAGATGACGCGTTCCGCAGCAGCCATGAAGTCCTTGTGATCTGCTTTGCGGTTGTTGTCAAGGGACCGGATTCCCATTTCAACTTTGAGAGAAATTCTCTCAGCAGCCAATCGCTCACGCGTTTCCAAACGCTCTATCCGTTCGATGAGAGACTGCTGTCCTGGGGTGTCTTCTGGTTGCGGTTGAGTCGGCTTGACCGCAACTAGAATTTGATCAACTTTAGCTTGTAAGCTCAGAAATTCTTTTCTCGTGACCGCATTCTTCTTCCTTTTCTTCTTCTCTTTGGCTTTGGAAGTTGAATGATGAGAGCCACTGGATTCCTTTTCTTCATCGAACATCATCAGGTCATCATCAGCGAGACTGGGCTTATTTACCTCCTAAATATCCTCATCATCAAGACCGAAGGTGGGAGCCGAATTGACTTCTATTGCGATTCCTTCGTCTTGTGATTCATGGGCTGTTGGAGTTGGAATTGGATTTGGAGTTGCTCTTGAGGGGCCTGCACCTTCGCCTGTTGCTTGGCCTTTAAGGATTGTTTCAGCCATCTCGGTCATCCAGTCTTGAACCTTTTGAATGGTGGCTACGGTATTGGTATTATTGATTGCATCTGCCCAATACTTAGCCACTGAGTGGATATCTTGTTCCTTTTGTTGTTGTTGCTTGAGTTGTTGTTCCTTGCGGGCTTGGAATGCCCTCTTGAAAGCGGCATGTTTCTTGATTTCTGACTCAGTTACTGGAGTGTAGCGTAACCATGAGTCGTTTGATTCATCTCCGTCAAGTCCTTGAAAGCACACCAAAGTGTCCTTCGGGTCCACGGATCCCTGCACATTTGTGCTCACCGTGCCTAAACCACTTGATGTGGATGTAAGCAGAGTAGGATTTCCTGAGCTTCCTTCTTCTCCTTGACCCGTAGTCAAGTTTGGCTTCGACTCAGTTCTGGCATGGGCGGAAGAAGTGCCTTGCGGTTGGGGAGGTGTTTGAAGTGTTTGGGTTACGTTCAAAAGGATGGAGTGCAACTCCTCAGAAGAAAAGAAATGTAGTCGGGAAGCCTTGGGGACCTTAGGGCGTGCACCAGTGTCATCCTCTTGGGAGTGAACTGGGAGGGAGTCTCCACGAAGTGATGAAACAAACTCACTTTCTGAGCTTGAGTGGTATTAGATGGTGGTGGTGAGTGGGTCTGCGGCCACCCCAAGAACTACCGGAGCCTTTTGAGAGGCTTTAGTATCGGTCCGGTCACGCATTTGGCCAGAGGTATCGGTTTTCCTTTTCATAAGGATGGCAATTGGTTGTGCATCCTCATCAGAGTCACTATCAGGTGTGGGTGCGGTTAGTTTGGTTTTACGTTTCTTGGTGCGTGCGGTTGTTTTGGGAGCAACCTTCTTGGGGGTTCTTTGTTTCTTCTTGGAGGCCAATTGCTTTCTTCTTTGAGAAAGATTGGATAGAGTAGTGGAAGAAGGGACTGCGGTACCTTCAAGGTTAGGGATTATGGATGGGTTTTGAAGAGGCGGGGTAGGAAGGTATGGGGCAATACCTTCTGTAGCCTCAATATGATCTGAGACATCAGCAATCTCAAGACCAAGAGCAGACAGAATGTGAGTAGGAAGTCTTCGAATTGGTCTAAAAATAGATTGATCAGAGGAAGGATTGTACCTTTTGAGATCATTGGGGACAAAGAAATTGATGTCACTGCCCATGTCGATCCCTGCATCCGCATGGAGGTCTGAAATGCAGAGGGACCAGAACCTTGCAAAAGTGAGTTCAGTTGGGTTCTTCCTTGGGCTCTCCTTGGGAATGTATTGAAGAAAGTTGTCCCATAGGATCTACCCGTAGTTTACGTCATGACCTGTGAAGATACTCCACACCAGCTCCAGAAGTTTGAGTCCCATATTGTCCGTGCCTCCGGTTCTGCCCGATAGACTGCAGATGACGAAGTGGAAAACAAATTGCCAGACCGCAGGCAGTTAGTTTTTCTTGAATTCACCAATTCCTCTAATCTTCTTCTGATATTCCATCTGGTAAAGTGCCGAGGTGACGTCTGTCATAGATGGGGTGAAAATTTTGATCTAGGGATGAACAAGGAGGTTAATGGCAGAAAGAAACTTTTCTTTGGACAGAATGACCAAAGAATCGTTAACCAGGTTAAGATGAACTTCTTGTAGGTTTTCGAGTGGGCGATAGGCTGAAAAGGCACATTTGAATAAGGTTGAGATTGGGATAACGTCTGTGAAAGCATCGAAGGGGCCAAACAGGGGATGATTCTTCAAAAACTTGATCATCAGCTTGATCGGAGCATTGTAGGATGAATGATCTTCGAATATAGCTCTGAAGTTGCTTGAAGCAATCGTGGGAGAGTCTGAACCAGTAGGGTTCACTGATCCAGATGCCTTGGATTGTTTCTTGGAGGAACCGGATTTCACCATTGTTGAAGCTTGAGAGAAAGAGTAGAAAACAGAGTGCTTGTGGGTTTTGAGAGGGAGGATTCAATGTTCAGAAAGCGTAAAGTGGATCATTAACTAGCACACTATGATACAAGGCTTGATGAAACAGTTGAGAAATTATCAATGTGATTGCAGATGGAAACTTCATTGCGGATGACCAGATGTCATTGCGGATGATCAGATGTCATTGCGGATGATCAGATGTCATTGCGGATGGATAGATATATGACTGCAGTAGAAGAAACTGAGAAGAGCGCTTGTTCAAAAGGTTAGTAATAACAAACAATAAGGACCTATGAGAGATACGTATAATATATGGTTGCGGTACATAGACTGCGGTACCAAAACCATCTGTCATAAGTAACTTTAAGTTAGAACCGCAACGGAGACCAAGGATGGTCTGCGGTATTTAACAATTCAAAAAGAATTGCGTGTCTGGATTCATCATTCCTAACATTAGTAGGAAGGTGTTAAGATTTGTGGAGTCGAGCGCTTTTGTGAACACATCAACAATCTCTTCATGAGAATGAACAAAGATGAGTTCAATGTTACCTTTCAAGATGTGGTCTTTGATGAAATGATACCGTAGTTCGATATGCTTAGTCTTGGAGTGCTGAATTGGATTGTGAGAAATAGCAATAGCACTTTCAGAGTCACAATAGATCGGTATCCTCAGCATTCTATATCCGTAGTCCAATAGTTGAGTTTTCATCCAAAGGACTTGAGAACAACAGCTGGCTGTGGCCACATACTCAGCTCTGCGGTAGACAGAGATACACAACTTTGTTTCCTTGATGACCAGCTGACGAGTCTTCCACCCAGAAATTGACATCCACCTGAAGTGCTTTTTCGATCTAGTTTGCATCCGGCGTGATCCGCATCTGTGAATGCTTGAAGGCTGAAATCATTGCTTGCGGGGTACCATAATCCAAGAGACTTGCTTCCTTTCGGGTACCGTAGTATCTGTTTGGCGGCGGTCATATGTGACACTTTTGGGTCAGCCTGATACCTTGCGCATACGCCTGTTGCAAAGACAATGTCTGGCCTGCTTGCGGTGAGGTACATCAAAGAGCTTATGATACCTCTATAAGTCGTCTGATCCACAGATTCGCCTGAGGGATCAGCAGAGATCTTATATCCGAAGGCCATGGGGACCTTAGCCGAAGAACAGTTGTCCATAGAATATTTCTTTAATAGTTCAGTGGTGTATTTCTCTTGATGAATGAATATCCCTTGCGGAACTTGTTTCGCTTGAAGTCCTAGAAAGAAGTTAATCTCTCTATTCATGCTCATTTTGAAGTTGTTGGTCATGAGCTTAGCAAATTCATCCACCATTCCTTGATCAGTCGATCCAAAGATGATATCATCCACATATATTTGTACGAGCATAAGGTGGTCACCATTTTCTTTTCTAAATAAAGTGGTATCAATCACTCCTCTCTTGTACCCGGACGAGACAAGAAATTCAGAGAGAGTCTCGTACCATGCTCTTGGGGCTTGCTTCAGACTGTAGACTGCTTTTTCAAATTTGTAGCAGTGGTCTGGGAATTCAACACTTTCAAAGCCTGGAGGTTGCTGAAGGTAAACCTCTTCTTTTAGTTCCCCATTGAGAAATGCACTCTTAACGTCCATTTGGTGTCCCTTGACGTTTTTGTGGGCTGCGTATGCTAAGAATATTCGGATGGCTTCCATTCGTGCCACCGAAGCATACGTTTCATCATCGGCAACACCTTCAAGTTGACTGTAGCACTTTGCAACTAGCCTTGCCTTGTTTCTGACTACCGCACCAGATTCATCCAGCTTGTTTTTGAATACCCATCTAGTGCCAACAATGGTGTGACCATGTGGATTCAGGATGAGCTTCCACACTTTGTTCCTTTTGAATTCTTCTAGCTCTTCTTGCATTGCGGATATCCAATCAGGTTCTAGTAATGCTTCTTTGATCGTTCGGGGCTCGACTGAGGACATAAACGTTGCGTAGTGACAATGATCAGATAAGTCCTTGGAAGATCGAGTCTGGATACCTGCGGATGGGTTGCCAATGATTTGACCTGGTGGGTGGTCCTTCGTCCATACGTGTAGAGGGGGTTGTAGATGATCAGCAGCTGCGGTAGAGGGAATATCTTCAATATCATAAGATTATACGGTTGGAGATGGCAGTTCCCCCTGGATTTGAGAACATTCTGCAGAATCATCTTGGTTTGTTGGAACGAGAATGGAATTTTCTTGAGCAGTTGGGAGAGGTTCCCCCTGGATTGCTGATGGGAGTTCCTCTGGAACCTAAGAAGGTTCCCCCTGGACTGCGGATGGAAGACTGATAATCCTTGAATCGGTTCTTGTATCAATGTTCTCTATGAGTTCTTCATCCGAATCCGAAGATACGTGTGATGGTAATGATTCTCTGCGGATAGGAACTTGAGCAGCATCAAGTACTGGAACCTCGACGATTGTTGCTTGATCCGGAGTAGAGCTTTCTGTTGGGTTTTTAGCATTCTAACACTCCTATGGTTTACATGCAACCCTATAAACCTTGGATCTATGTTTTCTCTATTATACATGCAAATATTAACTATTCCAAGGTTTCATCCTAACTAGCATATTATGAAGCACCTATACTACAAAGTTCTAGTTAGATGACATACCTTTTGATGTAGCTTGATGTCTTCAAGCTTTAAGAGCTTAGCCCCAATAGTGTGGAAGCCTCAAATGGAATCACAAATCACCAAAACACCTTGGAAGAACTTGAGAGAATATGTATGCACACTAAAATCGGCCCACTCTTATTTTCATACACTTGTACCAATTTTGTGAGCCAAGGACCCCTTTATATATTATGGAGGATTAGGGTTACATCCATGTAAACCCTAATAACCATGACCTTTCATTTACATAGGATCCATGGGTTAAAAGCTCCATGGACCATCCATGAAAGCGTAGCCCAACCTAAATGAACTTGGCCCATTCCATATATATAAGAGTCCATATTTAATTAGTTCTTTTTGATCACTTAATTAATTCTAAATTAATTCTTGATCAATACTAATTAAATAATATGATTCCATATTAATATATTAGAACTTATAATATATTGATATAAATGATAAATATACTATTCTCAAAAGACTATCCATATAAATTGTGCCGGTGAAGTGCAACCCAAATGGACCATGCCAGGTCGGGTCAAGTACACGCCAAATATAGTTATGGACTTAGACATTAATCCAACAGTCTCCCACTTGGATAAGTCTAAAACTATTATTGAGTATGACTTCAAAACCTAACTGGCAATCGTAGCTCTTAAAGCCGTTGTCGAACTCTGACCTTGCCGATGAACTCTGACCTTTGTCAATGACTTGTCCATTAGATAAGGGATCATATATTCCTCCATTCTAGATATCATATGGACTGAGACATGGATTATAATCATTCTCTCTGTCCATTTGTTGTTTCCCGATTTTCGATTTATGATGACTGACTAATTGAACAAATCAAATCAGTCCTGGCTTGGCCAAGCACTCACATGTGTCATCGCTAAAACATCGAGGGGCCCACAGATATCGCTTTTATCCCGAAGGTAAAAGGAATGGATAAAATTCGACTCATATGGCTTGTTCTACTACTTGTTGAATCATACACAAAGGCACGTTTTATAACATCGAGTTACCAAATGCGTTTCCGTGCAATCAATGTATAACCAACTCATAGTAACAACTCATATCTCTAGGTTTGAAGAATATAAGATATTATCGTCTCATGATCACTCGTGATAAAATCCATCAAGTGATTCAAATGAGCGCGGGTTGAATCCAATACTCAGAACTTATGAGCACTCATGAGTGTTGTAGCACCACTTTGTCCACCAACTTGGACCTCTACAAACCAACCCATGACAGTCTTGATTCATATCTACTTCCAACATATGACCGACTGTGGATGGTTTGAATAACTTAATCATTTAGGAAGAGCGACTTAGTTATTCTGGAAGTCAAAACATGCAAAGTGAAACACAAGAATAAATGAATCAAATATGGTATCAAACCCTATGAATATAAATAAACACTTTTATTTATCACCATACTGATTACTCATTATTCATTGTTTCGGTTTTATCAACTTTATACTTGAATTAAAAACACTATTTGTCCCATGCTCGAAGCATGTACACTATGTTTTTCTTAAACAATAGCTTTGCCATACACCAAGTATGCACTCTATGTTTGTCTATGATCCTTACTTTGTGAAATAAACCAATTGAACATAATTTCAATGATTTTAATTTCACACTCCCAAATCCTTATCGAAAAATGTGAGAATTTCAAATTCCTATCATTTATCGAAATCTGTTTAGATTTTAAACTTATATGCACTGACCCTCCTGTAATGAATATGTACAAAGTCACAAAGACTTGTCAACAGTCATTATAAGGTATTCCAATGGAGATCAAATCCATGGAAACTAAGTCTCATATTCAAAGTACATTGCTTTGGACATGCTTCTTGCATTAAGTTTTCTAATCTTACACAGATAACTTCCACCTATGGAGACAACTCCATATTCTCATTTTGACTATCACTTCTGAATAAGAGATGCCTCTTTTCAGAATATGTCAATATGGTCCTTCCAAAATTAGCACTATACTTCCAACTGTCCCTGAGCAACCAATCTTTGGTAAACCTCAGATTGTCCTCGACAATTGCTTAATCATTTTAGTCATATCCAATTCTAGACTTTTTCCCTTCTTAATGCCTCTGGGCATTCGGAAAAATTTAGAAATGACAAATATTATAGCACATGCAATCGATCCTGTACCCAAAGCAAATGGTACACGATTCATAGCCTCAAATATTATAGCACATGCAATCGATCCCGTAATCATAGCCTCAATTGTTTAGACCTTTTGCCATCTGCTTCAAATCTACTTGGTGGAAGTGTTTCCTCACCATCATTTTCATGAATCAGAGAGAAACCTTATGACCCTTAGATTTTATGGTGTATGTGTTCTTATCCATGTGAATCGTCAAAACCATAGTCACAAGACAAGGATAATGACAAATCCAAACTCATATGGACTGAACTTATGCAATCTTAACTTCTTGCCACCTGGCAGTACAGGGCCTGCCATTGCTTCCAAGTTGTTATGCAACCAATTGAGAATTTTCAGAACTCCTATGCAAAGCCAACTTTAACTGGAATGGGCACAGAATATGTCAACACGATAGGTTATAAACCTCAAGTCGTGTGCTAGTGAAGAACCTTAGGTTTTATTCTTGATTAGTTCTTGAAATTCTTTTTAGGATCTTTAAGACTCCCACTATCCTCTTGACATATAAGACTATCTTGCCAAATATTCAAGAGATAGTGCAGATTCTTTATCAAGACAAACACTTCACACAATTGGCCTTAGTTGGTCTTTGTTTTATCGAAAACATCACAACTTACCAATTTCAAATGTACAAGAGTAGGACACTTTTACTCTTACATTTGACAAGTGTTTTAAATCTTTCTTTAAGATATGTCACTCAAGTTACAATCTTGGAGTATGACTCTAAGAATTGTTTTGGAACGAAGTATGACTCATCTTCCTGATCTAACCATTTCAACAATTCATGACTCCTCTTCTTAGTCATAAGAATGCACTACGATGACCTTTAGAGGACTAAGTGTGATATGATTTCTAAATCATTAAGATGATCACAAACATGATACTAAAGTACTCTCCCATCTTTTCAGATTTGAGAAACTTTTATCTTTCTGCCTAATTTGATTCTTCCCATTCGTTCTGCCATACATTGAGACTTTTCCAATGTTACAGAATTATACTTAAACTTGTAAGTATAACCATATTTACTAAACTTTAGTAAATCAAATAGTCTTAACGAGCTTTGTGGTGGACATGACCAGTGCACAAGAATGTATACTCGATCCTTTTAGTCCTTCACTTGACTCACACATCCATGTGAACAAGTAATTAGTCTTGATTTTCCACTGCTTGAAAGTTCTCATTCATCATACTATTCAACTTGCATGATTCCAAGTTTCGGTCCAATTGAAACTTGGGTGATGAGGAACTTTCCTGATTTGGTAAATTTAGACACTACCACAAATGGAAGAATCAAATCCATTTTCCAATATTGCTGTCAGTGGAATCATATAAGTAACAATTTTTCCACAAATGCCATTGTAAGAATACTTCAAATAAACAAAATTAAACAATTTTCTTTTATTTTAAAACTTTGCGGAAAAACTTATCCTTACAATCCACATGGAAAATTGTTGTTATCTATTCCTTAGCAATATATCATAACTTCTTAAGCAACTACTCAAAATTCTGATGCGATCGAAATCCACCTTCGCGATCAGAATCAGCATATACTTCCTTTAAGATTTCTCTCTATTCTTTGATTCTTAAAACATCAACATGTGACCCAGTCACATCATGTAATGAGGATCTCAGAATAGAACTTAACAGAGTTAGATAATGGGCTCTACCTGATGTAGAGTCAAACTTATTGACTTTAACATCCTTAGGTAAAATTGGCAGCTTTGCAATCAACGCCCCTTCCTTTGGCAAAATAAACATATGGACCCTTTGGTAATGGGACTATCTCAGACTTAGCCTTTCTCTTTACCATTTGGTCAACCGGGTTGACTATGGCCAATCCCTTTCCATTGGGAAGAGAATGCTTTTTCTGGATTTCCAGTGTCACCATTGTCACTGTCCATAAAGTTTTTGGGAAGTTGATCTTCTAATCAAATTTGCTTTACTATCGTTCGAAATCATTGCTGATTCAGCAGCACCAAGCAAATAGATATGATCATTAAGGTTCATGTCATAGTCTATTTCATAGTAGTCCCAAAGGAACTCACTATATGACTTAGAAAGTGATTGAACATCCAACTTTCTCAAGACTTTGACACCCAACTCTCCCGACTTGTCAATATGTGACTTCATCTCTAAGATGTGATCACACATAGACCTTGCTTGCCATTAGGGCTTGAGTGACCTTGAACTTGTGGGTTAGGGAGAATAATTGGAGGAGGTGGACGAATAGAAGTATGACTTCCATGAGCCAAACTCGGGAAGTCATATTCATTAGGAAAGCTTGGTTTGGGAAGATCATTGTTGTCTAAACCAGACATCAACAATGGGAGAAATTCACGTAAAGTTGATTTAATTCCTTAATATAACACCCAATATGATATATTAAGGCTAGGACCCAACAAACTATTTTATAACTTGGAAGAGGGATGCCGTAATCCAAGCTATAAAATATTTGAAGGTAGGTGAATGACGATTCACTAATTTCCACCAAGATAAACGAAATGTATTATTAGGTTTTAGTTGGTTTTGAAACTCCTAGATTCTTTTGAGATTCATTGAACTTTTCAATGGCATGTTTCAATCTCGAGTGTGCCCTTCAGGTTTTGTGACTGGGATGCCGAGGATCACAAAATAAGGTGTGAAGTAACCATGCAAATATACTTGGTACCCTTAATATTTACCCCTCAATCGATGTGCCAGTTAACCACACACGCTCCAACGTTACTATGATAAACATTAAGTTACCCTTTGCCTACATTGTTAGGTCCAGGTTAGTGTGCCGGTTAACCACACACGCTCCACTAACAGCTTAAACAAAGTGCAAAGTGTAATTTCATGGATTAGCACCTTATTCACATTTTCCTAAGTAACTAAGATTGGGAATTTATAAGTGTTTAGTTACTTAGTATTTATCATTATACTTATAATGAAGGGAGAATTATAGTCCTTGTCCTACCTGTTTGGCTAACGACCCTCCACTAGTCAAGGAAGCGGTGAGTGAGAGTGGACACCCATTAAACTGCAATTTTATAGGCAGTAACCTTATACCCCCCTTATAGACCGGCTTCGTGAATGAGGCCTACTAATGGTAAGACGACTTGCTCTTATACATATAATATATTAAACTTTTAATATTATAATTGTATAAGGGTGTATTTTAGACATTTAAAATACTTGGTGGTTTAATCTATTAATTAAACTAGACTTTTAATTTAATTAAACTCAAACCATATATTTATGGATTAATAATACTCTTTTAATTAAACGCTTTAATTAACTATTAATAAAGTCCATAAGAGTTAATTTGAACTATTCAACGAAACATCATAATTCCAATTATTAAACTCAAAATTAAAACCATTTAATTAATTGTTTAAGTTATGAACCCAAGAGTTTTAGAATTCAATTCTTTTTTTCATAAAAAACTTTTCTCAAATTCCAAAACTTGAGGGGAAGTTTTGTAATTCTTGAAAACCTTTGGATTCCATAACTTATGGAATTAATGGTGTTTTATGATGAAAATTTTCATGTTCCATAACTTAAGAACAAGTTATGGAATTCTTTAAAACATTAACACCAAATTTTGAAAATAAAACATTTGCATCAATATAACAGAAAACAACCCATGGCTCTGATACCACTGTTGAGTTTTGAGCATTATAACACTCCTATGGTGTACATGCAACCCTATAAACCTTGGATCTATGTTTTCTCTATTATACATGCAAATATTAACTATTCCAAGGTTTCATCCTAACTAGCATATTATGAAGCACCTATACTACAAAGTTCTAGTTAGATGACATACCTTTTGATGTAGCTTGATGTCTTCAAGCTTTAAGAGTTTAGCCCCAATAGTATGGAAGCCTCAAATGGAATCACAAATCACCAAAACACCTTGGAAGATCTTGAGAGAATATGTATGCACACTAAAATCGGCCCACTCTTATTTTCACACACTTGTGCCAATTTTGTGAGCCAAGGACCCCTTTATATATTATGGAGGATTAGGGTTACATCCATGTAAACCCTAATACCCATGACCTTTCATTTACATAGGATCCATGGGTTAAAAGCTCCATGGACCATCCATGAAAGCTTAGCCCAACCTAAATGAACTTGGCCCATTCCATATATATAAGAGTCCATATTTAATTAGTTCTTTTTGATCACTTAATTAATTCTAAATTAATTCTTGATCAATACTAATTAAATAATACGATTCCGTATTAATATATTAGAACTTATAATATATTAATATAAATCATAAATATGCTATTCTCAAAAGACTATCCATATAAATTGTGCTGGTGAAGTGCAACCCAAATGGACCATGCCAGGTCGAGTCAAGTACATACCAAATATAGTTATGGACTTAGACATTAATCCAACACTTTCCCCCTCAACCGGAGAGGTGGAAGTATTGAGAGATGCGACTTCGGATACTGATGGACCAGAAACATCAGCATGTTGTTGTTGAGCTACAGGCGACACAAGAACTTCGGAGAGTTTCGCCGTTTCAACAGGGTCAAAAAGATCGTTATAATGGACTTCAACTAGATTTAAGGGACCTGAAGAGGCAGGAATATCGCTTTCCATGATTGCGGTGGTTTCAGTGGATGGAGGGGCGTTGCGGATGTGAGAATCATCAAATTGCACATCGAAGCTTTCAATGATTAGCCTTGTGCCTCTGATGAGGACCCTGTAGGCGACTTTGTTTGTGGAATAGCCAAGAAAGATGCCTTCATCAGACTTCGTTGCAAACTTGTTAAGCTGATCGCGGTTGTTGATCACAAAACATCTACACCCAAAGATATGAAAGAGGAGAACATTCGGCTTGCGGTTGTTAAGGCCCTCATACGGTGTTTTGTTGAGACATTTCCACACAATGCTACGGTTTTGAACAAAGCATGCGGTTGCTACAGCTTCAGCCCAGAAGTAGAGAGGAAGGTGTACGAAGTTGAGCATGGATCTGGCTGCTTCTACTAGAGTGTGGTTCCTTCTCTCTACTACTCCATTTTGTTGGGGGGTATAAGGAGCTGAGAAGTTGTGAGTGATGCCTTTGGAAACCAAGAAACTGTTGAGAAGATGATTGGTAAACTCGGTTCCATTATCACTGCGGATACGTCTTACTGGAAGCTTGATCTGAAGTTCTATTTCCTTGATGAAATTGATGAGAATCTGCGGTGTTTCTGACTTGAGTCTAAGGAAGAAGACCCATGTGAAGCGTGTGAAGTCATCTACTATAACCAGTATGTACTTCTTGTGATGGAGACTGGCTACAGTGGATGGACCTCAGAGATTAATGTGTAAGAGCTCTAGAGGTTTAGAGATTGAAGAATCAATCACCATGGGGTGACTTGCTTTGGACTGCTTCCCACATTCACATGCAGGGCACAGAGTATCGTTGTTGAATTTGAGAATAGGGAGACCTCTGACTAGTTCTCCGGTGACCAAATTGTTGATGTACCTGAAGTTAAGATGAGCTAGCTTGCGGTGCCAAAGCCAGCTGACTTCGGATACTGCTATTCCAAGGATCCATGGGTTAAAAGCTCCATGGATCATCCATCGACTCCCATTTAAGCTTAGCCCATTCCCTAATGAGTGTTAGTCCACACTATATAAGTACAATAGCCCATTATTTAATTAGTCACCTTATGATCACTAAATTAATTCATAATTAATTTAAGATCAATACTAATTAAATAATACAATTTCATATTAATATATTATAACTTATAATATATTAGTAGGCCGTAAATATACTCTTCTCATAATGTTATACATATAAATAGTTCGGGTGAAGTGCAACCCAAATGGACCATGCCGAGTCGGGTCAAGTATATACCAAATAAGTTATGGACTTAGACACCTTATCCAACACAACATTCTTACAAGTCGGAATCATGATGCATACAAAGAACTAATAATGTTTAGTTTAACACTCGACTTGTATCAAAGACTTGTTGTCTTTCCATTCTTGATTTTGGAAGAAAATGCCACCTTGTAGAAACCCTAGGCGCGACGACGTAGCTGAGACAACACCACCCCCACCACCACCTCCTCAGTTCGACCCAGCCATGTTCCAAGCTGCGGTGGCGGCCGCAGTGGCAGCCGTGATAGCCCAAATCAACCCCAGTAATTCAGGAGGTACAGGCAGTGGTGCCTCAAATTCTAATAACGGGGACGGCCATGGACGCTCGAGAGAGTGTACCTACAAAGACTTTACTAATGCCAAGCCCAAAACCTTCAACGGAAGCGGAGGTGTCATAGCGTTGCTACAATGGTTAGAGAAAACTGAGACCATTTTCGAAATATGCGCATGCCCTGTAGCAAGCAAGGTCAAATTTTCTTCATGCACATTCTCCGAAAGAGCCCTCACCTGGTGGAAGGGTCACGTCAAGGCACTAACACTCTCGGTGGCTAATTCTATAACATGGGAAGATCTGAAAACCATGTTAATGAAGGAGTACTGCTCCAGGGGTGAGATACAGAAGCTGGAAGAAGAATTTTGGGGTCTTAAAATGACAGGCTCTGACATCCTGTCGTACACCTCAAGGTTCAACGATCTAGCCATGTTGTGTCCCAGGATGGTTCCTACTGAAAGCAAGAAGGTGGAAAGATATGTATGGGGACTATCTAAACAACTCCAAGGACACGTGTTGGCCTCAAAGCCAACCACTTTCGACAGTGCCAAGGAACTGGCACAACAACTCATCGACCATAACGCCAGTCATGGCACTGTAATGACCACCTCCGAGCAAGAAAAAGGGGGAAACAACAAGAGGAAGTTTTGGGATAAGAAGAAGGGCCAACCTGCCCAAGACTCAGCCAAGAAGCAACAAGTGGTTGTTGTGCGCGTTGCCACGACCCCTAACAACCCTACTCCAATAAGGCAATACGCCGGAAACTTACCCAAGTGCAACAAATGCAACTACCACCACAACGGTGCATGCCGTGAAATGCATTGCACCAACTGTAACAAGAAGGGGCACACCGCCCGATTCTGTAGAACTCCAGCCCAACCAAACGCACAAGCTGCCAACGCCGGAGCAAGCCGAACCTGCTATGGATGTGCAGAAGCAGGACACCTCAAACGTAACTGCTCGAAGGCAAGAAACCCCAACCCCGGCGAAATGGGTAGAGTTCTGGCGATAGGTCATGAGGAAGCCATCGCAGACCCAACTGTGGTTACCGGTACGGTCCTCCTCAACAATACATAAGCATGCATTCTTTTCGATAGTGGCGCGGAGAAAAGCTTCGTGAGCCACCAATTTAAATGCTTGCTTAATCAAACACCACAAACACTAAAAGACACATTCACCATAGAAATGGCTAACGAAAAAACAGAGAACGCTAACGACATTTACATCGGGTGTACCCTCACCTTAAACAATCATTCCTTCCAAATAGACCTTATGCCGGTCACCATATAAAGTTTTGATGTTATCATTGGCATGGATTGGTTATGCCCTCACCATGCTGAAATCCTATGTCACGAAAAGGTCGTTCGCCTTAATCTGCCAATTGGCGAAACTCTAGTCGTCTAAGGCGACAAACCTAGCTCAAATTTTCAGATCATCTCCTGTCTCAAGGCTCGAAAGTATCTCCGCAAGTAGTGCCACGCCTTCCTAGCCCACATCGTAGATAAGGGTCAAGGAATGAAGACATCAAGGACATTCCGGAGGTCTGCAATTTCCCCGATGTATTCCCGGAAGACCTTCCAGGAGTGCCCCCTCCTCGACAAGTCGAATTCCGAATCGACTTAATTCCCGGAGCTACCCCCGTAGCCAAATCGCCATACCGTCTAGCCCCAGCCGAAGTGCAGGAACTGTCTAGTCAACTGAACGAACTACTGAGCAAAGGCTTCATTAGACCAAGCTTCTCGACTTGGGGAGCACCGGTTTTGTTCTTCAAGAAGAATGACGGATCGTTCCGCATGTGCATTGACTATCGCGAATTAAACAAAATCACCATCAAAAACCGATATCCTTTGCCTCGAATCGATGACCTCTTCGACCAACTACAAGGAGCGAGTTTCTTCTCGAAGATTGACCTTAGATCTGGGTACCATCATCTACGAGTTCAAGAGGAGGATTTTCCCAAGACAGCTTTCAGAACGCGCTATGGTCACTATGAATTTGTAGTGATGCCTTTCGGCTTAACCAATGCACCCGCAACATTTATGGATCTGATGAACCGAGTGTGTCGACCCTACTTAGACAAGTTCGTGATTGTTTTCATCGATGATATACTAGTCTACTCCCGAAGTAAGGAAGAGCACAACCAACATTTACGTCAAGTCCTAGAGACACTGATGGCGGAGAGACTGTACGCAAAGTTCTCAAAGTGTGAGTTCTGGATTCTAGAGGTGAATTTCCTCGGACATGTAGTCAGCAAGGAAGGAATCTATGTGGACCCTTCAAAGATCAAGGATATTGAAAGTTGGGCAGCACCAAGAACACCCACAGAGATCCGACAATTTTTAGGTCTCGCCGGTTACTATCAAAGGTTCATTCAAAACTTCTCCAAAATCGCAAAACCACTCACCACCCTGACCCAAAAAGGAGTTACATTCGTCTGGGGAGATAAGCAAGAGGCTGCATTGCAAACATTAAAAGAACTATATGTAGTGCTCTGATCTTGTCCCTACCAGATGGAACCGAAGACTTTGTGGATTACTGCGATGCTTCAAACCAAGGTCTAGGGTGTGTGTTAATGCAACGAGGAAAGGTCATTGCCTACGCCTCAAGACAACTGAAGACGCATGAGGTAAACTACACGACGCATGCCCTTGAATTAGGAGCAGTAGTTTTCGCCCTAAAAATCTGGAGGCATTACCTTTACGGCACTAAGTACACCATCTTCACCGATCACAAAACCCTCCAGCATATCCTCAATCAGAAGGAACTCAACATGAGACAAAGGCAATGGGTGGAATTACTAAACGATTACGAATGCGAGATTCATTATCACCCCGGAAAGGCCAAAGTGGTTGCAGACGCTTTAAGCAGAAAGGAGTACTCGGACCACCGAGTAAAGGCATTAACCATGACCATCCACTCACACCTGTCCGCACAAATCAAGGAAGCTCATGAAGAAGCCTTGAAGCCAGAAAATGTGACAGGTGAAACATTGAGAGGAATGGACAAAAATCTTGAAGTTAGGGATGACGGAGTTCGTTGTCTCATGAACCGGATTTGGACACCAAAATTTGGTGTATTCAGGGACATTGTCATGAATGAAGCTGATAAAACTCGCTACTCCGTGCACCCCGGATCAGACAAGATGTACTTAGACCTCAAGAAGTTATATTGGTGGCCGAACATGAAAGACGAAATAGCTACCTTTATGGGCAAGAGATACCCGAGTGGAAGTGGGAGCGGATTACGATGGTTTACATTACCAAGTTACTTAAGACCACAGGTGAACTTAACACCATCTGGGTAATCGTCGACAGATTGACCAAATCCGCACACTTCCTACCAATAAAGGAAAACGAAAAAATGGAGAAGCTGACAAGTATCTACATTAGAGAAAGAGTGCGCCTTCACGGAGTACCGATATCCATTATCTCCGACAGAGATAGTAGGTTCACGTCACGATTCTGGCAGTCACTACAGAAAGCTATGGGAACTAGGCTGGACATGAGTACAGCTTACCACCCACAGACTGACGGTCAGAGTGAAAGAACCATTCAGACGTTAGAGGACATGCTAAGAGCTTGCATGATAGACTTTGGAAAAGCCTGGGATACTTATCTACCTCTTATTGAGTTTTCCTACCATAATAGCTATCATACTAGCATCAAAGTTGCTCCGTTCGAAGCTCTCTATGGCCGTAAGTGCAGGTCACCCCTATGCTGGGCTGAGGTGGGAGATACGCAACTAGCCAAAGGACAAGTCCCTAACAGCGCACTCATTGGCCCGGAGATCATCAGGGAAACAACCAAAAAGATCGTCCAGATTCCAGAACGAATGAAAGCTTCACAAGACCGACAAAAGAGCTACGCGGACAAGAGACGGAAACCTTTGGAGTTTCAAGTTGGGGATCATGTACTTCTGAAAGTATCACCTTGGAAGGGACTTATACGTTTCGGAAAACGTGGTAAACTAAATCCGAGGTACATCGGACCATTCGAAATCCTCGCTAGGATTGGCCCGGTGACATACAAACTACGATTACCACAGGAACTCAATCACGTTCATCCTACCTTTCATGTGTCGAACCTGAAGAAATGTTTGTCTGATGAGACCCTTGTCGTTCCCTTGGAAGAAGTTGAGATCAACGAGAACCTCCACTTCGTAGAGGAACCTGTTGAAATCATGGACCGAGAAGTGAAGTTGACAAAACAAAGCCGCATCCCCATCGTAAAGGTCAGGTGGAACGCCAAGCGAGGACCTGAATACACCTGGGAACGCGAGGATCAGATGAAAAAAAAGTACCCGTATCTTTTTCCTAGTCCATAAGCTCTATCTTAGATTAAAATTTCGGTACGAAATTCCCTCTAACGGGGGGATGATGTGACAACCCGATATTTCGAATCAGTGTAATGTTCGAAAAGTCAAATATTATAAACTATTTTGAATCAATAAAAATTAGCGTAAAAAACGAAGTGTTCTAAAGTCTCAATTGGAGTACAAAAAGTGATAGATATTGTATCAAGGTTTTCAAAAATATACAGAACACTCAAATCCGAGTTATAACGAAGAACTTATGACCAATCAAAGATCGTAACAAAACCGGTAAAACGCTGTTAAGCGTGATAAGTGAAACTTCAATAAAATACTTTTTAGCCTTAGGTATCTGAACGAAAGTCGTAGATTATGTTAAACCATGAACATACATAAAAAGAACGCCCAAATCTGACTTCGTATGAGGAAGTTATGATTTTTCTAAACTTTTAGAACAGTAGTAGACAGCTAAAAACTCGAAATAAAGATCGAGCTATTTTTAGCCGACGCAACCTAAACGAGAATTGAAGGTCTCGACAATAGTAGTACAACGGTAAAAAGACAGACGAAAACGGACATCGGATGAAGAAGTTATGGATTTTTAACGGAATTATCCTGTCCCGGCCTATTAAAAATATAATATTAAAAATTAAATTCAAAATTAGCCGACGGAGTCTAAATGAAAGTTGTAGAGTATATTCTCACCTACGCGTGGATATAAAGAACGTCAAAATCGGAGCTCGTATGCGAGAGATATGAATTTCTAAAGTTCGAGGCACGCACACCAACCTTATTCGAAACTCACGACGTGAGCAAGAGACTCACGACGTGAGTCTATGACTGATGTGTGCCAGAACTAGACCACCAGGCGTCGCATCTACAGACCAGACTCACAACGTGAACTATCCCATGTTCATGACGTGAATCCCAAGAATGCACCCTCTAAATAGCATGCGAGGGTTCCGGGTAAAGTTGCTCATTTTCTCTCTTTCTCTCACGTTTCTACCTCGTTTTGCGTGCAAGTAATATCCCGAAGTCCCGGTTTCATATCTAAGCCCCGACGAAGGTCCGAAGCTCCGAGATTCCCGAAAAACACGCCACTTTCCGGTCGAGGTGCCGCCCGAGAAAATCTCGTTTTCTTCAAATCACGCACTTTCCCGGTGAGTTCATACCCCTACATTTTTACGTTTTCTTTAGTTTTCAGGGGGGGGGGAATACAAGTTCAAAATACCAAAGTTATCTAATACATGTTTAAGAGTTTTCCTACACCTTGTAACACGCTGAGCAAGGTGTGTATGCGGTTTACACTTATCATTTCAAATGTCGATTTATGGAAATACAATGACTTACATAAAAAGGTTTCATCCAAACACATACAATACTTTTTGATAAACTATAATAGGTATAGTTTGAGCACTTCGTTAGACAAAGAAACAGTAGTAACTCATTGCACACTACGTGATCTTGTATTATACTCGCGAGACATTCACCTTCGGGGTACTCCTAAGTACCACAGAAAATTCCTGTAGTTATAATCAGAATCTCCGGGAGGGAGAACGTGATAGTTGTGTATAGATCTATACTGGGTCTGACAAACCCGCACCTAAGCTGCTTGCAACAGCTAGACCAGCAGGTCTGGGGTGACAAGTGTCATACCTTTCCGACGCCTGAAGAAGTCGTATTTAAGGCCATCTAGTCTTTAGTATGATTATAACATCTCGCATGGAATATTAACACATCATACAAATCACGGACATTCTAAGGTTTTATACAAAGGAGTTTTATTTAAATATAAAACTCACGCATAAGTATGACGACTTACTTACACCTACTAGGCCTTGTTTCAATTCAGTTCACAACAAATCTTTTAGAAAATATTGGATTTTCTGGAAACAACCGTGTAACAAACGTTAAGGAAACAACGTTTATTTTTATAAAATACTTACGAACTCACCAGCTTTATGCTGATACTCTCTTTTCAAAACAACTTGTATTCTCAGGTAATCAGTAATACAGGTAACTGCAAGATTTCTGAAGTCAAGACGCTAAAGCGTAGATTCTTTTGCTACATTTTGTCATCATATGTAATTTAATTGGAAACATGTAATTTTTGGAACATGTATTTTGGAAACAATGTAATCTTTTAAATTATATCTATGATGGTTGTGTTTTACTTTCTTCACTATGGTTATGATACTGAGCATGACGTCATCCGCCCCCGAAAGTTTCCGACGTTCTGGTTTGGGGGTGTGACATAATACCATGTCCGTAATAATCAATCAATCAACATGCATACTGGGCCATCGGCGTGAATGGACCGCCCTCCAGGGCCTACAGTCCAACTGAATCTATACCGAGCCTTCAGCATGACTGGACCGCCACATGGGCCTACAGTCTCCCCAGACCGCTCATAGGGTGTGTTGGCCTTTAACACAGAGCAGGACCGCCTCAACCTAAGCAACAAGCTACTAATCGTGTACGCATAACTAACATATACTTGCATATACAATCATCAAACATATCTATCTCACTGATCACCAAACATGGCAATCACTCATAACTAGAGCACTGACCTACCAGGTCACTAACATATTAATCCCTACGGATCATAAGAGCATAACATACTGTCTATCTTGATTCCGATCTAACAGATCATATCCACATATAGCATACCATAACGATAACAACTAAAAGGGCCGACTTTGGTTCCTTAGACCTTATCGATATAGTGAGCATAACTCACCTCACAGATGTCGACTCGGTAGATAGACCCCAACTCTCGAATCACTTGACACAAGCTCCACCACCTATTACCATAACATAATATACCCATAAGTCCTTAACCTTATAAGGTACTCCATAACCCACTAGTCAACCCCTGGTCAAAGTCAAAGTCCTCAGTCAAGGTCAACAGTCCATGTTGACCTTAACTCGCCGAGTACCCTCGGCTACTCGCCAAGTTCCTTGAAGCACTTTCCAACTCGCCGAGTCATCAAGGTGGCTCGTCGAGTTCCTCCGATTCTTGATCCAATTCTAAGGCCACCCGTCGAGTTTGCCTCTTGCAACACGACGGATACACACGCATACATGTCCTGGAGAAAACTCATCCGACTCGCCGAGTTGTTCATACAACTCGCCGAGTCTATGGCAATCTTCATCGGACTCGCCGAGTTGCTCATCCAACTCGTCGAGTTCAAGGTCATCTTCATACGACTCGCCGAGTCAACCTTGTGACTCGCCGAGTTCCTTCAGTCCTTAAGCCATACAGACGTATTTAAGCCATGCAATGGCTCCAAACTACAGATCCAAGCTTCTAGAGCATGATCTTCACGTAAACTTGCAAACTTTACGTGTATACATGACTAAAAAGGCTCTTAATGGCAATTCTAAGCTCTTAATGGGGTTTCATGCACAAGGAGGACCTCCATCACTCCCAACTCCTTTGCTCTTCAAGCTTTTCCCTCCTAGCCAACCTTCTTTCCAAGGCTTAAATCACACCAAGAAGAGTACCACATGAATTAGGGTTTCACTGAGCTCTCAAAGACTTTAAAGAGGCCAAAGGAGGCTGAGGTTCCTTTAAATAGGGTGCAAAACCCCGGGATTTAGGGTTTCATCTGCCAGCTCCTACTCGTCGAGTCCCTTCATGGACTCGGCGAGTAGGTCACTAAACATGCGATCCCACCCCGCTGCTACTCGACGAGTAGGGCAACCAACTCGTCGAGTAGGACATAAAACCAAATAACCTTTTATTTAATCCATACCTGAGAATCGGGGCGTTACAATTCTCCCCCACTTGAACTAGACTTCACCCTCGAAGTCCCTCGGGATAAACAATGATGGGTAATGCTCACGCATCTCCGCCTCCGGCTCCCATGTCCACTCGGATCCCCTCCGATGTTCCCACTGCACCTTCACCAAAGGTATTTCCTTGTTCCGAAGGATCTTCTTCTTCCTTTCCAAAATGGCCACCGGCCTCTCCACATAATTTAGGCGCTCATCGACCTGAATGTCGTCCAGTGATACTACTGCCTCCTGTTCCATGATACACCTCCACAATTGTGAAACATGGAATGTGCTATGAATCCGGCTAAGCTCTTCCGGAAGCTCTAGCCTATACGCCACCTTGCCAACCCTAGCAACGATCCTGAACGGCCCAATAAAACGGGGACCCAGTTTTCCCCTCTTCCTGAAACGGATCACACCCTTCCAGGGTGAGACTTTCATGAGTACCATGTCACCTACCTGAAATTCCAACTCAGATCGGCGTCTGTCGGCATAGCTCTTCTGCCGACTCTGAGCGGTCTGCAAACGCTGTCTAACCTGCTGTATCTTTTCGGTAGTCTGCAGAACTACCTCTGTCCGCCCCATAACCCCGTGCCCAATCTCACCCTAGTAGACTGGGGTTCTACACTTCCGACCATACAACAACTCGAAAGACGGGGCGCCAATACTGGAATGATTGTTGTTGTTGTAGGCGAACTCTGCAAGCGGTAGGTGCGAATCCCAACACCCACCAAAATCAATAACGCACACCCTCAACATATCCTCGAGGGTGTGGATGGTCCGCTCACTCTGCCCATCCGTCTGTGGATGGAAATCTGTACTAAAATGCAGTCGCGTACCCAGTTCCTCATGGAACTTCTGCCAAAAACGGGAAGTAAACCTGACATCCCTATCGTAAACGATAGAAACTGGAACCCCATGGCGAGAGACAATCTCGCTGACATACAAGTCGGCCAATTTCCCAGCCGACGAACTCTCCCGTAGGGCCAATAAATGGGCACTCTTGGTCAACCAATCCACGATGACCCATATAGCATCAAACCCCTTCGCCGTCCTCGGCAACTTTGTAATGAAATCCATCGTGATCTGCTCCCATTTCCACATGGGAATCTCCAGAGCCTACAGCTTGCCATGCGGCCTCTGATGCTCGACCTTGACCATCCTACAGGTCAAGCACCTCTCAACATACCGAGCGATTTCTTGCTTCATGCACGACCACCAGTAGCTCAAACTCAAATCCCGATACATCTTGGTGGCCCCCGGGTGTATAGGAAAGTGAGACTTATGAGCCTCCTCCATCACTGTCTGTCGGATCCCTCCGGTCATCGGAAACCAAACCCGACCGTGTCGGGTCAATAATCCGTGGCTATCCTGAACAAACCGGGTGTTCTCGCCCTTAATCCGCTCCATCTTCCAGTTCTCTGGTCTCATGCCCTCGACCTGAGCATCCCTAATCAAGCTCACAAGCGGGGAATCGACCGCTATCCTCATACACCTTGCCGGGGTAGAAGACCCAGCTGACTTGCGGCTCAAAGCCTCCGCAACCACATTCGTTTTACCACGATCGTAAAGGATCTCACAATCATAGTCCTTGACTACATCCAGCCACCTGCGCTGCCTCATATTCAGGTTCGCCTGATCCATAATGTGCCTCAAACTCTTGTGATCAGTGTATATAGTACATCGGACCCCGTACAAATAATGCCTCCAAATCTTGAGAGCGAAAACCACAGCTCCCAACTCAAGATCGTGTGTAGGGTATCTCGTCTCATGCAGCTTCAGCAGCCGCGATGCATAGGCTATCACCCGTCCCCTCTGCATGAGGACCGCCCCCAGACCTGTGATGGATGCATCACAAAATACCACAAAATCCTCGACTCCCTCGGGGAGCGTCAACACTGGCGCCTCACACAAACATCGCCGGAGGGTCTCAAACGCCCTCTGCTGCTCAGGGCCCCACCGGAAATCCACCCCCTTCCTCGTTAAATGAGTGAGGGGTACTGCAACCTTAGCAAAATCTCGAATAAAGATCCGGTAGTACCCTGCTAATCCCAAGAAATTCCTGATGTCGGAGGGAGATTTCGGAATCTCCCACTGCATAACGGCCTCAACTTTGGCGAGGTCGACCAAAATCCCCTCTTGGTTAACGAGATGCGCGAGGAACTGGACCTCTCGTAACCAAAACTCACACTTTGAAAACTTGACATACAGCCGTTCTCGTTGCAGAACCTCCAGCAGCTCCCTGAGGTGCTCCTCGTGCTGCTCTCGCGTCTTGGAATACACAAATATATCGTCTATGAACGCAATGACTGAGCGATCTAGCATCGGTCTGCAGACCCGGTTCATCAAATCCATGAACACTGCCGGCGCGTTGGTGAGCCCAAACGGCATCACCACGAACTCGTAATGACCATAACGAGTCCGAAACGCGGTCTTCTCCACGTCTTCCTCCCTCACCCTGACCTGGTGATATCCGGACCTCAAATCGATCTTGGAAAACCAAGATGCACCCTGCAGTTGATCGAAAAGATCATCTATCCTCGGGAGTGGATAACGGTTCTTCACCGTTAAATTATTCAACTCCCTATCATCAATGCACATCCTGTGCGAACCGTCCTTCTTCCTGACGAAAAGGATCGGTGCTCCCCATGGGGAACTACTCGGACAAATAAACTGCTTACCCAGCAGCTCCTGCAACTGAGATGAAATCGGGAGGCAAAAACCCATAAACCCTAGGGGTTGTGACTTCCTTTCTACGCGTATGGGTCCTGTGCTTTCAGTAGTACGGGCCCATACTACCTGCCCATACTACCTTCCACACCTACCCATATTTTTCTGAAGTATTACCACAACACCCTAACACTAGCATCGACATAAAATGCGCTCAACCCTCATCCCTAGAGGAATGTCAACTATCTCGCAACTGGTCTTACTGCCTCTCACAACTCACACCTCCATGAAACTTTCATCATCCCCTGCAGCACTAGTGTATGCTAACTGCACATAACGCTGGACCCAATAGACTTTCAAATGTCCCATCCTACCCGAAGGCCAAATCAATATTCTCATGCTATGAGGTCTTTATTATGCACAGTCGTGATGCATACACTAATCATCAACAGTTATGATGTCAATTCCACATACAAGGAACCCTAGGCTAATGGCCATCAAGCAAGTCTATCATGCGATTCCTGAAGATCCCTAGCCTAGCACTAGCATGATGTTCTAACATATCAAAATATCAAATGTATGGTATTTTGGGGTTTACTTACAGGCTCCGGCTGATCATACCCTCTGCATCCTCCATCCTTTATTTTGAAAACCAGTTTAAAAATTTTACTTTCCGAAAACCTCCTTGATTTGAGACTGGATTCACACGAGTGTTCCTCCAATTCACTCAAACCAAGGCTCTGATACCAATTTGTAACATCCATAAATTTTACGCCGAATTTAAACTTTTCAAGCATAAATAAAACCAAATAACAATTGTTTACAAAAGTGTTTTCAATTCATTATTCAATCAGAGTGTCCCAAAAGCCAGAACATAAGGATGAGGAGCGGTACGGTCACGCCTTCATCTTGCCATGAACTCCTAAAGTACCTGAAACAATAAACAAAAAACTATAAGCCCGAGGGCTCAGTGAGCTACCCCCAAGATACCAATACCACACTGATAATACCATGTCCGTAATAATCAATCAATCAACATGCATACTGGGCCATCGTCCTGACTGGACCGCCCTCCAGGGCCTACAGTCCAACTGAATCTATACCGAGCCTTCGGCATGACTGGACGTCCACGTGGGCCTACAGTCTCCCCGGACCGCTCATACGATGTGTTGGCCTTCAGCTCAGAGCAGGACCGCCTCAACCCAAGCAACAAGCTACTAATCATGTACGCATAACTAACATATACTGGCATATACAATCATAAAACATATCTATCTCACTGATCACCAAACATGGCAATCACTCATAACTAGAGCACTGACCTAACAGGTCACTAACATATTAATCCCTACGGATCATAAGAGCATAACATACTGTCTATCCTTCCATTCTAACAGATCATATCCACATATAGCATACCATAACGATAACAACTAAAAGGGTCGGCCTTGGTGCCTTAGACCCTATTGATAGAGTGAGGATAATTCACCTCACAGATGTCGACTCGGTAGATAGATCCCAACTCTCGAATCACTTGACACAAGCTCCACCACCTATTACCATAGCATAATATACCTATAAGTCCTTAACCTTATAAGGTACTCCATAACCCACTAGTCAACCCCTGGTCAAAGTCAAAGTCCTCAGTCAAGGTCAACAATCCATGTTGACCTTAACTCGCCGAGTACCCTCGGCTACTCGCCGAGTTCCTTGAAGCATTTTCCAACTCGCCGAGTCATCGAGGTGACTCGTCGAGTTCCTCCGATTCTTGATCCAATTCTAAGGCCACCCGTCGAGTTTCCCTCTTGCAACACGACAGATACACACGCATACATGTCCTGGAGAAAACTCATCTGACTCGCCGAGTTGTTCATACAACTCGTCGAGTCTATGGCAATCTTCATCGGACTCGCCGAGTTGCTCGTCCAACTCGTCGAGTTCAAGGTCATCTTTATACGACTCTCCGAGTCAACCTTGTGACTCGCCGAGTTCCTTCAGTCCTTAAGCCATACAGACTTATTTAAGCCATGCAATGGCTCCAAACTACAGATCCAAGCTTGTAGAGCATGCTTTTTACATAAAGTTGCAAACTTTACGTGTATACATGACTAAAAAGGCTCTTAATGGCAATTCTAAGCTCTTAATGGGGTTTTATGCACAAGGAGGACATCCATCACCCCCAAACCCGAAACTTTATGATTCTAGTATATAGGGAGGGTTTAGATCTGAAGTTACAACTTTAGATCTGGCCCATAGCTTGCCATATCAACTCAAAATCCATAAAACCCTAAAACTCAACCAAACGAAAAGAGATCTAGAAGGAAAGGGAAGTAAAGATTGCAACTTGATACCTCGAGAAGATGCTAGCTGGGGTAAGTTCTGCTTCCCACACCTTCCTTGCTTCAACTCCTTTGCTCTTCAAGCTTTTCCCTCCTAGCCAACCTTCTTTCCAAGGCTTAAATCACACCAAGAAGAGTACCACACGAACTAGGGTTTCACTAAGCTCTCAAAGACTTTAAATAGGCCAAAGGAGGCTGAGGTTCCTTTAAATATGGTGCAAAAACCCCGGGATTTAGGGTTTCATCTGCCAGCTCCTACTCGTCGAGTGCCTTCATGGACTCGGCGAGTAGGTCACTAAACACGCGATCCCACCCCGCTGCTACTCGACGAGTAGGGCAACCAACTCGTCGAGTAGGACATAAAACCTAATAACCTTTTATTTAATCCATACCTGAGAATCGGGGCGTTACATGAATGAACAAAAACCAATAAAAGCACAACTAGAAGCCAAAATCAAGGATTTCCGAAAACTTCAGGAAGAGTACAATAATAAATGTGCTAACTATAGATATGTGACAGAACAACTTGCTGCTGTAACTGCTGAGCTTGATACATGGAAAAACAAATTTGAAAATGCAGATTTTAATTTTAGAAAATTTGATGTGTCGAGTGAAGTAGTTGCAACAATGATGGAAAATAATTTGAGATTTAAAAATAATCAGTCAAAGGGTTTAGGGTATGATAAAGTGCCTCCTCCTTTTAATCACACTTATCAGTATAACCCTTTGACAAAAGAGGAAATGGACAGAGAGCCACATCTCAAATATGGATTTGTGTCAGGAGGTAGTATTAATGTTGAAAGTACTAATGTTTCTACTTCTTCTGCAGATCAACCACTAAGTCATTGCAAGCAAGCAGCTGAAGAGAGTGTGTCTGATAATGAAATTGTATCAAAGTCTGATGACTTAAATTTTTTAGATATATTTGATGATATCTTTGATAATTCTGACGTGGATGTGCCAGAAAGTGTTGAGCTGAACGATTCTAATGCTTCTACTTCTTGTGCAGGTAAAGTAATGGAAGAGGAGAACAAGGAGAAAACTATTGAACAAACCAATGTCTCCTTGAACTCTCAATCTGTTGCTTCGAACTCAGTTACTTCTGATCAACCTGCTGTTGAGAAATACAGGCCACAAAAACAAGCGAAACAGAGTGCCTGTTGCAAGTCTGCTTGTGGGAACAATCAGCGACATGGCAAAGATACGCCACCAGGGGCAGGAAGAAACAACTCCTACGTGAAGAAGCAGACTTGCTTTCACTGTGGAACATCGGGACACATTGCCAGAAATTGTCCAAATCGCACGTACGTTCCTACTATGCACAAGGGTGGCAAAACGCGCCAAGAGGGAGATTTTCCAAAAGAAACCTTTGACAACCGTCAAAATTCGAGTCGGTTCTAGATTTGACTACACTTAGTTGCATATATAGGCACAACACATATTAGACTTAGTAACTAGAAGCTAAGTTATAACCTAGTAGAAACTTGGAAACAGATAGAAACAATGGATGGTGTACTTAGATTTCACATTGTTATGTGAATTCTATAACTACTTAACTGTAGAGACTATCCATATTCGGGTCGCTCTTTGACTCGAACACCTTTTCATGAATCATATACACACATCATGCATTTGACCTAGTCGTAGAAATTAGGGCGGAGTCTCGTAGGAACTTAAGTTAAACTTGAAAACTATGACTAGTATACTTGATTCGTCAATTTCGGTTTGGATCTCGAAACCACAACATAGAATGCCAATAAATCGATAAAAATAAATTACAAACATTATTTTTAACTAGAAAAGAGTTATGAAACTCTATCATAAATTGAAATCTCAAATAATTCAATTTATTTTGATATCCAAATATTTATTAAATCTCAAGACCCTAAAAACCCTAAAAACTCAAATTTATAAACTTTAACACCTAAAAATCCATAAAATTTGGTATGGACTATATAATATCAATTTAAAATAACTCAAATTAATAAAATATTACCATGGAGAAATAAAATTGAAGTCATTAGTATTTAACCTTATTTTCTAAACCAAAAATCAAGATTTTGTGTGTAAAATCTATATTAAGGTACATATTTTATAAAAAAATTATATTTTTATAAAGAACTTGAAATTTATAAAAATGGAAGAGAGGGAAACCCTCTCTCCTCCTTCATAATTTCGTGCTTGTTCTTTCAAGATAACTCTTCCCAAAAATTTTCTCTTCACTTTCCTCTCATACTTTCACTTCATTTTCACTTTCCTCTCACACTTTCACTTCATTTTCTCTCTATTTTCTCTTCCTCTCTCCATCAACCACGAAATTTCCAGAGAATAGGACCCAAAAACACTCCTTAAACTTGAAATGTTCATCATCTAGGAGTGTTCTTAAACGTAAACCCGAAAATCCTTTAATCTCCTTCACTTTTCTTTCTAGTTTTAAAGGTTTTCTTACACTTTCTCCTTCTTCTACTCCATTGTATGGAAAATCATGAACACTAGCTCAAACTCACGGTTTTGATGATGATGGTGGTAGGATTTCACCCAAAAACAACATGCATGTTGTAAATGGTGAAATCCAAGGACCAAAACCAAGGTCAAAATCAACATAATGCACTTTTTCTACAAGTTTTGTGTGAAAAACACCACAAGGAGGAACATAGTGATCATTTACGACAAGTCCTAGGAAACTTGCGATCAGAGAAGCTCTATGCGAAGTTCTCTAAATGCAAATTTTGGATCCGAAGAGTCGAATTCTTTGGACATGTGGTTAGCGAAGAAGGAATCCACGTGGACCCTTCCAAAATTAAAGACATCGAGAACTGGTCAGCATCGAAGACGCCTATAGAAATTCGTCAATTTCTAGGCCTCGCTGGCTACTACCTCAGATTCATACAGAACTTCTCTCGAATTGCTAAACCCCTTAAGACGTTGACCCAGAAAGGCGTGGCCTTCGACTGGGAAGAGAAACAAGAAAAGGCATTCCAAACGCTGAAGCGAGCCTTATGCACCGCACCGATACTATCCCTCCCCGAAGGGATAGATGACTTCGTGGTATACTGCGATGCATCCAACCAGGAGCTCGGATGTGTTCTGATGCAACGAGGTAAGGTCATCGCCTACGCCTCAAGACAGCTGAAGACACATGAGGTCAACTACACCACACACGATCTCGAATTAGGAGCGGTTGTGTTCGCCATGAAGATCTGGAGACACTACCTGTATGGTACGAAGAGCACTATCTTTACAGACCACAAAAGCCTACAACACATATTCAACCAGAAGGAGCTTAATATGAGACAACGACGGTGGGTCGAGCTACTCAACGACTACGAATGCGAAATTCGTTATCATCAGGGTAAAGCCAACGTGGTAGCAGACGCCCTAAGTGGAAAGGAATATTCTGGACAATGAGTCAAGTCATTAACTATGACTATCTATTCGCATCTATCCGCATAAATTAAGGAGGCTCAGTTCGAAGCCTTAAAACCTGAAAATGTGGCGGGAGAATCCCTACGTGGAATGGATAAGAACTTGGAAGTCAAGGGTGACGGAGCCTTATATCTCATGAACCGGATCTGGACACCAAGACACGGTGGCTTCAGAGACTTGGTCATGAAAGAAGCGCACAAAACTTGATATTCCGTCCACCCGGGTTCAGATAAGATGTATCTGGATCTTAAAAACCTATACTGGTGGCCTAACATGAAAGTAGAGATTGCTACCTTCATAAGTAAATGCCTTACTTGCGCCAAGCTCAAGGTCGAATACCAAAAACCGTCAGGTCTGCTTCAGCAACCGGAGATACCTGAATGGAAGTGGAAGCGGATCACTATGGACTTCATAACCAAGTTGCCCAAGACAACGGGTGGACTTGATACCATTTGGGTCATCGTCGATAGATTGACCAAATCCACGCACTTCCTGCCCATCAAAGAAACAGACAAAATGGAGAAACTTATAAGAACATACATTAGGGAGATCGTACAACTGCATGGTGTTCCTATATCTATTATCTCCGATAGAGATAGTAGATTCACTTCGAGCTTCTGGCAGTCGTTACAAAGCTCCTTAGGGACGAGGCTGGACATGAGTACAACCTACCATCCACAGACCGACGGACAAAGTGAGAGAACTATCCAAACCTTGAAGGATATGTTGCGAGCCTGTGTGATCAACTTTGGGAAGGCATGGGATACTCACTTCCCCTCATCGAATTCTCTTACAACAACAGTTATCACATGAGCATAAAGGTTGCTCCATTTGAAGCCCTCTGTGGCCGGAAGTGCAGATCCCCTCTGTGCTGGGCTGAGGTGGGTGACACTCAGTTAGCTAAAGGACGAGTTCCTGACACCACTCTCACGGGTCCGGAAATCATTCGGGAAACGACAGAGAAGATTGTTCAGATTCGTGAACGATTGAAAGCTTCTAGAGACCGACAGAAAAGCTACGCATACAAACGGAGGAAACCTTTGGAATTCCAGGTGAGAGACCGAGTCCTTTTGAAAGTCTCACCCTGGAAGGGGTTGATACGCTTCGGAAAGCGTGGAAAGCTGAATCCAAGATACATAGGGCCTTTCGAGATTCTCGCTAGAATAGGCCCGGTAGCATACAAACTCAATCTACCCCACGAGCCTAGTAACATACATCCTACCTTCCACGTCTCGAACTTGAAAAAGTGCCTAGCTGACGAGATTCTTGTAATCCCACTCGACGAGATCGAGAAAAACGAGAGCCTCAACTTCGTTGAAGAACCTGTAGAGATCATGGACCGAGAGGTCAAGCGAACGAAACAAAGCCGCATCCCAATTGTGAAGGTTTGTTGGAACGCCAAGCGAGGACCGGAGTTCACTTGGGAGCGCGAGGATCAAATGAAACTTAAATATCCTCATCTTTTTACTTAGTTATTTGTAATAACTTAGTTGCTTGAACTCTAATTTCGGGACGAAATTCCCTCTAATGGGGGGATGATGTGACAACCCGAAATTTTCTTTTGTACGAACTCTACAGTCAAACACTTCAATTAAAAGTCAAATTCATTTATGCTAATTTTTAGCTCGGTTTAAAGTCCGTTTGGGTATTTTTAAATATTTATTCTTCGAGAGAATAAACGAAAGGAAGTATTTTCTAGGATTATTGGGGAACAAATAAAACAATTAACACCTTAATAAGGTGTTACGGCCAAACATGAGGGGTAGACCCGTTTGACCGAGAACTCATGCTTAAGGCATGAGTTTACTCCTTCTTTTCTCAGTTCTTACTTCCAAACTCAAGAACACCCACTTTCTCTCTCAAGTATCATAAGAGCTTCTTCCAAATCTTCCAAAAATGTAAGTGTTTCTTCTCTTGGTTTGTTGATACAACACTTCATCTAGTAGTTATACATGATTTCATCCATGGAATCTTCTCTTTTTCTTAGATCTTCAAGTGTTCTTCAAGAACACCAAGAACACCAAGAACACCAAGAACACACACTAGTGTTTTAGGCCGAAAACACCCTTCTTTGCTTCCATATTGTAGGTATCTACTTCCTACACTTGTTATCTAGTAAGGATACTTGATTTAGGACCTTGAAATCGTCATTTTCCAAGAACAAAAGGAGTTTTCGGTATAGTGCATCTCCTTTGACTGAAAACCCTAAAGAAAGGTGCCTTTAAGACCTTAAAACTCACTTAAGGCTTTGGATAAAACTTAGAACCCCTATGCATGTTTCAAAGTCCTTTAAAAACACCACATACACCAAATATCTTGAGTTTTCGGTTTTAACCTCATGGACCGAGAACCATTTGGACCGAAAATCTCTTCGGACCGAGAACCATTCGGACCGAGAACCCTTCGGACCGAGAACCATTCGGACCGAATACCACTTGGACCGAAAGCTCCATTTGGTGACCATACACTCCTTTTATGTAATCATTTGTGATTGTAACACTTCAATATGAGTGTTTCCTAGACTATAAGGGTGTTATCCTTCTTATTTAGTTCAATATACACTAATTGTATACATATATATATATATATATATATATATATATATATATATATATATATATATATATATATATATATATATATATATATATATATATATGTCACTATATGCTAAATAGGATCCGTACATGTGCTCAAGACTTCACTTGACACTTAGCATCCATTTCCGATCTTACATTCGTATCACTCACTACAGGTGAGTTCATACCCCTTAATCAAACTTTGAAATGATTTTAAATGCTTTTATGTGGGGGGAATACAAGTTGAAACATTCTAGTTATTGCTTTAATCATATGTGATTAATAACTAGAACAAACAGAAAAGATTTACTATTACTTTCAAGTTGCTATCAAACTTATGGATTTCAAGCGTTTCAAAACCTTTTATTAAACTATTTTAGATGCTAAAACTGTTTCCAACCTCTTTTAAACTTTCATGATTTTCAAACTCATATCTACACCAATATATTTATATAAGTAAGACTTGAAGGACTTAGGACTGATAGCTCACCTTATTTCCTGTTCCTTGTTTGGTTGTGGACTTAGGGTATCCTGTTATTTGTCCGAATGTCGTTGAAATCTTAGTTATATATCATATATATATATATATATATATATATATATATATATATATATATATATATATATATATATGTTGGATATAAAAGCTTTCACTTCAGTTCAATACCTTTGTGTAACAAAGGCATACCAATAACATTACTATTTAACTATAATAGGTATAGTTAAGGGTTTACTACTCGCTATTGCTATTACAACCATACATACAAGAGCCAGTACAGTTATGAGTCAATGCACACTATATACCATACAAGAGAACACACTATACACTATACAAGAAAACATACTATACACTATATAAGAGAATATACTATATACTAGTACAGAGAAAACTTCACTGCACTATGACGTACTATACAAACATTTGAATACGATAAACAGAATGTGACATACTACTTCTCGATACGACACTTTATTGTGGTATCACTTTGTAACCAGAGTCTCCTTGAGATAGAGTGGGCATTGTATGTATAGATCTATATGGGACAGACACTCCCACATCCCGACTGCTAGCTACAGTCCCAGCCGATAAGGCCAAGGGGTGACAGAATGTTACCTCACTACATATGACCCCAGAGGGTCATCAGTTATTCAGCCGTTGATCAACATGGTTACATACGAGTTCACATTCAAACCTTCAACTAACCAATTAAGAATTAAAGGAAAAATAGACTCTCCGAGCGTATTGTTCATTTAATACCACCTGGAGTCTACATTTTTATTTCTTTAGACTCCCCGAGGTGTACTGTACATTTAGTACTACCTGGAGTCTGTATTTCACCACTTTTATGACCACCAGTGTCACTGCTGAGGAAAAACATTATTTTCCTATGACATTTACTTTGTGATTATGTCACATACACATTTAAGTAAACTATATTTTTCATAATGATAGTTTTGTTGGGGAAAACTCTTACATTACAAAAGAGCAAACATACAAACAGTCGGGTCTTGGTAGAAGACTACATTTCAGTAGAAAATATAGGATTTTCTAGAGTGTTCAACTATTTCCAAACAGTTACAATCAAATATGAACATTTACACTATGTTGTTACAAAGATTTTTATACAAGCAATGACACTAAATGCTTATGAACTCACCAGCTTTATGCTGATAAACTCTTTCAAAATAACTTGTATTCTCAGGTCATCAGTAGACAGGTACCGATGAAGCTTTTGAGAAGATGGAGCGCACACAAGACTCATCTTTTATTTTGATCATACTTTTGGTGTCTTACATACAGAACACGCTTGTATTAAAATTATTCTACTAATGCAATGGATGTTGTTGCTTGTCTTTACTATTATGCATTGTTATGATACTATACATGGCGTCCTCCACCCCAGAACCTTTCCGCCGTTCCGGTTTTGGGGTGTGACATATCTCTATCGGAGATAATGGATATAGGGACACCATGCAGTCGTACTATCTCCCGAATGTATGTTCTTGTGAGCTTCTCCATCTTCTCGGTCTCTTTGATGGGTATGAAGTGCACGGACTTGGTCAATCTGTCGACGATAACCCAAATGGTATCAAGTCCACCCGTTGTCTTGGGTAGCTTGGTTATGAAGTCCATTGTGATCCGCTCCCACTTCCACTCTGGTATCTCTGGTTGCTGTAGTAGACCTGAAGGTTTCTTGTATTCGACCTTGACCTTGGCGCAAGTAACGCATTTACTCACAAAGGTAGCAATCCCAGCTTTCATGTTAGGCCACCAGTACAACTTTTTAAGATCCATATACATCTTATCCGAACCTGGGTGGACGGAATATCGAGTGTTGTGCGCCTTGGTCATGACCAAGTCTCTGAAGCCACCGTGCTTCGGTGTCCAGATCCGGTCTATGAGGTATAAAGCTCCGTCACCCTTGACTTCTAAGTTCTTAGCCATCCCTCTCAGGGATTCACCCGCCACATTTTTAGGTTTCAAGGCTTCGAGCTGTGCCTCCTTAATTTGTGTGGACAGATGCGAATGGATAGTCATGGTAAATGACTTGAATCTTCGACAAGAATATTCTTTCCGACTTAGGGCGTCTGCTACCACATTGGCTTTACCCGGATGATAACGAATTTCGCATTCGTAGTCATTGAGTAGTTCGACCGACCGTCGTTGTCTCATATTGAGCTCCTTCTGGTTGAATATGTGTTGTAGGCTTTTATGGTCTGTAAAGATAGCGCTTTTAGTACCATACAGGTAGTGTCTCCAGATCTTCAGGGCAAACACAACTGCTCCTAATTTGTGATCGTGCGTGGTGTAGTTGACGTCGTGTGTCTTCAGCTGTCTTGAGGCATAGGCGATGACCTTACCTCGTTGCATCAGAACACAGCCGAGCCCCTGGTTGGATGCATCGCAGTATACTACGAAGTCTTCTATCCCTTCGGTGAGGGATAGTATCGGTGCGGTGCATAAGGCTCGCTTAAGTGTTTGAAACGCCTTCTCTTGTTTCTCTTCCCAGTCAAAGGCCACAACTTTTTGGGTCAGTGTCGTAAGTGGTTTCACAATTCGAGAGAAGTTCTTTATGAACCTGCGGTAGTAACCAGCGACGCCTAGAAATTGACGAATTTCTATAGGTGTCTTCGGTGCTGACCAGTTCTCGATGGCTTTAATTTTGGAAGGGTCCACGTGGATTCCTTCTTCGCTAACCACGTGACCTAAGAATTCGACTATGCGGATCCAAAATTCGCATTTAGAGAACTTCGCATAAAGCCTCTCCAATCGCAAGGTTCCTAGGACTTGTCGTAGATGATCGCTATGTTACTCCTTACTTCGAGAGTAGATAAGTATGTCATCGATGAAAACGATGACGAACTGATCCAAGTAAGGACGGCATACCCTATTCATTAAGTCCATGAATAGTGCGGGTGCATTAGTCAATCTGAAGGGCATCACTACGAACTCGTAGTGTCCGTAACGAGTTCAGAAGGTTGTCTTCGAAACATCCTCCTCAAGCACTCGTAATTGGTGATACCCTGATCTCAGATCAATCTTAGAAAAGTATCTCGCCCCTTCCAGTTGGTCGAATAAATCGTCTATGCACGGAAGAGGGTAACGATTTTTGACCGTAAGCTTGTTGAGTTCCCTGTAGTCAATGCACATACGGAACGATCTGTATTTCTTCTTCACGAATAAGACAGGTGCTCCCCAGGGTGAGAAGCTGGGTCTTATAAAGCCCTTGCTGAGCAGTTCTTTAAGTTGACCGGACAGTTCTTGCATCTCTGTAGGAGCTAGACGATAGGGCGATTTGGCTACGGGGGTAGCCCCTGGAACTAAGTCGATCCTGAATTCGACTTGACGTTGGGGAGGTAAACCCGTTAGTTCTTCTGGAAAGATGTCGGGGAAGTCGCGTACTACGGGGAGGTCTTTTAGGTCTTTTGTTTTCTGGTTCACATCAACTATATGAGCAAGGAACGCACAATATTCCTTTCGAAGGTATTTCTGGGCTTGGATGCACGATATAATACGAAGGTTTGTACTGGGTTTGTCTCCGTAGATCAACAAGGTTTCGTTATTCGGTAGGTTTAGACGGACTGCTTTCTCGAAACACAACATATCGGTGCGATAAAAACTCAACCAGTCCATTCCTACAATGACGTCGAAAATCTTGATAGCCACGGGTATGAGGTCGATTGGAAATGAATGATTATCTAGTGTGAGGGTACAACCTATGTAAATCTCGTTAGAATTCTCTGTCTTTCCGTTAGCCATTTCTACGACGAAGGTTTCTTCTAGTGCTTGCGGTGCTTGATTAAGTAAGTGTTTAAATTTTTGGTTTACGAAGATCCTCTATGCCCCACAATCAAATAAGACACATGCATAAGAGTTATCGAGGAGGAACGTACCCGTGACTACTGTGGGGTCTACCATGGCTTCATTGTGGCCAATAGCAAGTAGTCTTCCTGCTCCTCCCGCATTCCCAGCTTTAGGACAGTTTCTTTTGAAGTGCCCTGTCTCACCACACCCGTAGCATGCCTGCCTCACTCCTGTACCAGGGACTTGGGTGATGGGTTTGGGTGGTGCTCTGCAAAACTGGACGGTATGGCTCTTCCGGTCGCATTGGTGCAGTGCATTTCCCGGCAGGGGCTGTTATGATGGAAATTGCACTTGGTGCACTTGGGTAGGGTCCCAGCATATGGCTTGGGCGATACTGGGGCAACAGGAGTTGTGGCAGCATGGACAGCTACAGTATGTTGGTTCTTAGAAGAGGGTTGAGCTGATTTGCCCTTCTTTCGGTCCCAACGCTTTCTCTTGTTGTCGCCTGCTTTGGTTGGCGCGGAGGCAGCCGTTGTAGTTGTCGTTGGAGGAGAAGGAACCTCGTGATCGATAAGCCTTTGGGCCAATTCCTTGGCACTATCAAAGGTCGCAGGGTTCGATGCTAGAACGTTCCCTCGATATGGGGACACCAAACCCCAGATGTATCTTTCGATTTTCTTGATTTCGGTGGGGACCATGTTGGGACATAGAGTCACCAGGTCGCTAAATCTGGCCGTATAAGCTACTATGTCGGAACCCTTCATCTTAAGGTTCCACAGTTCCTCTTCGAGTTTCTGAACTTCACCCCTCGAGCAGTACTCCTTTTCCATTAGGTCCTTCAGTGTCTCCCAGCCGATGACGTTAGCTGCTACCAGTGAGAGTGATTTGACATGGCCATTCCACCATGTCAGGGCCCTTTCTGTGAAGGTGTAAGCAACGAACTTAATCTTGCTTCCTCAGGGCAAGAGCATATCTCAAAGATTGCTTCCGTTCTCTCGATCCATTGGGACAGTGCAATAATCCCTCTGGTTCCGTTGAAGTACATTGGTTTGCAGCGGATGAAGTCTTTATAGGTACACTCCCATGTACGTGGTTGGATTTCACCATGGCTAGAGTTGGTGCCCGTTCCAGCTCCACTAACACCACCATAATTTACTTGAGCCATGGCTGCGGTCACAGCTGCGATCACAGCTGCCTGAAACATCACCGCATCAAACTGCGAAGGGGGTGTTGGTGGTGGAGTTTGATTTATAGGCCTGCCTCTGGTCGGACGCTTACGAGGCGACATATTTTACTAAAAGTTGATAGAGATGATGATAGTAGTAAGAATCAATTGTAAGCATAATGAGAGTGATTTATGGACTAAATCGCCATAGTCCAAACATCAGATAGAGACATGACCATACAGTAGAGAAACACAAGAGTAAGGACTTTCCAATGGATTAGATAACTGCCAATATTACTGGTATTAATGATGTAAATGAGTTCGGGAAAAATGACCTAACAGTAGGTCTTACATCAAAACATAAGGGAAAATGTTGACAGCTTAGGAATCTAGTTAAAGTACTTGAAAGATAGAAATATTTTAGAGACAAGTGATACATCGGCACAGAAAAGAAAGGCTATTCATTCAACCAAAAGAAAGATGGGCTAGGCATCTTCTACCGACGATGGGTATCCCTCGGGCGAACCCTCAGATTTGCCAGTTGACGAACAACTTCCTGAAGATGTCGCTCATGCGCCCTCTGACACACTCGGAGTTCCACGACTTCGGCTCGGGATGAAACTAGTTGTTGCTGCAAAGCCTCATTGGTTCTCCTAGTCCTTTCCATAGCCTCTTCGAGTTGGCAAATACAGACCGTGTTAATGCCAGAGTTGGCATCAACTTCCACCACTCGGTCGATGGCTGCTCGACCTTGCTCCACATTCCGAGCAATCCTGCGGACCATAATGGGCAGGACTCGGTCAGCTGAGCCTCCCTCGCTTATATTGTAAACGCTTCGGTCTCCGTTGAAGGGTAAGGGCTGACCCTGTTCATCGCTCCAACGGTTCAAGGTTGTCGCCCACAAGGGTGTGGGGCCTTGAAATGCCGGTAGGGGGTTGAGGTTTGGGATTGGAGCCTCTTGGGGAAGGTTGTTGGCTTCTGGTTCTGAGTCAGAACCATTCGAAAAACCTTCTGCGAGGTGATCATCCAAAGGGATTGGATGATCCTCTTCTGGCTCATTATCGAGCCACCCACCATTGCCTTGGTTGGGAAAATACGGATCGCCGGGGAGATGGAAGCCAACCATGCTATCTACGCGAGAAAAGGGGGTATAAGAATCTTATAATAATAGACGTACTAATCTAAGATAATTATAAGATGATCTTTACTAGTTACTTCAATACTTGCATAGTGCATACCAATTACATGTAACCAAAACAGGATAGACCTTCGAATAAGTGACCCTAACTCTAAATCCACAACCAAACAAGGAACAGGAAGTAAAGCAAAAGTCACAGATTCTAAGTCTATAACACCTTAGTCACATATAACTTTAGTGTATCCACTTAGCAACTATTGACTGAAGAGTAAAGACCTTTTTAGTTCTCAAATAAGTAATTATAGTAACACAAAATACTCCTATAGTATTTTAGGTTTATGTTATGTTCTAATGTTCTTGTTGTAGTAGTGTTGGTAAGTTTCTAGACTTGTTGCAACACCACAACCATTCTTAGGCACATGCTAGTCACTCCTCGGAAAATATAGTTGATCAGGATATATCTTCCCAGGTTTGACTATATGTCTCTAAGCCTAATCGTGTTGTTCAACAATCGTAATACTTTTGTTCTGTCCTAATGACACTGATTTTAGTATGAATGCAGGTATGTATACTTTGGTTCTTGGTCAGAGTATTTTAATCCCGATGCGTTTATAGTTTGTATATCTTTTATGGGTTGATACTTGATTCACTATAAACAATGCTCTGATACCAATTTGTCACACCCCAAAACCGGAACGGCGGAAATGTTCTGTGGCGGAGGACGTCATGTACAGTATCATAACAATGCATAATAGTAAACAAGCAACAACATCCATTGCATTAATAGAATAATTTTAATACAAGCGTGTTCTGTATAGTTTATAAGACACCAAAAATATGAATCAAAATAAGAGATGAGTCTTGAATGTGCTCCATCTTCTCAAAGCTTCATCGGTACCTGTCTACTGATGACCTGAGAAAACAACTTATTTTGAAAGAGTTTATCAGCATTAAAGCTGTTGAGTTCATAAGTATTTAGTGTCATTATTTGTATGAAAATGCTTATAAGTTTGAAGAAAATGTTTGTAAGTTCTCAGTGTAAATGTTTGTAGTGAGTAGTTGCATCTCCTAGAAAATCCTATATTTTCTACTAAAAGTGGCCTTCTACCAAGGCACCAATGTTCTGTATGTTTGTTCCGTGTAAAAGTGTGTATTTTCCCAAGTATGACTATCATTAACGAAAAATAGTTTAAACATTTGAATGCGAGAAGATCGCAGAGTAAATGTAATAGGGGAAATAATGTTTTACCTCAGCAGTAACACTGCTGGCTAAATAGTAATAAAATACAGACTCTAGGTAGTATTAAATGTACAATACACCTCGGGGAGTCTTTTTGCCTTTAATCCCTAGTCGGTTAATTAAAGGTTTGAATGTGAACGCGTATGTAACCATGCTGATCGACGACTGAATAAATGATGACCCTCCGGTGTCATATGTAGTGAGGTGACATTTTGTCACCCCTTGGCCTTATCGGCTGGGACTGTAGCTAGCATTCGGGGTGTGGGAGTGTCTGTCTCGTATAGATCTATACACATGATGCCCGCTCTCCCTCCAGGAGACTCTAGTTACCAAATGATACAACAATGTCTTGTTGTATCCGAACTTAGTATGTCACATTCTAGTTATCGTATTCTAATGTTTGTATAGTGAGTCATAGTAAAGTTCTCTCTGCACTAGTGTATAGTATATTCACTTGTATAGTGTATAGTATGTTCTCATGTATAGTGTATAGTGTGTATTGTATTTCGTTATAGTACGTTTGTAATGACTTGTAAATGTACTGACTCTTGTATGCTTTGCTGTACTAGTAATAGTGAGTAGTAATTTCTTAAACTATACCTATTATAGTTTACTAGTAATGTTGTTTGTATGCCTTTGCTACCCAAAGGTACTGAACTGAAGTAAATTATTTTATATCTAAACAGATATATATGATATATAACTAAGGTTTCAACGACATTCGGACAAATAACAGGATACTCTAAGTCCACAACCAAACAAGGAATAGGAAGTAAAGTAAGCTATCAGTCCTAAGTCCTTCAAATCTTACTTATATAAATATATATGTATAGACATGAGTTTGACAATAATATAAGTTCAAAAGAGTTTGATAATGGATTTAGCGTTTAAAAGAGTTTTGAAAAAAGTTTTGAAGTATTTGAAATCCATAAGTTTGATGATAATTTAAAAGTAATAGAAAATTTTTATGTTTGTTCTAGTTATTAATCACATGTGATTAATATAATAACTAGAATGTTTCAACTTGTATTCCCCCCCGTAAAAGCATTTAAATCATTTCAAAGGTTGATTAAGGGGTATGAACACACCTGTAGTGAGTAGTTTGGATCGAAGTGTTGAGTAGGATGGTAAGTGTCAAGTGAGGACTTTAGCACACACTAATTAAGCAAGTAAGCACACCTTAGGATATGGAAAACACTTTGATTCAAGTGCTAGAAGTACAAAGGATTGCACCTAAGGGTTGTAGGGCCTCACATTGGAGTTTACGGCCGAAGTGTAAACCCCCATGAGTTTACGGCCCATGGGTTTACGGCCCATGTTGTTTACTGCCCATGGGTTGACGGCCCATGGTGTTTACGACCGTAAAATCATGGTGTCTTGTCCCATTTTGCGTGTTTTAAGGTCCTATAATCATCTTGGAAGTGTTCTAGGCTTTGTTTCTAGGCTTAGGAGGGTGTTGTGGTAACTTTGCACCACTTAAATAGAGTTTACGGCCAAGGGAGATTGCATTGGCCGTAAACACCCTTCTGGACACGATTTCTAGATGTTTAACAAGTGTTTCAAGTATACAACATGTTAGGGATAGTGTACTTACGTAGTGGAAGCTTGAAAGGGTAGTTAGAGTCTAAAAACACTAGTGTGTGTTCTTGGTGTTCTTGGTGAAATGAAGAACACTTGAAGATCTACCTAAAAAAAGAGATTTCATGGATGAAATCAAGAGTGAATCAAGGAGAAGAGATGTATGAACACATAGAGGGAAGGAATCACTTAGATTTTTGAAGTTTGGAAGCAAAAGTCTCAAGATCCTTGGGAGAGAATTCGAGTTCTAGGCTTGGAAAAGTGAAAAGTGGCTGAAAAATGACTAAGGGCCATATATATACCATGGAGTTTACGGCCACCATGTGTTTACGGCCGTAAACCCATGACCCTTGGCCGTAAACTCCTCTTTTGAGGGTTTATGGCATGTTTGATGGGTTACAACTTCAGTTGGCACTTCCATTCACTTATTCCTTGGATATACTAGGCTCGGAATGCTCAAATAGACTCAAAATAGTGCTAGAAGTTAGCAGGAACAAGTCTAACTTTGATTGGATTGAACGGTTTGTACAAGATTGAAATTTCGGGTTGTCACAATAATTGTGTAATTTTTTCATATAAACATCTTTCAAAAGATTGCTTATGTCTTTTATAAGTGATCAAAACATTTCAAAAACTCTTTTAAAGTTATGTTACTTTATAGTTTAACAAAACTCCGTTTTCAAAGTACAAGCATAACTTAGTAGTAAAATGAGTTTTTTTAATAACAGTTCGAGTAAATTACTAGTAAACTATAAGGGGTATAGTTTAGGGGTTCAGTTCATACTATAACTAGAAGATACTAAGATGCTAGATACTAGAAGATACTAAGATACTATAACAGAACGAACATAATAAGGTGCTGCAGCATGGTACAACTACAAGATCTAACTATACCAATGAATCACTAACTCATTGTTCTAAAGAAAAGGTGATAGTTAAATTGGGTATACATGATCGTATAACTTTAATGTGGATTTACACGGCCTAGCAACTGGTTTGCTGAAGTCGGGTTTGGTTCCTAGAATCTCTTGACAGGGAGAGCGTATAGGATGGGGACTAGCCTTCACATCATGACCTTAATAAAAAAAAATCATGTTTTAAGGTAATCAGTACGCCAGGATGTCAATTCAAAAGACAACTGGGTACTTATAATTTCCCATTACTTTCATTTTGTGACAGTTCCACTTGAAAGTTAACGCAAACTATTTTCGAGTCAAGATAGTTATAAACTAGGGAAAAACTTACATTTTACAAATGACACACAGAACAGTCGAGTCTAGTACATTCAGTAGAAAGGGATCTATAATGCTAACTTTATGATTCCTTAGTGTATGCATTCAGGGATATATATTAATCGGGTCCGACAGGTAGTAGGATGTGTGCTTTCCGCTTCATTTCCTGTTCCTTGTTTGGTTGTGGGCTTAGAGAAGATAAACCCAGCCTACTATCTATCCGAGCTTAGCTGAATATATGTTCTGTATACACCAAGTAATCATAACGGGTACCATGTATGGGTCAGGTCATAGGATACTAATTCAATGCACCGTTTTCTAGTACAAAACATACTTTTCAAATAAAGAACTTTTGGAATACAAAAGTAGAAACTTAACTAGTAAAGGGTTTAACCCTATTTATTAAACCAGTATAACTTAAAGGACCTTAGGCGGTTAATCCTATAATACCCTAGTTTATACGTCAAGGTTATATATAATTAATATCCGATAGGTAGTTGGATGTGTTATTTCCACCTCATTCCCTGTTCCTTGTTTGGTTGTGGGTTTAGGGTAGATTCACACAATTAACTATCTGTTCGATATTAGATTATATATAACTAGTATAAACTAAGTGATTATAGAAGGAACTACTGTGGTTATCAATTTATTATAAGAAATAAGGGTTTTCTTAAAGGATCTTTTCATCAAATATAAAGGAACTATTACAGTTAACTCCATGAGTACCAAGTGAATACGCCAGGGTTATATACAACGATGATCTAACACACAATGAGATGTGTGTCTTCCGCCTCATTTCCTGTTCCTTGTTTGGTTGTGGAGTTAGGGCAGATACACACAATCGATTGTTTGTTTACTCTGGGTTTTATATAACTTGTATCCATTTAATACTCATAGAAAGGACTGTAGAGTCATTTTTACTTATCTTTCATCAAACCAGGGAATATAGGATTTTCTGGAGGAACATGCAAAATTTTCTAAACAAAACTTACTACAACTTACTACAACTTTCTACAAACTTTCTTACTACTTACTACGTCACTAAAATCTTATGAACTCACCAGCTTAAATGCTGATCTACGCTTTCAAAATAACTTGTATTCTCAGGAGACTAGTAGACAGGTACGCGCTCTGGGAATTCAGAAGATGGAGTAGTATAGCTTCATGTCTTTTTGTTATTTGCTATGTATTCTATATTATGTGAATCGCATATTTTGTAAACACTTTCTTTCTAATGAAATGGTTGTTTATTACTTGCTTACTATGATGCATGCCTTGTGATACTAAACATGACGTCCTCCACCCCAGATCGTTTCCGCCGTTCCGGTTTTGGGGTGTGACAGATTGGTATCAGATCATTTTTTATAGTGAACTAAGTATACCAACCGATAAAAGATATACAACTATAAATACAATGGGGCCAAAGTGCTGTGGATAATTATATATTCTAAGTATATAAGTATACCTTATAAAAGTATACATATTTGCTTATACATATATACATACTAGAACAAGTATCACAACGAGAACAGAACAGAAGTATTTAAAGGTTGAACACTGTGGTCAAACCTGGACAACTATGTAATCATCTCTAGGATCAATATAGCCTGATCAACTATATTCATTCGAGATGTGACCGACATGTGTTTGGGAGTGATGTGGTGTTGCAACGGTCTTAAAACTTACCTAACACTAGTCAAGAGAATACTAGATCAAGTACATAGAGTTAGAATACTATAGGAGTATTCTATGATACTATAACGCGAGAACAAGTTTAAAACATACCAAGTACATTACATTAAAATACTATAGGAGTATTTTAGGCACTATACAAATAACTTATGTGATAACTTAAAAGACTCTTACGGATAGGTCTATAATCTTGAAATGTATACTACCAAGGTTATATATAATTGAGATTTTATGGACTGAGAATGTGTGATCTACGCTTCACTACCTGTTCCTTGTTTGGTTGTGGTTTGGGAGTAGGATCACTTATTCGAAGGTCTATTTAACTTTGGATTATATACAACTTGTATACATTGTGAAATTATAGGAGGACTCTGTAAGGATCGCCCCATAATGTATCACTTAAATCTCAAAGATTCTTTAGTCACTTCCATTCTCGCACAACAAACCCAGATAGATGTAATCACTTCCTCATAGCGGTCAACAGAAGAGTCAAGGAGGAACAAGAGCAAGTTCATGAGAAGCTTTCAAAGAAGGATCAGCCGAAGTAACCAAAACATCTTACACGTCACACTAATAAATAATAATCTTGTTTAACTAAATGAGCGAGTGGAGACACTGCTCACCTTATATGTTAGGATTATTTTCTTACATGCAGCTGGTAACAGTTATTCAGGCAACAGATATTCATTCGAGGATAGCCATTCCAAATTCAAAAAGTTTATTTGGTATAGACTCTTTTATGGATTGTTCCCAGAACCCTGAGGAAGTCATGACCCGATACACTCAGAACTACGATAACCTTGTATTTTCAGCTTTCGGCTTGTGTCCATTGCTTTATACTTATTCCATCTCATCTTTGTATTCTTTTAGCAAAGATGCCTCCTCGCAGACCAAACAGACGCGCTACTCTGCTAACTCCAACTCCTACGCCACAGTTCGTTTCTGCTGCTCTCCAAGCAGCGATATCCTCTGCAGTGGCAACTGCTCTAGCTCACTTCGGTGGAAGTGGTACCCTCGGATCTAGTAGCGGTACCCACTTAGCCAACCCCAGAGTTTCTCACGGACACCCAAGGGAGTGTTTGTATAAAGACTTCATGAACTGCAAACCAAATTCCTTTAATAGAAATGGTGGAGTGATCGCTCTGATGCGATGGTTCGAGAAAATAGATTCGGTCTTCGCAATTTGTTCGCGCTCAGAAGGGAGAAAAGTAAAGTTTGTTGCCTGCACCTTCTCAGACAGAGCCCTGACATGGTGGAACAACCATGTTAAGTCACTGACCCTATCAGTGGCTAACTCAATAGGTTGGGAAAACCTAAAAGAGTTAATGTTGGAAGAATATTGGCCGTTAGGCGAAGTTCAAAAGCTGGAACAAGAAATATGGGAGCTCACGATGGTCGGCTCAGACATTGGGGCCTACACTGACCGGTTCAGCGCCCTAGCAGCTCTATGCCCCGGGATGGTTACCCCAGAGAGCAAGAAGATAGAAAGATACATCTGGGGTCTAACTGACCCGATCCAAGGAGATGTACTGTCTTCTAACCCAGCCACATTCGACAGTGCTAAGGGCCTGGCACAGCGACTCATTGACCACGGAGTCCGCCATGGTGTGGAAGTCCCCGTTCCCAAGCCATCGAGAGAAGAGGGCAATAGCCAGAAGTCGGGGAACAAGAGGAAGAAGAAGTGAACAACACAGGAGACCCCGCAGGAGGAACAAACGATTACTATGTATGCCACCACAACATCTGCTACTCCATCACCTGCTAGTCGATATGCTGGAACCCTCCCGAATATGGAAAGTGCAACTACCACCACACCGGAGTATGCCGGGAAATGCAGTGTCTGAACTGCCACAGAAAGGGATACACAATCCGTTTGTGCAAGGCACCGGCTCAACCGATCTCCCAAGTCCCCGGAGTTGAAGAAAACCAAGCCTGATGTGGCTGTGGTGAGGCAGGACACTATCAGAGAGACTGCCCGATAACAAAGAATTCAGGAGCGGATGGACGGATTCTAATGATCACCGCAGGAGAATCAACCCCAGAGTCGTCAACGAGCAGCGGTACGTTTTCGATTTAGTAATTACTTGAAAAATTAATTTATATTTTTATAAGATTAAAACTGGGGGTTAACATTTAAAAGTAATTATAATAACTCACTTATTGAAAGAAGTCACATTATTCAAGAAAACTAAGAGATCCGTTCTAAGAAGCTACGATGTCTTAGAATGTACATTAAGGGTTGTGCATAGCTAAGAGTTTGCAGACTTAGAGTGAGTAATTTCGCCTTAATTCCTATTCCTAGTCTGGTTCTGGATTTGAGGCAGAGTTACTCAGTCGACTGTCTTATTCATCTTAATTATTCATAACTTGTATATGACAGACGATCGTAGTGGTACCAAAGAGGATCGTAGTATAAAGAATCGACACTAGTTAACAAAACACTTTCTCGGTATGTACGCGCACATCACGGTACGATACATGGAAGTGTTATCATCAAGGGAAAAACAGAAAGCGCTAGAACATTTAGAAAGGGTACATTTCCGAGCACACTAGGAGTACATTAACATATAACAAACATTTCTTTCAAATCGGCCAAAGTTTGTTCAGTAAAGAGTCCGTTTCTATCATTCGTCACGAGTTGGCGTGGTCTTCACCATACTAAGTTCATATGTTTCGATCGCCTCGACCGTCAAGTTCACGAAATCTTCATCATTCGTAACGACAGTCCGACCTAAAACCTCAGTTTTGTCTTCCGTATTCTAAACCCCGAAGTACTCGTGCGAAGAGTACTTTGTCCTCCGAAGCCTTGCCGTCATATGTCCGCAGACCTTTCCGAAATACTACTCGTCCAGCAGACCCAGTTCAAGCACAGAGGCTAAGGGCGAATACAGTCCACCTATCACTATTAAGTGTATACGCGAGAGTAGTATATGATTATGATTATGTAGATCTAGTATGTGTGTTTCTGCCCTATCTCATGTTCCTTTTTTGGTTGTGGACCTATTGCAGAGTCGCACATCCGACTGTGTAAGTAATCCTAATTATATACGACCTGTATACACGAGGTAATGATAGATGGACCAAGTCTGAATCCTATCATGAACTGTAGGGCAAAGTTGCCACGTCTACGAGTGGATATTCTGCCAATCAGAGGAGCGCAACCCCAGTAGTACTACTAAGAAAGCTAATTTCGGGACGAAATTCCATCTGACGGGGGGATGATGTGACAACCCTAAAATTCTTACCTTGTATAGTCAAACCATTCAACTCATCTGAGTGTCAAAGTCATTCATAATGAGTTCTAGCCTTGTTAAAGGTCATTCTAAGGAGTTTTAAGCCTAATACACTTAAGGAATGAGTGTTAGAATGTACCTGCTAGAGACACTGTGCAACATTCAAGCCTTATGACCACTAAAAAAGGAGTTCATGGCCAAGACTTATGACTTTACGAACATAAAGTCATGGCTGGCCGTAAACTCCCCCTTAAGGTCTCAATCCCTTCACTTTTCCTTCATTATTTCACTTTCACCTAAAGAACACTTGATTTCTCTCTCAAGTATCATCGAGATTTTCACTCCCGATCTTCACAAATGTAAGTGATTCTTCCCTCTAGTTGTTGTTACCCTTCTTTCTCATGAATCACTCTTTAATTTCATCCGTTGAAATCAACATTTTGCTAGATCTTCAACTTTCACCAAGAACACCAAGAACACACTTGTTCTTGGTGGCCGGAAACTCATCTAAAGGCCTCCAAAGTGGGAGTATTCCATCTATCTTCTAGTTAACTATGTTAGAAACTAGATCCTAGCCTTGAAACATCACCAAACTCATCTTCAATGAGAGTTTACGGCCAAAGAGCATCTCCCTTGGCCGTAAACCCTAAATATGGGCAAGATTTGAGCCCTAAACACTTCTATACACTAGCTAACCTTTGATACACTTCAACCTTTGAGAACCCTTCCCTTTAAGACCCAAAAGGACACCATTTAGTGAGTTTACGGCCATAAACATTTGGTGTGGCCGTAAGCACCTCCACACCTTCCAATAAGTTAGTTTTGCTCATCCATGTGTAGAGCAATGGTCCGTCAAGGTTCCCTATCATTCAAACACCCACTTATGCACCTTTTACCTTGAGTTTACTACCCAAAGCTCCATGGCCATAAACCCGTGGCCGTAAACACCAAATGATGGCCTTAAACATCCCTTAGATGACTCACATGTGATTCCAACACTTGGTCAAAGTGTTTCCTAGTTCCTTAAGGTGTTTCCTTGCATTTGGTTGCTTCTAAAGCTTATATTTATGCAAATATATGTCATTTAGGACTTGTTGTGTCTCGGGACTTCATTCGTGGAACTTCTCATCCTTACGCGGTTATTCGTTTGAATCACCCACATAAGGTGAGTTCATACCCCGTAATCAATCTTTTAAACTGTTTTAAATGCTTTTAAAGGGGGGGGGGGGATACAAGTTGAACACAATGATAATTGTGTAATTTTTTGTTATAAGCATCTTTCAAAAGATTTCTTATGTCTTTTATAAGTGATCAAAACATTTCAAAAACTCTTTTAAAGTTATGTTACTTTATAGTTTAACAAAACTCCGTTTTTAAAGTACAAGCATAACTTAGTACTAAAATAAGTCTTTTCAATAACTGTTCAAGTAAATTACTAGTAAACTATAAGGGGTATAGTTTAGGGGTTCAGTTCATACTATAACTAGAAGATACTAAGATGCTAGATACTAGAAGATACTAAGATACTATAACAGAACGAACATAATAAGGTGCTGCAGTATGGGACAACTACAAGATCTAACTATACCAATGAATCACTAAGTCATTGTTCTAAACAAAAGGTGATAGTTAAATTGACAGGGAGAGCGTATAGTATGGGTACTAGCCTTCACATCATGACCTTAATAAAACAATCATGTTTTAAGGTAATCAGTACGTCAGGATGTCAATTCAAAAGACAACTGGGTACTTATAATTTCCCATTACTTTCATTTTGTGATAGTTCCACTTGAAAGTTAATGCAAACTATTTTCGAGTCAAGATAGTTATAAACTAGGGAAAAACTTACATTTTACAAACGACACACAGAACAGTCGAGTCTAGTACATTCAGTAGAAAGGGATCTATAATGCTAACTTTATGATTCCTTAGTGTATGAATTCAGGGATATATATTAATCGGGTCCGACAGGTAGTAGGATGTGTACTTTCCGCTTCATTTCCTGTTCCTCGTTTGGTTGTGGGCTTAGAGCAGATACACCCAGCCTACTATCTATCCGAGCTTAGCTAAATATATGTTCCGTATACACCAAGTAATCATAAGGGGTACCATGTATGGGTCAGGTCATAGGACACTAATTCAATGCACCGTTTTCTAGTACAAAACATACTTTTCAAATAAAGAACTTTTGGAATACAAAACTAGAAACTTAACCAATAAAGGGTTTAATCCATTTTATTAAACCAATATAACTTAAAGGACCTTAGGTGGTTAATCCTATAATACCCTAGTTTATACATCAAAGTTATATATAATTAATATCCGATAGGTAGTTGGATGAGTGATTTCCGCCTCATTCCATGTTCCTTGTTTGGTTGTGGGTTTAGGGTAGATTCACACAATTAACTATCTGTTCGATATTAGATTCCATATAACTAGTATAAACTAATTGATTATAGAAGGAACTATTGTGGTTATCATTTTATTATAAGAAATAAGGGTTTTCTTAAAGGATCTTTTCATCAAATATAAAGGAACTATTACAGTTATCTCCGTGAGTACCAAGTGAATACGCCAGGGTTTTATACAACGATGATCTAAGAAACAATGGGATGTGTGTCTTCCGCCTCATTTCCTGTTCCTTGTTTGGTTGTGGGCTTAGGGCAGATACACACAACCGCTTGTTTGTTTACTCTGGGTTTTATATAAATTGTATCCATTTAATACTCATAGAAAGGACTGTAGAGTCATTTTTACTTATCTTTCATCAAAGCAGGGAATATAGGATTTTCTGGAGGAACAGGCAAACTTTTCTAAACAAAACTTACTACAACTTACTACAACTTTCTACAAACTTTCGTACTACTTACTACATCACTAAAATCTTATGAACTCACCAGCTTAAATGCTGATCTATGCTTTCAAAATCACTTATATTCTTAGGAGACCAGTAGACAGGTACGCGCTCTGGGAATTCAGAAGATGGAGCAGTATATCTTCATGTCTTTTTGTTATTTGCTATGTATTCTATATTATGTGAATCACATATTTTGTAAACACTTTCTTTCTAATGAAATGGTTGTTTATTACTTGCTTACTATGATGCATGTCTTGTGATACTAAACATGACGTCCTCCACCCCTGAACGTTTCCGCCGTTCCGGTTTTGGAGTGTGACATCATACATTTAGCTGTCCGTTCGATATTAGATTATATATAACTAGTATAAATTAAGTGATTGTAGAAGGAACTATTGTGGTTACCATTTTTACTAAAGCAAATATTTGAATTTCTTAAGGAATGTTTTCTTTAAATATAAAAGAACTATTATAGTTAACTCCGTAAGAACGAAATGAATATGCTACGGTTATATACAATGAAGATATAACAAACAATGGGATGTGTGACTTCCGCCTCATTTCCTGTTCCTTGTTTGGTTGTGGGCTTAGGGCAGATTCACACAACGATTGTATGTTTGATCTGGATTTTATATAACTTGTGTCCATTTAGTACTCATAGAAGGAATTGTAGAATCATTTTTACTTATCATTCATCACATCAGAAAATATAGGATTTTCTGGAGGAACAGACGAACTTTTCTAAAGAACTTATAGTTTACTTTTCATAACTAAAATACTTATGAACTCACCAGCTTAAATGCTGATCTACTCTTTCAAAATAACTTGTATTATCAGGAAACTAGTAGACAGGTACACGCACAGGGATTCAGAAGATGGAGCATAGTAGCTTCATGTCTTGTTTTGTTATCTACTTTTGGAGTCAATCTTTTGTGAATCACATACTTTGTAAACACTTTAATATTAATGCAATGGATGTTTGTTACTTTGATTACTATGATGCATGTGTTGTCATACTAAGCATGACGTCCTCCGCCCCCGAACGTTTTCGCCGTTCCGGTTTGGGAGTGTGACAGATTGGTATCAGAGCATTGTTTATAGTGAACTAAGTATATCAACCTATAAAAGATATACAACTATAAATACAATGGGGCCGATGTGCTCTGACTAAAAGTATATTTTTAAAATATAACAATATTTTTAAAAGTATACATACCTGCATACATATATACATACTAGACCAAGTATCACAAGACTAACAGAATAGAGGTATTTAAAGGTTAGACACTGCGGTCAAACCTGGACAACTATGTAATCATATTTGGGATCAATATAGCCTGATCAACTATATTAATTTGAGATATGACCAACATGTGTTTGGGAGTGATGTGGTGTTGCAACAGTCTTAAAAGTTACCTAACTCTATACACAAGGGATTTCTAGATCAAAACATAAAGTTAAATACTATAGGAGTATTTTATGATACTATAAGATAACAACAAGTTTAAAACATACGAAGTTCATTACATTAAAATACTATAGGAGTATTTTAGGCACTATAAATAACATATGTGAAAATTTAAAAGACCCTTCTAGTAGGTCTATAATTTCGGAGTGTATACTCCCATGGTTTTATATAATTGAGATTTTATAGACTTAGATTTTGTGAACTATGCTCTACATCATGTTCCTTGTTTGGTTGAGGTTTTAGAGTAGGATCACTTATTCGAAAGTCTATTTAATCTTAAATTATATACAACTTGTGTACACTGCACAATTATAGGTGGACCCTGTAAGGATCACCCCATAATGTTTCACTTAATCTCATTGATTGTTTAGACACTTCCATTGTCGCACGACAAACCTAGATAGACGTAACCACTCCATCATAAGCAGTCAGCAGAGAAGTCAAGGAGGAACAATAAGAGGTTCATAAGGAGCTTTCCAATGACGGATCAACCAAAGAAACCAAAACGTCCTATGCGTCACACTAACAAATAATAACCTTAAATGACTTAGTGAGCTAGTGAATACACTACTCACACTATGTGTTAGGATTATTTCCTTTTCGTGCAGCCAGTTCGTATATTGAATTCACAGAGATTCATTCGCGGATAGCCACTTCTGATTCATAAAGTTTATTTTATATAGACTCCCATTATGAATTATTTTTCAAAACCCTATGAAAGTTAGGACCAGATGCACTCAGAAGTAGGATAGCTTAGTCATTCAACATTCGGCTTATAACCACTATTATAGACTTATTTCCATCTCATCTTTGTATTCTTTTTAGCAAAAGATGCCTCACGGTAGACCTGTAAGATGCGTAGTCAATATCACAACAGAGAATCCACCACCGCAATACGACACTGCTGCTCTCCAAGCAGCGGTAACAGCCGCAGTAACAGCTGCTATAACTCACATTCGTGCAATTAGTACCAGTGGATATGGTAGCAGTACCAACCTAACTAACCCGGAGTTACCCACGGACACCCACGGGAGTGTTCGTACAAGGACTTCATGAACTGTAAACACAAATCCTTTAATGGAAATGGGGGAGTCATTGCCCTTATGCGATGGTTCGAGAAATCAGATTCGGTCTTCGAAATATGTCTGTGCCTAGAAGGGAGAAAAGTGAAGTTTGCTGCCTGCACCTTCTCCGACAGAGCCCTAACATGGTGGAATGGCCATGTTAAGTCACTGACCCTATAAGTTGCTAACTCGATGGGTTGGGAGAACCTGAAAGAGATGATGTTGGAAGAATACTGCCTTAGGGGCGAAGTTCAAAAGCTAGAAAAAGAGCTATGGAAGCATACCATGGTCGGCTCAGACATAGTGGCCTACATTGACAAGTTTAGCGACATGGCAACACTATTGTCGCACCCCCAAACCAGAATGGCGGAAACATTCGGGGGCGGAGGACATTAGGTAAGTATCACAATACATGCAATATAGTAATAAAAGTACAAACAACCACTGTATTAATAAGTATAAGTTTTACATAAGTGTTTAAACATTACATATTCAAACACTAAAGTAGGTACAGCAGAAGACAAGAGTCGCGGTACGGTACTAGGTAGTCTTCTCAAAAGCTTCGGGAGTGTACCTACCTAATGGATTCCTGAGAATACAAGTTATTTAAAAAGAGTAGATCAGCATTTAAGCTGGTGAGTTCATAAGTATTTTTGTTCTGTTAAGTATACCCTAAGTTCTTTGAATAAGTTCACTGGTTTCTCCAGGAAATCCTATATCTCCTGAGGTGATTAGCTGATAAACTCAATAGTTTCCCTCTGTAATTACCTAGTTTATACTGATTATACATAACACAATATCGAATTGACAGTTAAATGGGTGTATCTGCCCTAAGCCCACAACCAAACAAGGAACAGGAAGTAAGGCGGAAGTCACACATTTCAGTGTCAATCGAACCTTACTTATGTACAACTCTGATGTAGCAACTAAGGAATTATAGAATTAACCACTAAAGGTCTTTTGTGTTATACTAGTTTACCGAGATTGAGTGACTAAGTTCCATTGGATAAGTGGTTTAATCCCATAAACCGTTCTCTTTGTATTACTGTTTTGTATTTGTATTCCTTTATGAAAACTTGAAACTGAGAGTGTGCCTGGCTCCACCAGGTGTTAATGAAAACTGTATTAAACCATTGTTTTTTTGTATTCTATAAACTGGTACTTTGAAGGTGTACTTTCGTTTATTTGTTTATACACTAATGTATTGTTAATACCTTTTTAATGAGTAGTTTTTATTATAACCTTACTATGACGGATGGCCTGAAACAAACGCTTTGTGGGCGTTTAAACTAGTGATAACAATTGTCACTCATCAAACTGTAGCTAGCAGCCTGAGTGCAGGGTTGTCAATTCCCGATATAGATCTACACACACTTGTTTCGATCCCCGGCTGGAGATTCTGGTTATAATGTCAGGACTTCCTATGTTGTCTAAAATGAATTAAACAACCTGAATATAGAGTCTCATAAAAAGCATATTAAACGTTCATGTATATTAGTTTTGAAAACCCAATCATTCGGAAATAATGATTGACAGTATATTCTTGAATTAAAACCCAATCATTCGGAAATAATGATTGATAGTATATTCTTAGTTTTTCAAACATGTATTTGATAAGTGTAAACCCTTGATTTGTTTTGAATCAAAACCCTGGTTTCTTGTAAAACAGTGTATTCTAGTTTACTTGAATTATGAATTATTACCTCGTGTCTGCTAACTCGGGTACTCTGTATAGTACCTTTGCTAATGCAAACCCGGCAGAATGTATCTTTACTTCTTTAATATGTTATTCATATATTAAAGGTATTATACATATCTTGTTATATTTGAATGTATTTTGGTAATTTCCTTGGAAAGTATACAGTCATGAATCATACTTGTATATTTGGTTTTGAGTCGTAAATTATACCTATTATAATTTATATGTTCTATCGGATTAGCATGAATTCTCATGGATGAACACCTTTACTCAGCCTGATACAAAGGTGAAGATACCAAAAGGAGTAACCTTTTGTACTAATATATGTATAATATATATATAATTAAGAAGGAAACGACCTTCGGACAAATAATACAACCTTAATTCCACATCCAAACAAGGAAAAGAAAATAAGATAATTCATTAGTCCTAAGTCCTTCAAATCTTATTTATATATTTATACATATATAAACATGACTTTGGCATTTATATTTTGAAATAGTTTATAAAACATTTTTCAAAGAATTTAACATGGCTTTACGTTATTTTGGAAGTATTTGGTAATTCTTAAAAGCATACGAAAACTTTCTGTGTGATTATTATCACACACAGTTATTAACACAATTTAATATTGTGTTAAACTTGTATTCCCCACCTAAAAGCATTTAAAAACCATTGAAAAGGTAAATTACAGGGGTATGAACTCACTTTGATAAGCGGTGATTCGGGCAGCGTTTCGTTTCACGGAAAAGAGTTTGTTTGACGAAAAACCGGCTCCAATCGGGCAGAGTTTCGATAGGAGAGAGGATGAATTCTCGAGAATTCCGGGGCTCCGGGGCATGCTTCGGATTTTAGACGCGTTACTGGGGCTTTGGGGGTTGTTTGTGAAGTTATGGAAGAGAGAGGAGTGAAAAAGGGCCAAAAATGGGGTGAAAAACCCTTCCATCCGAGAAGGCTCGCACCCTTTATATAGGGGTGCGAGGGTTCGGACGAGGAGGACAGGTGGCGAGGCGAGAGGCGAGTCAGCAGCCACGCGTCGGTCAGTAGTGAAGCCACGTGCGAGGGTTCGGATCTGGCGGCTTCTGATTAGTCAAGCTTCGGTCCAATAGGGAGAAGGCACGCATGCGAAGGGGTGTCTCTGGGGTGGCCGATGCGAAGGTGTGGGCTTGCTACTGGACCGCGGTTGCGGTCCAATCCGATGTTGACACGGTGATTTGCGGTCCAACCCGAAGGTAACACGTGGCACTTCGCACGTGATGATGACGTGTCCGAAGAGTGACCTGCGAAATTTCTCGGTTATCCATAATTTCTCGATTTTCGTGCCAAAAACTTGCGAAATTCATAACTTTCGCATACGAGCTCCATTTTTGACGTTCTTTATATGCACGCGTAGGTAAAATCATACTCTACGACTTTTGTTTAGACTTCGTCGTCTGATTTTGAATTTATTTTTAATATTATTATTTTAAACAGACCGGGACGGGAATCCGTAAAAAATTCATAACTTCTTCATCTGACGTCCGTTTTTGCCTGTCTTTTTACCGTTGTGGTACTTTTAACGAGACCTTCGATTCTCGTTTAAGTTGCATCGGCTAAATATCGATCAATTTATATTTCGAATTTTTAGCTGTCTACTGCTAAACCGAAACTTCGAAAAATCATAACTTCCTCATACGAAGTCGGATTTTCACGTTCTTTTTATGAACGTTCTCGGTTTAACATATTCTACAAGTTTCATTTAGATTGTTAAGGCTAAAAATCCTTTTATCAAAAATTCTCTTTTTATACTGAATAGTGTTTTACCGGTTTTACCGCGGATTTTCGATTGGTCATAACTTCTTCGTTATAACTCGGATTTCAGTGTTCTTTATGTTTTTGGAAACCTTGTTACAAACTCTACCACTTGGTTCATCCCAATTACGATTATTGATCAATTTATTTTTGACCAAAATTTGACTGGTGTCACATTATCCCCCCGTTAGAGAGAATTTCGTCCCGAAATTAAGTCTAAAGTGATACTCATGGACTAGGTCTAATCTTTCCTTCCCAAGTGAATACAGGTCTCTGGTTTGTAATCCAGCGAACCTTCACTAACGGGATAAGACTTAGCGTAGTTCGTCAGATTTCCCTATCCATGGTTTTTATTGGTTCTTCTACAGAGTGTAGACTTTTATTTAACTTGATTTCATCGAGTGAAATAACAAGTGTTTTATCGGATAAACACCTCTTTAGATTTGATATCTGAAAGATGGGATGAATGTTATTAAGTTTTTGTGGTAGTTTAAGTTTAAAAGTACAAGACCGATTCTGGAAAGAACCTCAAATGGTCCTATGTACTTTGAGTTTTGTATTTCATGCTTTCTCAAGCGCATCTTGTCCTTCGTGAGTGAGACCTTCATATGACAAGGTCATCAATCCTGGAATTCCAAGGGTTTTCTTTTATCGAAGCCGTAGCTTCTTTGGTTAACTCTGGAAGCTTTATGGCATTTCCTGATTTATATTTTGATTTTGGTAGTTTCTCGGGTAATTTCCTGATCAGCGAGGGTGCTGTGTGGAAATTGGATCTCTAGCTAGTTGCGTATTACCTACTTTAATCCAGTGCAGATAGAATCTATACTTATGACCACAGAAGGTTTCGAATGGAACAACTTAAATGCTAGCGTGTTAAAGGACTCGACTAATTGGTAAATGGATATCCCATTCTTTACTATAGTCGATCCCATAGAATCATGACTACTCTGGTTCCTAGAGGTTTTTGAGTGACGGCCTGAACTGGGAGATGATTTTATTATCTCAGTGGAGATAATAGATATTGGCATACCGTGCACTCACACGTTCTAGTTATCTTCTCTACTTGCCACCTTTTCAGGTTTCAAGGCTTCCTGTTGAGCCTCCTTACTTTGTGTGGAGAGATTTGAAAGGGTTATCATAGTCCATGAGTGGCACTATGATCTGGGTACTCTTTCTGACTTAGGGTGTCAGCTACTATATTGGTTTTGTCGAGATGATAACGAATTTCAAATTCGTAGTCATTTACTAGCTCGACCCATTGTTGTGGTCTCATGTTGAATTCCACCTTGTAGAATACATGATGCAGGCTTTTGCTCCGAAGTTCATGATAAGACTCATAGTTGGTTCATCTACCATCACCTCCTGTATACAAGTTGTATATAATTTAGATTTCACAAAACGTTCAGATGGGTGACTCTGCCCCAGGTCCACAACCAAACAAGGAACAGGAAATAGGGCGGAATCACACACTCTTGTATATATACTTAGAAGCGACAGATTTGCTTAATGAGTTCTTAGTCTCTATTCTTGAACTTGACCTGCGGAACAATGATTTTCCTATGAGTTCTATTGAGGTACTTCGGTAGTTACTGACTTCCAAGACTACTTCGGTGCTTTTCGTTTGAAGTTTCCTGTCTACTGAGTAGGTTAGAATGGCGGGGTACTCTTCGCATGGGTACTTTTGAAATTTTGAAACGAGAGAAAACCTAAGGGTTTTGTGTTATGGATTGAAAGAATTTCATCTTAGGGCCGATTAAGGAAAAGTTTTCTTATACAGCAAAAGAATTTTCACATGGTAAGGGCCAGGCCAAACCATGTCGAATGAGAATATCAGAATTTTCACGACGAACTAGATATTAAGTCGTTTTGGGATGAATGATTACTAGGGTGATATCCTATGTACCTAAGTTTTCAGCGCTTCTGGTTTTATTCTTTTATTATCACTACGAACCCCTTTTGATTCGAACTTGGCGGGTACTACCAATACGAGGGTCCTGATAATTTGAAATTATGAACTTTCATGAAACGATCCTTACTAGGTCTCTCTATAATCGCTTGGTGTATACAAGTCATGTATAATTAAGATTGGTAATACCTTTGACTGAGCAACCCTACCTTAAATCCACAACCAAACAAGGAACAGGAAATGAGGCGGGATTACTCACTCTAAGTCTACAAATCTTAATTATAAATGACCCTTAAGTGTAAACTAAGTCATCATAGCTTACCTGTTAGGGTTTCAAATTTTTATATAAGTGTTATGATTTACTTTGAATGGAAGAGTAATCATAATTATAGATAATTATCGGGGTTTGGAAACGTACCAAGTTATAGCAGGGTTCTTTGATGCTTTCCCATGTATTGGGATTAAAATCCTCCTGCTCCCCCGTCGTTCTTCTCTGTTGGACAGTCCCTCTTATAATCTCCTATTTCACCACAAAGGTGACATATGGGAATGGTTCCAACGTCGGTAGTTGAAGTGATAAACTCAACCAGAGTTCTACAGATGCGGGCGGTATGCCCCTTCATGTTGCATCTATTGCAATGCAGCTCTCGGCAAACTCCATGATGATGGTAGTTGCACTTGCTGCAGTGTGGGAGGTTTCCTAAGTACGGCTTGGTAGGTGCTAGAATAACAGGGCTGATGGGGGTATCGACTGCCCCAGTTCGTTGCCCTCAGCTAGGTTCTTGAGTTGAACAATTCCCTTCCTTGTTCTCGAACTTTCGTTTAAGGATATTAGGCTTAAGGTTCGAGGTGTTCTTACAGGTAGGTGCTTGTGGTTGTACTTGGCCATCACCACGATCGGGGTTACCGATAGCATTACTACTAACATTTGCTTTGTTAGCATTAAGGTGTGCCATGACAGCTGTTACAGCTGCTGTGACCGCAGCTTGAAACGTAGCCGCATCTATATGAAGGATATGTATTTCGCTGGTGGGTTGGTTACACTTCTTTGGAGGCATGATTCTGTTACATGATAAGAAAATGAGTTCGTGAGCGACTATCGTGTCTTTAGATGTATTCTAACCATTTGTATTTATGTATTAATCTTTTGTTTTGCTATATTGTTCTCAATGATTCGACCTGCATCCCTATGATGCAGTCATGGTAAGGAACAGGAATAAGTTTCTAGAATGGTTAGGAATCGAGTATCATCCAAACTAAGTTACCTTCGTTTGGTGGATATCGTTTCCCAATTTTCGAAAATATTCGAAAACAATTCATAACGGTGTCTACATAGAATAGACTTATGAATTTGAGAAGTAATCACTATCAATTAAGATTCCGTGATCTGATTTATTGTTATTAGCTGTGACAGGAAAAGCGGATAAGCTCTAAACCTAATGTGAGTAATGAAATCACTAACTCACTAGGTGGAACGGATTTACTAGTTTTTACTTAGATGAAAAGGTGCTCGAACACTTCATATGAATCATGCGTGGTTTTCCTTTGTTCTTTGTTCTATTCTGGATGGTAATGATTTGTTCTCCCCTGGTATCTATATGGTGTCCTTAATAGGGTAAAGGCACTAAATGATTTCTATAGTTTATCTGTTTCTTTCCTTGGAATTCTCCTAATGAAATTATGTTGGATCCTCCTTGACTCTTCTATTGATTGATGGAGTAACTATGTTTATCTAACGGGTGTATACGAGAATGGGAATGTCTAAAGAATCTATGAGAAAAATTTGAATTTTTACGAAGGTGATTCTTTCTGGTCCTTCTATAATCACATGGTGTGTACCGATTATATATAATCCAAATCAAATAGACCTTTGAATAAGTAATCTTACACTAAAACCACATCCAAACAAGGAAAAGGAAGTAGAGTGAAAATCACATATTCTAAGTCTATAAAATCTCGGCTTTATATAACCTTAACGCATCCACTTATTAATTACAGACCTATCAGAAAAAATCTTTTTAACATTTTCCCAAAGGTATGAAACATACCTCCATGTTATTTTAGTTATGAGTTTGATTCTTGGACTTCTAGATACAAGAACTTAACAAGTTCTCAGTTTTCTTGTTATAGCATCCTAAAATACTCCCATAGTATTTTAGTCTTTATGTTTGGTTCTAGAATTCTTCTGGTACTTAGGTAAGTTTTAGACCAGTTGCAACACTACAATCACTCCCCTAAACACATGGTGGTCATATCTCGGATGAATATAGTTGATCAGGCTATATTGATCCTAGATATGATTACTCAGAGTGTTTTTATCCCAATGGGTTTATAGTTGTATATCTTTTATGACTGATATACTGAGTTCACTATAAACACTGCTCTGATACCAATCTGTCGCACCCCCAAACCAGAATGGCGGAAACATTCGGGGGCGGAGGACATTAGGTAAGTATCACAACACATGCAATATAGTAATCAAAGTACAAACAACCACTGTATTAATAAGTATAAGTTTTACATAAGTGTTTAAACATTACATATTCAAACACTAAAGTAGGTACAGCAGAAGACAAGAGTCGCGGTACGGTACTAGGTAGTCTTCTCAAAAGCTTCGGGAGTGTACCTGCCTACTGGATTCATGAGAATACAAGTTATTTGAAAAGAGTAGATCAGCATTTAAGCTGGTGAGTTCATAAGTATTTTTGTTCTGTTAAGTATACCCTAAGTTCTTTGAATAAGTTCACTGGTTTCTCCAGGAAATCCTATATCTCCTGAGGTGATTAGCTGATAACCTCAATAGTTTCCCTCTGTAATTACCTAGTTTATACTGATTATACATAACACAATATCGAATTGACAGTTAAATGGGTGTATCTGCCCTAAGCCCACAACCAAACAAGGAACAGGAAGTAAGGCGGAAGTCACACATTTCACTGTCAATCGAACCTTACTTATGTACAACTCTGATGTAGCAACTAAGGAATAATAGAATTAACCACTAAAGGTCTTTTATGTTATACTAGTTTACCGAGATTGAGTGACTAAGTTCCATTGGATAAGTGATTTAATCCCATAAACCGTTCTCTTTGTATTACTGTTTTGTATTTGTATTCCTTTATGAAAACTTGAAACTGAGAGTGTGCCTGGCTCCACCAGGTGTTAATGAAAACTGTATTAAACCATTGTGTTTTTGTATTATATAAACTAGTACTTTGAAGGTGTACTTTCGTTTATTTGTTTATACAATAACGTATTGTTAATACCTTTTTAATGAGTAGTTTTTATTATAACCTTACTATGACGGATGGCCTGAAACAAACGCTTTGTGGGCGTTTAAACTGGTGATAACAATTGTCACTCATCAAACTGTAGCTAGCAGCCTGAGTGCGGGGTTGTCAATTCCCGATCTAGATCTACACACACTTGTTTCGATCCCCGGCTGGAGATTCTGGTTATAATGTCAGGACTTCCTATGTTGTCTAAAATGAATTAAACAACCTGAATATAGAGTCTCATAAAAAGCATATTAAACGTTCATTTATATTAGTTTTGAAAACCCAATCATTCGGAAATAATGATTGACAGTATATTCTTGAATTAAAACCCAATCATTCGGAAATAATGATTGATAGTATATTCTTAGTTTTTCAAACATGTATTTGATAAGTGTAAACCCTTGATTTGTTTTGAATCAAAACCCTGGTTTCTTGTAAAACAGTGTATTCTAGTTTACTTGAATTATGAATTATTACCTCGTGTCTGCTAACTCGGGTACTCTGTATAGTACCTTTGCTAATGCAAACCCGGCAGAATGTATCTTTACTTCTTTAATATGTTATTCATATATTAAAGGTATTATACATATCTTGTTATATTTGAATGTATTTTGGTAATTTCCTTGGAAAGTATACAGTCATGAATCATACTTGTATATTTAGTTTTGAGTCATAAATTATACCTATTATAATTTATATGTTCTATCGGATTAGCATGAATTCTCATCGATGAACACCTTTACTCAGCCTGATACAAAGGTGAAGATACCAAAAGGAGTAACCTTTTGTACTAATATATGTATAATATATATATAATTAAGAAGGAAACGACCTTCGGACAAATAATACAACCTTAATTCCACATCCAAACAAGGAAAAGAAAATAAGATAATTCATTAGTCCTAAGTCCTTCAAATCTTATTTATATATTTATACATATATAAACATGACTTTGGCATTTATATTTTGAAATAGTTTATAAAACATTTTTCAAAGAATTTAACATGGCTTTACGTTATTTTGAAAGTATTTGGTAATTCTTAAAAGCATACGAAAACTTTCTGTGTGATTATTATCACACATAGTTATTAGCACAATTTAATATTGTGTTAAACTTGTATCCCCCCCTAAAATCATTTAAAAACCATTGAAAAGGTAAATTATAGGGGTATGAACTCACTTTGATAAGCGGTGATTCGAGCAGCGTTTCGTTTCCCGGAAAAGAGTTTGTTTAACGAAAAACCGGCTCCAATCGGGCGGAGTTTCGATAGGAGAGAGGATGAATTCTCGAGAATTATGGGGCTCCGGGGCTTGCTTCGGATTTTAGACACGTTACCGAGGCTTTGGGGGTTGTTTGTGAAGTTATGGAAGAGAGCGGAGTGAAAAAGGGCCAAAAATGGGGTGAAAAACCCTTCCATCCGAGAAGGCTCGCACCCTTTATATAGGGGTGCGAGGGTTCGGCCGAGGAGGACAGGTGGCGAGGCGAGAGGCGAGTCAGCAGCCACGCGTCGGATGCGAAGGTGTGGTCTCGCTACTAGATCGCGGCTGCGGTCCAATCCGATGTTGACACAGCGATTTGCGGTCCAACCCGAAGGTAACACGTGGCAGTTCGCACGTGCTGATGACGTGTCCGAAGAGTGACCTGCGAAATTTCTCGGTTGTCCATAATTTCTCGATTTTCGTGACAAAAACTTGCAAAATTCATAACTTTCGCATACGAGCTCCGTTTTTGACGTTCTTTATATGCACGCGTAGGTAAAATCATACTCTACGACTTTCGTTTAGACTTCGTCAGCTGATTTTGAGTTTATTTTTAATATTATTATTTTAATCAGACCGGAACGGGAATCCGTAAAACATTCATAACTTCTTCATCCGACGTCCGTTTTCGCCTATCTTTTTACCGTTGTGCTACTTTTAACGAGACCTTCGATTCTCGTTTAAGTTGCGTCGGCTAAATATCGATCGATTTATATTTCGAATTTTTAGCTGTCTACTTCTAAACCGAAACTTCGAAAAATCATAACTTCCTCATACGAAGTCGGATTTTCACGTTCTTTTTATGAACATTCTTGGTTTAACATATTCTACAAGTTTCATTTAGATTGTTAAGGCTAAAAATCCTTTTATCGAAAATTCGCTTTTTACACTGAATAGTGTTTTGCCGGTTTTACCGCGGATTTTCGATTGGTCATAACTTCTTCGTTATAACTCGGATTTCAGTGTTCTTTATGTTTTTGGAAACCGTGTTAGAAACTCTACCACTTGGTTCATCCCAATTACGATTGTTGATCAATTTATTTTTGACCAAAATTTGACTGGTGTCACAACTATGCCCCGGGATAGTTACCCCGGAGAGTAAAAAGATAGAAAAGTACATCTGGGGCTTATCTACTCCGAATCAAGGGGATGTACTGTTTTCTAATCCAACTACCTTCGATAGCGCCAAACGCCTGGCCCAGAGACACATTGACCATGGAGTCCACCATGGCGTGGTGGTCCCTGTTCCCGAGCCATCAAAGGGAGGGGCCTATAAATGAAAGTCAGGGAACAAGAGGAAGGAGCAAACAACACAGGAATCCCCACAGGAGCAACAAGTGGTTAGTGTACACGCCGCCACAACACCTGCCACTCCAGCGTCTGTCAATCGATATGTTGGAATTCTCCCTAAGTGTGGTAAATGTAACTACCACCACACTAGAGTATGCCGGGAAATGCAGTGCAAGAATTTCCGCAAGAAGGGGCACACTGCCCGTTTCTGCAGGGCACCGGCACAACCGATCTCCCAAGTCACAAGAGTTGAAGTAAGCCAGGCCTGTTACGGGTGTGGCGCGACAGGACACTACAAGATGGACTGCCTAATAACGAAGAACTCTGGCGCGGATGGACAAATTCTGATGATCACCGCAGGAGAAGCTGCCCCGGAAGCACCAGCGAACAGCGATACGTCTCCTAAATAAAAATTACTTTAAAGATTTAAGTTTATATTAATATTAATATTAAAACTTGGGGAAAATTTAAAAGTAATTATAGTTATTAACTCATCTGAACAAGTCACAACATTCATAAGAGAACTAAAGATCCGTACAGGTGAGCTATGATGGCTTTGTATGTACATCAGGGTTATATATAACTAAGATTCTGTAGGCTTAGAGTGAGTGATTCCGCCTTATTTCATGTTCCTTGTTTGGTTGTGGATTTCGGCCAGAGTCACTCAGTCGACCGTCTTATTCATCTTAATTATACATAACTTGTATATGCCAGGCGATCATAGAGGTACCAACGAAGATCATAATATAGGGTATCGACACTAGTTATCAAAGCACTTTCAATGCTAGTACTCGCTTAACGCGGTACGATTTGTGGCAGTGGTAATATCATGGATAAAACTGAAAGCACTAGAAAGTCTACACAGAATACATTGTCGAGCACACTCGGGATACACTATCGTATAACAAACGTTTCTTTCAAATCGGCCTAACATTTGTTTCTGTAAAGAGTCCGTTGTCAGCACTCGTCATGGATTGGCGTGGTCCTCAACATACCAAATTCATGTGTTTCAAAATCCATCGCCTTAACGGACAGATTAACGAAACCTTCATCACTCGTAGCGACAACCCGACCCAGACCTCACAATTGTCTCTTGTCTTCTAAACCCCGAAGTACTCATGCGAGGAGTACCTTGCCCTTCGAAACCTTGCCACTGTATACTCAGCAGACCTTCCAGAACTACAACTCGTCAAACAGATCAAGTTCAAGCACAGAGGCTAAGGACGAATACAACCCACCTATCACTATTAAGTGTATACACGAGGGTGGTATATAATTATGATTATGCGGATTTAGTATGTGTGTTTCCGCCCTATCTCCTTTTTCTTGTTTGGTTGTGGACCTGGGGCAGATTCGCACATCCGACCGTCTTACTAATCTTAATTATATACGACTTGTACACGCGAGGTGATGATAGATGGACCGGGTATGAATCGTATCATGAACGTCAGGGCAAAGTTACCCAGGTCAAAGAGTGGATATTCTTGTTGGATTAATGTCTAAGTCCATAACTATATTTGGTATGTACTTGACCCGACCCGGCATGGTCCATTTGGGTTGCACTTCACCGGCAAAATTTATATGGATAGTCTTTTGAGAATAGTATATTTATGATTTATATTAATATATTATAAGTTCTAATATATTAATATGGAATCATATTATTTAATTAGTATTGATCAAGAATTAATTTAGAATTAATTAAGTGATCAAAAAGAACTAATTAAATATGGACTCTTATATATATGGAATGGGCCAAGTTCATTTAGGTTGGGCTAAGCTTTCATGGATGGTCCATGGAGCTTTTAATCCATGGATCCTATGTAAATGAAAGGTCATGGGTATTAGGGTTTACATGGATGTAACCCTAATCCTCCATAATATATAAAGGGGTCCTTGGCTCACAAAATTGGGACAAGTGTGTGAAAATAAGAGTGGGCCGATTTTAGTGTGCATACATATTCTCTCAAGTTCTTCCAAGGTTTTTTGGTGATTTGTGATTCCATTTGAGGCTTCCACACTATTGGGGCTAAGCTCTTAAAGCTTGAAGACATCAAGCTACATCAAAAGGTATGTCATCTAACTAGAACTTTGTAGTATAGGTGCTTCATAATATGCTAGTTAGGATGAAACCTTAGAATAGTGAATATTTGCATGTATAATAGAGAAAACATAGATCCAAGGTTTATAGGGTTGCATGTACACCATAGGAGTGTTAGAATGCTCAAAACCCAATAGCGGTATCAAAGCCAGGTTGTTTTCTATTATATTTGATGCAAATGTATTTTTTTCAAAGTTGAAAAAAAAGGAAAAAAAAACATCAAGTTTGTAAAATTTTAAGATAATTACTTGATTTTATGAAAAAATAATTATTGGTAAAATTTGAGTCACTTTACTACAAGAGTTGAATTAGGTCAATTTATTAAAAGATAGAATGATATGATTATTTTATTTGTTTTAAAAGTTTGATCTAAATGTTTTTATGGAGTTACAAATTTTGTCATAAAATTTTGGAGCTCAAAAGTTTTTTTTAAAAGTTATGATCTTAAGAGTATTGAAAGCTCCATAAGTTAGGGATATGAAAAGGTTTTTTAAAAAAACAATGATTTAATGTTTTTATGGAGTTAAAAAATTTGGTGTTAGTGTTTTAAAGAATTCCATAACTTATTCTTAAGTTATGGAACATGAAAAGTTTCATCATAAAACAAGCATTTAACTCCATAAGCTATGGATTACCAAAAGTTTTATGTTTCCTTGATTTATGAGTTAGTTTAGATTAATTGAAAAAAAAATATTTGTGTTTTAGTTGTTTTCAATCCTAATTAATCTAAAAGTTGTTCATAAAATGTGTTTTTTTGTAACTTGTCCTCAAGTTATATGAAAAGTCACATTTATGAATCTTAAAAACTCATAAATATGCCTTAGGTTACAAAAAAAAATGAAGAGTCTTTTCTTATAAATAGTTTTTATGGCTCCATAACTTGTCATCAAGTTATGGATGTCCAAGAGTCTCTTCATTAAAAGTTTTAAAGCTTTACTTAAAACTCATAAGTTATGAAAATCCAAGAGTTTTGAATAGTTTCAAAACTTGCCCTCAAGTTTTGGAATTTGAAAAGTTTTCTCTAATGAATACTTTAATTCCAAGTTAAGCCCTTAGAATTTTAAAAGTTAAAATTCAACCATTATACTTTATAATATTATAAGTTAATAATATATATATGTTTATAAAAGCAAGTCAGTCTTACCATTAGTAGGCCTCATTCACGAAGCCGGTCTATAAGGGGGGTATAAGGTTGTTGCTTATAAAATGGCAGCTTAATGGGTGTCCACTCTCACCCACCGCTTCCTTGACTGGTGGAGGGTCGTTAGCCGAACAGGTAGGAAAAGGACTATAATTCTCCCTTCATTAAAAGTATTAATGATAAATACTAAGTAACTAAACCTTTTATTAATTCCCAATCTTAGTTACTTAGGAAAATGTGAATAAGGTGCTAATCCATGAAATTACACTTTGCACTTTTTTTAAACCGTTAGTGGAGCGTGTGTGGTTAACCGGCATACTAACCTGGATTTAACAAAGTAGGCAAAGGGTAACTTAATGTTTATCATAGTATCGTTGGAGCGTGTGTGGTTAACCGGCACATCGATTGAGGGGTAAATATTAAGGGTACCAAGTATATTTGCATGGTTACTTCACACCTTGTTTTGTGATCCTCGGCATCCCAGTCACAAAACCTGAAGGGCACACTCGAGATTGAAACATGCCATTGAAAAGTTCAATGAATCTCAAAAGATCTAGGAGTTTCAAATCCAAGTAAAAACCTAATTAAATTATTTCGTTTTTCATGGTGGAAATTGGTAAATCGTCATTTACCTACCTTCAACTATTTTATAACTCGGATTACGGCATCCCTCTTCCAGTTATAAATAGGTTGTTGGATCCTAGCCTTAATATTTCATATTGGGTGTTATATTAAGGACTTTAGATCAACTATCTTGAATATCTTCCAAAAGATGTCTAGTTCAGACATCTATGATCTTCCCAAATCTCTTGGAACTTTACTTCCTCCACCTCCTCCAATTATTCTCCCTAACCCACAAGTTCAAGGTCACTCAAGCCCTAATGGCAAGCAAGGTCTATGTGTGATCAAATCTTAGAGATGAAGTCACATATTGACAAGTCGGGAGAGTTGGGTGTCAAAGTCTTGAGAAAGTTGGATGTTCAATCACTTTCTAAGTCATATAATGAGTTCCTTTGGGACTACTATGAAACAGACTATGACATGAACCTTAATGATCATATCTATTTGCTTGGTGCTGCTGAATCAGCAATGATTTGGAACGATAGTAAAGCAAATTTGATTAGAAGATTAACTTCCCAAAAACTTTATGGACAGTGACAAGGGTAACATTGGATATCTAGAAAAGCCTTCTCATCCCAAAGAAAGGGTTTGACCATAGTCAACTAGGTTGACCAAATGGTAAAGAGAAAGGCTAAGTCTGCGATAGTCCCATGTACCATTCCCAGTGAGTCCATATGTTTCTCTTGCCAAAGGAAGGGGCATTGATTGTGAAGCTGCCTATTTACCTGAAAGATCATAAGGTTGATCAAGTCAAGAAGTTTGACTCTGCTTCAAGTAAAGTTCACTATCTAACTCTGTTAAGTATCTATTCTGAGATTCTTATTACATGATGTGACTTGGTCACATGTTGATGTTTTAAGAATCAAAGAAAAGTGAAGAAACTTAAAGGAAGTATATGCTGATTCTGATCGCGAAGATGGTTTTCGATCGC